>NW_015546102.1:511113-513015 GCF_001515605.1 Sinocyclocheilus anshuiensis | reverse complement strand
ATTACTGAAATAAATTAACTTTTCCACGACATTCTAATTTATTGAGATGCACCTGTACTCGCCTTGGGACAGAGATCTTGCTTTCACCTGCCTCCTTTGTAAATAAACCTGCTGATTTGTTGACTTACCCTTGTGTTCTCCGTGTGTTTGCTGACAGTAAGACCTTCGTTCATCTTCGGAACACAAATTAAGAAATTTTTGATTAATTCCGAGAGCTCTCTGACCCTCCCATAGACAGCAAGGATACTAACGCAATCAAGGTCCAGAAACGTAGTAAGGACATCATTAAATCCATGTGACATCAGTGGTTTAACCATAATTTTACGAAGCTACGAAGAACTTTTTGTGCGCAAAGAAAACAAAAAGAACGACTGTATTCAACAATTCGGGTGTTTCTCAAACGGAAGGCTGCATCCTTCGAAGGTTGCATATCTCGGCTGCCACGTCATCAAACGTCGCTGAAGGCCATCTCAATCGGAAGGATCCTTGGAATGCAGCCTTCGTTTCGTGTCCTTCATTCAGCTGAATTTGAAGGATGCATGGGATGTATCCTCCGTGACATTCAATCACCCACAATCCTTTGTACCCATTCCATTTCATGAAAATAATCTGACGAAAAACGATTCAGTACTGAGCTTGTCTGAATTTATTATGAAATAACAAAAAAATATTATGAATAAATTTATTATAAAAATGTAAGACAAAAATAATATTTTCGGACATGAAAGCATTGATGTTATTTTTTGTTTTGGTGTAAATTACTTACTAAACGCTAAACTGCCAATAATGTAAGTCACTGGGAGACTAGACGGCTGTGATTCATTGTATTGCATTAATAGAAAGCCAAATAATATAATTATTAGTATTTTCGTGCCGTGGCGATGAGGGCAGGAACATATGTGACGTAGCCACGCGCACTTACTAGACTGTCTCATTCTAGCGTTTAATGCCGAGGAGGACTCTAGCCCACAAGCCTCTGAAAGACTGAGCTAGGAAGGATGCAGCCATCCGTTTGAGAAGCACCCTTTGTCTCCTCCAGTCCTTCATTCAGCTGAATTTGAAGGATGCATGGGATGTATCTTTTGCTACCTTCAATCACCCACAATCCTTTGTACCCATTCCATTTCATTAAAATAAACTGACGAAAAAAGATTCAGTACTGAGCTTGTCTGAATTTATTATGACATGTAAGACAAAAATAATGTTTTAGGACATGAAAGCATAGATGTTATTTTTCGTTTTGGTGTAAATACTCACTAAACGCTAAACTGCCAATAATGTAAGCCACTGGGAGACTAGATGGCTGTGATTCATTGTATTGCATTAATAGAAAGTCAAATAATATAATGATTTGTAATACAAAGTATTTTTCCAAAACTAAGTTTTATTAGTATTTTCGTGCCGTGGAGGTGAGGGCGGGAACATATGTGACGTAGCCACGCGCACTTACTAGACTGTCTCATTCTAGCGTTTAATGCCGAGGAGGACTCTAGCCCACAAGCCTCTGAAAGACTGAGCTAGGAAGGATGCAGCCATCCGTTTGAGAAGCACCCTTTGTCTCCTCCACGTCACCCTGGCGCCATTTTAGAGAGTATCACATATGTAAACAATGTATGCAATGTATGTATATACGCGGATACATTGTTTACGTTCAGATGAAAGTGTATACAACGTAAATTTGATTGACTGATGTCTCTAGTGGTCAATGATCTTAATGTATTTCCCTCATGATAGAGTTTCAATATCCTGACTAGGCCATTCTTTAAAGGGGTCATATGATGCTGCTAAAAAGAACATTATTTTGTGTATTTGGTGTAATGAAATGTGTTTATGCGATTTAAGGTTCAAAAAACACATTATTTTCCACATACTGTACATTATTGTTTCTCCTCTATGCCCCGC
>NW_015546102.1:504545-511103 GCF_001515605.1 Sinocyclocheilus anshuiensis | reverse complement strand
TTTAAACAGAGAGAGTGTGTCTGAACCCCGAACGTTATCAGGAAGGCTATTCCAGAGTTTGGGAGCCAAATGTGAAAAAGCTCTACCTCCTTTAGTGGACTTTGCTATCCTAGGTCCTTTAAGTTTTTCCAATCCCATTATGGCTTGATTTTGTGTACTAAAGAAGTGTTGATCTTCTGATAAACTGCTGGGAGTCAATTTCTAATGTATCTGATCTATTCTGCTATTCCAGGGTACCCCTCCCACGTCAGGCCCTTGGAATCATCCTAACCCCCCCCCTCACGATTTGTGCTTTGCATTTCTGCATTTAACCCATCCAAGTGCACACACACACCGTGAACATACACCTGAAGCAGCCATTTGTCTGACTCTCTCCCTCTCTCTCTATATATATGTTACACGGACCCCCTAGCACCCTGTTGTAGCTCCGTGATAGACCCTAGTTTGAACCAGCGTATGCTGGTTGGGTATGTTTTGAAACATGGCAGCTGGTTTGAGCTGGTTTAAGATGGTCCTTAGTTGGGCAAGAGTAGGTTTAAGCTGGTCCTGAGCTGGTTGTAAGCTGGTCCTGAGCAGGAGCTAGCTGTTTAGAACCAGCTTATGACCAGCACATGACCAGCTTAAACCAGCTCAGGACCAGCGTAAACCAGCTCAAACCAGCTGCCATGCTTCAAAACAGTACCTAACCAGCATATGCTTTTTTTTTTCAACAGGGTTGCATATAATTCCAATTGCAAACTGATGATGTGTTGTTGGCGAGAGTGTGACGTTATCTGTGCAATGTGTAGGAGGAGCATTGGCTCATCACATATTTTGACGTAAAAGTGTTGTAATGATCTAATGGCCTGTCAGAGCGTTTTGTTCTCACTGGAGGGCAAATGCAGTTTTCTCTTCCGTCATCTCCCTCCTCGCAGCTCATTAAGCCTCTTTCTGTCTTTCACCCTCACACACTGTCTCATGCACTGTTTCGCTCTCTTATTCTCTTACCAGTCCTCCAGTCTCTGTTCAGACACAACAAGCACGGTTAAAGTAAACCATCTTTGTCTCTGAAATGTCATTAGAGAACAAGAGAGTGGGGGAAGAGAATGAAAGACGCTCAATGTTTCCCAGAAGAGCGCAGAATCTGAATCGTGTACTGTGAGAGATGTGTGATGGAGATGTTGACGCAGTCTCGCCCCTTCTGAGGTGAGAAACACGATTCTTTGCTTTTTTTCAGGAGCTCAGGAGAAGCTTTAATTGAAAACGGCAGAAAAAAAAGGGCACAGGTGTTCATGCTCTTGATTGCTGTCAGCGCACCTGCATTCAGCCACACAATATCTGTACTTCTTTCTTATGATGGGGAAAGTAAACTTTGAAGCCACCTACACTAACCATCTGGGCTAATCTGAAACATGCTAACTTTACTCACCCAAAAGATAAGAAATTAATCTGTTTCCATCACCATCTCATAAAATCATTTGGTAGTAAAAAAATAAAGTGTCGCATATTTTATTAGTGCAGCTATTTTGTAAATCATTTACAACTGCTTTTTATGAAGCTCTACAATTAAATTGTGTTGTCTGCTACATAGAAACTAGAGAACATATATTTAGAAGTTTATTTTTTAAATATAAAGTATTGAAAACGAAAATAGCAATGTGATGCTAATGCTAATAGCTACTGTTCCATTTTTAATAAAGTAGTAAGCAGTATAAAGAATACAATGCATAGTATTCAGTACATACAGTAGCAAGCTAGTTTTCAATTTGGAACAATTGTGTTGTGAAACAAGCCGACAGTTGTCTTACAGATAAAAATACAGTGAAAACAAAGGTAATCGTCTACCTTTCACAGGTAAATGTTTGTGGTTGAAAATGTTTTTGTTCGAAAATGCATAGCATAGAAATGTGAATTGTTTGAAATAAATAGTAATCAATAAAAATGACATATAACAGTGAACTTACTTGAATGTATGATGTTGTAATTTGTAAAAACAAATTCCATCTTGGATGGAAGCTTCGAGGTGCACTTCTCACAGCCTCACAACTTACTGCTGCTTTACATCTCTATTGTTGTTGAGCACCATTGTGTCTTAAGGACTATTTAGCAAATCTCTTCTCTCAAAATATAACACAAGGATGGCATGAATCATTTGAAGATGCACTTAAACAATGCTATGGTGCTTGGGTGACTAACAACCTCCTTGTAGCAATATTGCTCCTCTAAGGAATTTGTGGTTAAGTTAGCATCTGGTCAGGGAGATATTACAATTGTTTATCTTGTGACTCCTCAGCTGGCAAGACGCAGGTATAATACCCAGATACCCAGAATGATATCCATTTATTCTTAAAGAGATAGTTCACCCAAAAATGAAAATTCCGTTATTAATTACTCACCCTCATGTCATTCTAAACCCATAAGACCTTTGTTCATTTTTGGAACACAAATTAAGATATTTTTGATGAAATCCGAGAGCTTTCTGCCCCTGCACAGACAGTAACGAAACTACCATGTTCAAGGCCCAGAAATGTAGTAAGGACATTGTTAAAATTGTCCATGTTACATCAGTGGTTCAACCTTAATTTTATGAAGATACGAGAAAACTTTTTGTGTGCAAAGAAAACAAAAATTAAACAATTTCTTCTCTTCCATGTTAGAATTAAATTCACGTTCATGACAGTACCACGACGCATGCATGTGCAGCGGAAAATGAAACAACCTGGTACCTGGTAATTCCGTTGCTGTCTATGCAGGGTCAGAAAGCACTCGGATTAAGAAATATCTTAATTTGTTTTCCAAATATTAACGTAAGGCCAGTGCTAAATTTATTCTCAGTAGCGAGATGTTAAATGCACCTGGTACTGAATAAGGAAGAATCTAAATGGAAAAGCTCTTTGTCTCTTAGCTTTCTGTCTTGTTTTAGAAATAGCTTTGTGTATGCAAATGGGATTTTATTATACTTTAATGAAGAGAATATTGCATTAACTCAGTAGTATATTTTACATATAAGATTGTAAAATTAAATAATTCAGAGAATTTGAGCAGGTAGAAATGTATGTATCACATATTACTGTTGTCTATTTAACTCAATAATAGATGCCTGTGTGACTTTAATCTTATTGAGTTAAGAATGTATAATGGCATAAAATGCATTACTAGCTGACACTTGCAGATGCAGACTAAATGGGTGAATGTGTGAACATCTGAATGAAAGAGGACGGTGAGCTGGCTAATTGAGTGTGGTCAGGCTAACAACATTAAATGACACAGCTCTCAAAATAAGACAAGCGGCACAAACCAAGGCTTTTATCAGGCTGCAGAGTTTTATTTGACTGCTATTGACAGTAGGATGTGGATGCAGCCTGAATTAATTTCCTCTCAGGACATTAAGCAATTTTCCTCTTATTTCACTATGGCTCTTTGGGATTCACAGGCTAAGCACAACCACATGCGCAGCAGACTGACACTGTCCGTTTCTAATAAGAGATCCCACATATCCACTGGGACATAAACAACAGCACATTAGAAAGCAGGGTAATTACCAGACAATGGAGCACAGAGAGATTAAATGAGAAGGCTTTGATTCAACATGTCTGATTCAAGCATGAAAGTATGAGGCTGTCTGTACATTACTTATTTAGTACAGACACCTTCAACTCTGCCTCAGTTAAAGACAAACATTGACATAATATGGCTGATAGCTTGTTCTGCTGTCACACGATACTTCCTCTCTGTCTCCCTCTCATTTGCTTTTACAAAGATTACTAGAAGAACACACACTGCTGGGATGATGACAGGCAGAAAATGCTAACATGGATCATCATACACTCTAAAAAGAAGTCTGTTTATATGAAGGATTTTTTTTCATATTGATATTTCACAGGTGTTTTCTCATATTTTCAATTATGCATTGTGTTGTGTTTTAGTGTGAAAGGAATAGTTCACCCAAAATTATTTTATTTTTTTTTTTTAAATGTATGACCCTCAGGCCATCCAAGATGTAGATGAGTTAGTTTTTTCCTCAGAACAGATTTGGAGAAAATTTGCATTACATCACTTGCTTACCAATGTGTCCTCTGCAGTGTATCAGAATAAAAGTTCAAACAGCTGATAAAACATCAAAATAATCCACACAACTCTAGTTCATGAATGAATGTTTTGGGAAGCAAAAAGCTGCGTGTTTGTAATAAACAAATTAATCATTAAGACTTTTTACTTCAAACCATTGCTTCAGGCTAAAATATTCCTCTCTCCATAATATTGCTTTCTCCAGTGAACAGATTTGGAGAAGCCATTACATCTATATCAGGAGAGAAATATGCAGAGATCAAGCACCATTTACAAGTGAAAACAGTTGTAAACAAATTAAAGAGGATATAAGAGGACAACAGGGGGTGGACTATTTCAATGGAGAAAGCAACAACAAAAAAATCTGTAAAAATAGGACACAATGTACTCTAATAAAATGAAGAAATTTTCTGTATTGATTTTTTACATTCGTTTGACCTGTATTTTGAATTTTGCATTTCATTGCGTTGTGTTATAGGATTAAAGTTAAGTTTCCAAATGCCTTTCATTCAATGAAAAGTAGCCAAAGCTTGTTTGAAAAGTTATTAAACGTCACGAGATAGAATGTCGCCAATAGTCTTTTGGGCAACGTGCCAGCATATAGCACCATTGCACTTCAGCATCCCAAGTTCGAGTCCCAGCTCATTGATATTTCCTGATTCCACCCCCCTCTCTCTCTCCCACTTTTCTTCCTGTCTAGCTACTGTCCTATCATACTAAAGGCAAAAAAAGTGGCTAGATCATGTTGCATACTATTCATGAGTTCACACTTATATATAATCAGATTGAACAAATAGTAAGCATATTTGGCTTACTACTCCTGAGGGTGGGCTCCAAACTCGGAATATAGCCCGAACCCAGAGAACTCCCCCATCCCTAGTCTGGGATGAGAATAGTTAAGAGTGAGGAGTTGGGGTGGAGGAGGGATGCCAGTGTTGTGCCCATTTTCAACCCCCTGGCAAATTATTACCTCCCTTGTTGAAATTGCTATGTGATTGCCTAATCCTAACCCCACCACTAATCCTAACCTCTCCCCACACCTAACCGTAAAAGTTAGTTAAAGAGAGAAAAGTTGATTATCTAGACGAGCTCCGCCTGTGTTGAATTGGTTGATTATTTGAACGTGCTCCTCCCAAACCTTGTTAATTACCAAATTTTTCTGTTTTTGTTGTCAGACAACATTTAAACTATATGCAGTCAATCCCGATCTGCTAGAAACAAACGAATATCTGCCTTTTTTTGTTTGTTTGTTTGTTAATTGCAAAAAATCACCAAATATATTTAAATTTTGCCAAAACAGCCCCTTGTTGTAAAACATTAATAAAAGTTGATAAAGTCGCTAAATATGGTGACAAAATCCCTAAACTGGAAACATAATGCAAAATTAATGCATAATGTCAGAAAATTACCAGTACATTTTCTGTTTTTCAGCAGATTTTTTTATTGCAATGTATAAACTCGGCCTGCCATCAGCCTATATGGCGTTATTTTAATGACAAATGTTGAGAGCGCATTATTGTAGCGCGAAAGCACATTAATATAATGCGCGAGCGCGAATCTCTCCGCTCGCGTGCGGATTTCCTTTGCTCTCGCACAAAACCGGACGCTTAAAACGTGTCTCTCCTCTCACTCAAACTGTGTCCTGTGCACTCACAAATCTCTCTGTGCTCATGCGCTATAGATATTAATTCTTTTCGCACCTGAATTAAACGTTGTCAAAAGAAAACAGATTTTTTCACTAAAGGCCTTTCCTTGTTTTTTATTGTATTGTTTATTGTCTTTTCTGTGAATGCGCATATGCATCTCTCTGTAAAATACTTTGTAAACACTTTTAAAAGGCGCTATATAAATAAAGCTTTAAACAATCAGACCTCCACAACTGACCGATGAAAATACTATGTGAAATCTAATTGGCTGAGAGGGAACTGAACCTGGAATTCTTTTGACAATCAAAGATGGATCTTTAATTTATTTCCAGTTTAATAATATTTAGCAATGTTAATGAAATGTGGCCTATATTAGAAATGGCTGAATTGGGTGTTTGGATGATTTGTACATAGCCTATAAATAACCTCTGTCCAACTGGTTGGTCTCTGAGCAATTTATCTAAAAACAACATATTATAGCCTATGGCTCTAAAGACTTCATATAAAAGATCAATGTTATGTCATAATATGTCAGATACCTCAACTGAATTTAAAATCATTGCAATAAATTCTCAGTTGGTATGATGGCAATAGTAACAATTCCTATCAAATCAACATCAACTGCAAAAATAGACGTAAATGATGCCAGATATAACACAATAAATGTTCTGATAGAATCACTGTTTTTACATTTATTGGGATTATTTATTATATTATATTTGTTTTCAGTTCTGATTTTAGTTAGATTTTTTTTTCATGAAAACCCTATAGCTACACATTCAATGGCACTCTCAAACCGTGAATATACAGTTATATGACAGTTACATGTAATTACATTGTCTGCAAATGCATTAAACCCATAGAA
>NW_015546102.1:503461-504374 GCF_001515605.1 Sinocyclocheilus anshuiensis | reverse complement strand
AATCACAAAGCAGAGATTTTCTTATCTTTACTGCTTAACTCAATTCACCAGTTCAGCACCTATTTCAGCAGATGGAAGACGTTGCTTGTACTTGCGTTTTTGGGTGACAGCTGAGAAGCTGAGTTGTTCCTCATGGCTGCTGGAGGGAATTCCATTGCTGATTGGCTGTTGATCTGGCGCCTGAATGATGTTTGGATGACGTCCTTTTGGGAGAGCCCTCGTTGGATTGGTTGGTTGCCAGGTTACGGAGGAGTGATGTTTGGAGTTCTTCTGAGATTTCCTTTGCTTGGCTTTAGGCTTTGAAGTTCGGCAGTCGCGGAGTTTCAACTGAAGTGTTTGAGTTTTGGAGTCTCGCTCGTGATGTTACGGCATGGGAGCGCTTCGTAGCGCGGTCACCATGGCGAAAAGCCAAAGGTCTAGAGAGAGAGAGAGCGAGCGAGCACTGTTCAGGCATTGGGTTTTTAAGCAAGCCCGATTTGGTCCATCCCACGACGCGATCTTCCAATCGACTTGTGGCAAGGCGGAGCGTGCATTCATTAACATGATGCTTCAGTTTATCATGTGGGGAAATTAAGATTTGGTTGATACTTATAAAAAGGGTTGTAATTATGCATATGATACCGAAAATTAATATTTCCTTCCCACTAAGTTATTGCTAATGACACGAGCTGCCATTTAACATCAAACATCAGGTATCTTGCATACTCATTAATAGTCTTATCTACTAAAAGGAAAAGTTATAAGGCAAAGATTAAAATATCATAGGTTCCAATAAACACGTCAAACATATATACGGCATAACACATACAGTGGATACATTTTCACTACTTATGAGTTTTAAACGATTGTCTTTTAAAATCGTCATGCAAGGTTCTGTTTCTTTTGTTGTAAGAGAAGTTTGTAAGGGTTTCAG
>NW_015546102.1:499266-499615 GCF_001515605.1 Sinocyclocheilus anshuiensis | reverse complement strand
TCTTGAAGAGAGAGAGAGAGCGAGAGCGTGCCAGCGAGCGAGCGAGCAGTGGGGTTTTGATCTGCGGCTTAAGTCCGTTCCACGGGTCGCTGTTCCAATCAGATGCGGCTGCGGGGCTTAGCCACGCCAATACTGTTCCTTATCATGCATGAATCCCATGCTCTCGTGTGAGGCGTATTCCTGCAAGTTTTAATAACGTCTTATAAAGTGTCGTACCACACACACTGTTCAAAATAAAACATTTTCATCCATATCAAGGTTACTTAAATATTCCCACAATTCCCACAAGCCCAAACTTCGCATATCTGGCATACACAGAGTACCTTTAATCACTTTATCAGGTTACAAA
>NW_015546102.1:481628-498876 GCF_001515605.1 Sinocyclocheilus anshuiensis | reverse complement strand
AAACAGTGAATATACAGTTATATGACAGTTACATGTAATTACATTGTCTGCAAATGCATTAAACCCATATAATATAATGTAGTAATGTTATGACAAATATGGGAAATTCATTATAGTGTTATATTTGGTCTCCACTTCTTAAGTATAGAGAATAGTGCTTCTGACCCTTATCTAAATCTGTCCTTAATCAGAAGATATATTTATTTATTTCAATCCATGTGCACAATAGGCTATACACTCTTAAAAATAAAGGTGCTTCAAAAGGTTCTTCAATCGATGCCATAGAAGAACCATTTTTGGTTCCACAAAGAACCATTCAGTCAAAGGTTATTTAAGAACCATCTCTTTCTTACCTTTTTGTAATCTGAAGAACCTTCTTTCGCCACAAAGAAGCTTTTGTGAAACAGAAAGGTTCTTCAGATGTTAAAGGTTCTTTATGGAACCATTTAGACAAAAATTTTCTTCTGTGGCATCGTGAAGCACCTTTATTTTTAAGAGTGTATGACCACATGAACTTTAAGAATCATATAGGCCTACTTTTTTGTTTGTGTTTAGATAAATCGCTCAGAGGGGTTTGGCCAAACTGTTAAACTAGGTTAGGCCTATTTACAAATAATCCAAGCACCCGATTCATTTCTAATATTTGATTATTATGACTTAGTAGTATTAAATTATAAAGAAATTACAGATCCATCTTTGAAATCTGATAGGTTGATAACATTTGACAACGTTTAATTCAGGTGCTAAAAGAATTAATATCTAGCGCATGAGCACAGAGTGATTTGAGAGTGCACAGGACAGTTTGAGTGAAGCGCGAGTGGAGAGCGCATTATATTAATGTGCTTTCGAGCTACAATAATTCGCTCTCGGCGTTTGTCATTAAAATAACGCCATACCAGCCTGCTTAGCAAACTTTGTGACAAAAAGTGTTGTTTGTTGATCAGTTTTTTATTTGTTTGTTTTTTGCCTTTTGAAGCATGTGACAAATTTCCTGCTGTCAAAGAGTGACATGCACAGAAAAAAGTATTATTGTGTGGGATGAACTGAAAGTACTGAACAAATTAAGCATCTGATGAGAGACATGTCATCTGTTCAGTTCACATGTGAGTCCGTTTTGTTTAAAACAATGAGAAAGGAGACTGAGAAATTGTGGTTGCGTAAAATTGTCCATTAAAATTGCATGATGTTATTGGAACTCATTATTTTTTTAATGTGTCATCATGTGTTTTAATGAATAGATTGAGTGAATGAATCAAGGATTCTCTCTCTGAACAAATAAATGAACAACTCTGAACCCATTTTTGTGCATGGATTCAAAAGATCCAATTCACTGAGATGAATACCATAACAGTTGGTATTGAGTGGTGATTTAGAACCTATAGCAGGACTATACAATTCCGTTCCTGGAGGGCAATAACCAGTAGAGTTCCAACCCTAATTAAACACAGAACCAGCAAATCAAGGTGATCAGAATTACTTCATTATTACAGCTGGTGTGCTTGATTAGTAGTGGAACTAAAGTCTGTGGGCCAGGCTCTTTTTCCTTAATTTTACATTGTAATTTAATTAATTATTAGCTTTTCGTCAACAAACCCTGATTTGGGAAACCCTGACATAATATGTAAAGTTTAAATGTACTTTATGTTGTTGATAACATAAGACTGAAATATATTTTAGGAATATACTAATATTTTAGGTATATTTGCATTTTTATAACAATATGGTACAAAGGTAATCTAAAAGTATACTTATATACTTCAAAAAGTGCACAGAGTTAAAGTTATGTCAGTGCAGTCAGGACCATGATATATTATTGAAAATAGTAATAGCGTGCACTTTTAACAATCATTGAAACAGAGTTAATTCAACCAAAGTCAACAGCCAATTGCCCAACTGAAGGGAACAACAATTCAGAACACCATAATGGTAACAGTCTTCAGCAACCTTTGTACATGCACCATATGAAAGAAATAAAGGCAAACTGGTTTGCAATAGGTAAATATAGTAATTTTGTTTTTGAAGTCGTTTAATCATCCTCTGGTGAGATATTGATTTCATCTAAGGCTGTGTGGCTGTAAGTACTTGATGTGTTTCTGCTCACTTCTTCACGTTTTTCTGTTCTTGTTGTTCCTCTTGTCCTCAGTGATTCTGCTTGTTAACCGTAGGTGTCATCATCACTAACGCTCAGTCATCACTTGTAGAGTAAATCTAATTTATTAGATACACAATTTATTTATTTACACAATAAAAGGCCACTCTAAAATGTGCAGTTTTACTGTATTGGGGGGTCCGGGGGGGTCCGAAAACCAATCAGTATCTGGTGTGACCACCATTTACCTCACGCAGTGCAACACATCTCCTTCGCATAGAGTTGATCAGGTTGTTGATTGTGGCCTGTGGAATGTTGGTCCACTCCTCTTCAATGGCTGTGCGAAGTTGCTGGATATTGGCAGGAACTGGAACACGCTGTCGTATACGCCGATCCAAAGCATCCCAAACATGCTCGATGGGTGACATGTCCGGTGAGTATGCTGGCCATGCAAGAACTGGGATGTTTTCAGCTTCCAGGAATTGTGTACAGATCGTGGCCAGCCTACGGCACACCTGTGCAATAATCATGCTGTCTAATCAGCATCTTGATATGCCACACCTGTGAGGTGGATGGATTATCTCGGCAAAGGAGAAGTGCTCACTAACACAGATTTAGACAGATTTGTGAACAATATTTGAGAGAAATAGGCCTTTTGTGTACATAGAAAAAGTCTTAGATCTTTGAGTTCAGCTCATGAAAAATGGGTGCAAAAACAAAAGTGTTGCGTTTATAATTTTGTTCAGTGTACTTTTACTCTCTAGGACCATATGAAAACTGAGCAGTGTTTCTTTAACACTGGGAATTTTACTGTGTAAACGTAACCAGAAATGTGTTTTTCTTTATTAAATAATTTATTCAAATTAATTTGGAAAATTGGTCTTTAACTACAAACACACACTAAGAAATGTGATATGTAACACATACACAAGTTTTGTTGTAGTCTTTCTGGGATCATACCAGCACCCAGAAGACAACAAATGCTGGTTCACCAGCACACCAGCATCCCATCATCCTCACCTTCTTTATTCCAAAGAGCGAGTATTTCGGTGCTCCTGGAAGTCCAGCTGCTTTGCATACTGACTGGGGTGGACACTGCAGGGACCTATACTTCTTTGGGTGAGAAAACTAATTCCACGACACAGTGTTTCTTTCAAGCTTCTCACTCCATTGATCAGTTGCATAAGGATGTGGAGAAGTTATGGCAAGTTGATGTACATCTTTTCTCTCAGACTCCAAAGCCAGCTCAGCCTTTGTGCACTGCCTCCGTCCCTGCTGGTGCAGAGAAGCCTGCATGCTCAGCCTTTGCACATTGTCTCCATTCCTACTGAATTAGAGAAGTTGGCTCAGCCTTTGCGTGTATCTGCTGGTACAGAAGATTCAATTCATTCCTTGTGTGCGTCCTCAGTGTTTTT
Source organism: Sinocyclocheilus anshuiensis (assembly GCF_001515605.1). Taxonomy (NCBI): domain Eukaryota; kingdom Metazoa; phylum Chordata; class Actinopteri; order Cypriniformes; family Cyprinidae; genus Sinocyclocheilus; species Sinocyclocheilus anshuiensis. Next base: position 495,372 of record NW_015546102.1, on the reverse strand, counting down.
CACAAGAGGGAAATTAATAGCTATTCTGCCCATGGCACTTTGTTCAGTCCTGGTTGCTCTGTTCCAGTTCATCACCTTGTCCCTAGCCCAGGCTATTCAATTTGTGATCATCTTGGTCTTAGTCATGCTGATGAAGCCTTGTTTTACCTGTGGGATTCTATTAGAACAGTTTACATTTCTTTTTTCGTCTACAGCCCTGCCAGAACCATGGCCTCCACCTATTCCGGGAGCTCTGTTATGGTCTGTACTGTCATCTGCATCTGTCCTGTTGAAGCTTTATACTTTATCTAGTATCCTGTTGAGACAGCTTTGGATGGCTCCCTTTGTCTAGCGTTTCCCCAGAGTCATGATTTCCACTTTTACATGCATTTCATAATGATTTATTTCTGTTTAATGTGTTGTTAAATTAGGTACCTTTTATTCAGTTTCTCACACAAATCTTGACTTTACAATTGTCAGAGTTGGGAAACTGTGAGAACTTTTGTGATTAATGGTATAGGGATTCAGTAATGTACTGTTAAATTCCAAAGGGTTAAAATGACTGTAGTTTTGTGAATGAAAACATGTAACTTGTACAGTCTGTAATATATGTTTAGAAATATATATATATATAATAGAACGAGTTTTTGTGATAACTAAACAAATATTTAATTACTATAATACTGATTTCTCGCTAGAAATAACATCAATAGTGCAAAAAGTTAGTCAGAAATATACATTTACACACAAACTGACAACCAAACGCAACTTTCAGAGACCATCTTTATTTTTTAGCTCAACCATCACAGAATGGAACGCACAGGATTGTGAGATATCAAAGGCAGTGAAGGATACATCTATGCTGCCTTCAAAATTCGATCAGAAGAAGGTATCTCCGGAGACAGGAAGTAAAGCAGAATTTGGATTCGAACATGCCTTGATGCCTTCATGCCTTGGAATGCTGCCTTCGAAGGCAGCATTTTAGAGTTTTCGGATGCAGCCAGTGTGTTTGTGTGTGAGATGCTGTCTCTCCATTCAAACATGGCCTGTGTGGAATTTTTGCATTGTTGTCTATAACAATTACCAGCACTTTATACCATGGGAAATGTCTACTCCTACACATTGAGAAAATAAACTGAAAAAATGAGATTGATGACTAAATTAGTTTTAATTGACTCACCATTCTGGTAGCAATAGCCAAACCAGCCTAAAATTCCTAAAAGTCTTAGATGAATTTGGCAAGCTTTTGGATTTAAAATTGATCATTCTAAATCAATTTTTATGCCTCTCAATTCAGGTGGTTCTAATTTCCATAATAATATTCAGATATCAACATACTTACGGATCGGGCTGAGACATACCTTATCCCTCATTTCAAAAGTTAATTATATGTCAATTTATAGAAATGTTGAAGCTGACATTCAGAGATGGATGTACATACCTTCATCACCAGCTGCCCAAATGTCAACAATAAAAATGAATATTTTGCATATTGAATGTTATATGGAATGGTAAGCGTCCCAGAATTAAGTGGTCTACACTTGAAAAAAAGCAAATTGGAGTGTGGATTGGGCTGCCCTAATTTTAAATTGGTCCTTTATACTACTCTTAGTTGTGAAGGTTGTGGTTTGATCCTTGTTCACAATCTTCATGTAAACTAATAGAAAAATAACTAATTTCACTAATTTGTCTGCAAGATTTTTTGTTTTGTTTTCTGGTCTTTATTACAGGAAATGCTCCTTATACTCTGATGCATGAATTAATAAATCACAAAGTAATATTTTTGTACATGTTTGTTTTTACTTTTAAACAAACAAAAAAATATTTTGTCAATATATTATATTTTGAGGTTACATATATGTCCACTGTAGTGGACGCCATGCATCAAAGGTATAAAAAGTGGGGGGGTGGGGGTTGCAGTGTCAGTGTCATTGATTGGATGAATGCAGCACGTGATCAGTTTATATAACAGCATTGTGCATCCTCATATTGTATATTGCTGCTATCAATTTTTTCATAAACTGACACGACTGTTGATACAATGCACAGTGTTTCCGTGGCTTTCCAAATCACATGGATATGAGACACGCGATCGGGTGTCAGTAAGCCAATTTCACAAGAATCGGAAATGACGTCACCGCTGGTAACGTTAGTTCCGCTACAGGTATGCTGTTATTACATTAGCCCTCTGATGCATGAATTATTAAATCACAAAGTAATTTTTTTTTTACATGTTTGTTTTTACTTTTAAACAAGTGAAAAATCATGCCAAACATTTTTTTGTCAATATATTATATTTGGAGGGAGTTACATATATATACACTGTAGTGGACACCATGCATCAAATGCATAAAAAGTGAATCAATAGAACTAAATGTGTGGTCTTTAAGTTTTTAAAATATTTGCTATGTGAAAATGGTTTGAATACACATAAGAACATTCAATAACAACAAGCTATGTCATGACGGCACAGAAATGTGAAGTGTAACAAACAAAATATAAGAGTCTGTGTCAGGGTGGTGTGGGGGGTGGGGGGGTAGGTGTTGGTGGGCTATTCATACACATGTGAGCACAAATAGAAATACACACACCCTTCCACCACACACTCGAACACAATAATGCACACATATAGTATACATGTATAGTGAAGTGACATGTGGCCAAGTATGGTGACCCATACTCGGAATTAGTGCTCTGCATTTATCCCATCCAAAGTGCACACACACAGCAGTGAACACACACACACACCGTGAACACACACCCGGAGCAGTGGGCAGCCATTTTTTTGCTGCGGCGCCCGGGGAGCAGTTGAGGGTTCGGTGCCTTGCTCAAGGGCACCTCAGTCGTGGTATTGAAGGTGGGAGAGAGCGCTGTACATTCACTCCCCCCACCTACAATCCCTGCCGGTACGAGACTTGAACCCGCAACCTTTGGGTTACTAGTCCGACTCTCTAACCATTAGGCCACGACTTTCTGTGCCTACAGTTTTATATGACTTAATAAATAAATATAGACTGTAAGCATTGAAATAAATGCTAAAATCTGAAGACTATTTAATATTTCTGTTCAATAAAACCATTCAAGTGTAAATTATATCATAATTTTAATAAAACATACAAAATAAGGCAGAACCTATATATAGGCAGAATTATACCCTTTGGTACATGACGTCTACAGTAGTGGACAGATATATTTTCTGTCACAGAAAAAAGAACTACTAGAAAAATATTGTTAAAATCTGAATGAATCTATTTCTGACATCCTATTTAACTGAAACATATTTTTTTGTACCTGTCTGGTTTTTTTGAGAATAAAAGTATTTAACACTTATTCCAAAGGTACATGGTTCCTCCCCTTTTCCTGCAGCCATTTTGAATATATTGTGCAATATCTCAAAACAAAACAAAAATACAGATAAAAAGACAACAATTAAATGGAGTCGTAGACAACACTTTGGGGGTTCGCCAGTTGGTGGTTGGGACATGATGCTACATCTTAAATGGTTCAAAATGGCTTTTAAATATCTGTCCACTGTAGTGACCACGATGCATCAGAGGGATATGGTTCTATTCTATCCTACACTCTCCAAAGATAGAAGCTTCATTGTCTTCTAAAACTGTATGGCATACTCAAAACCCTTATTTGGCACAGTTTTAAATTATTTTGGACAACCTTTTGTACAGCCATCTTGGGCTATAAAAGGTATTCTAACATTAAATTACATAAAAGGAGGAAAATCAATCCTAGATTTCCAAGAATTAATTAAATGATTTAATATTTCTCATAATACTTTATTTCTATATTTTAAACTACGTGCAGCATTAAAGGCACATACCTTGAGGTACAGATCTTCAAACTCATCCGGTGGTGAAATGGATTCACAAAGCGCCAAACAAAGGAACTGTTTCTTATTTTTACTTTTGTTTCTCAAACCATAAAGCAGATATTCTTCAAAAAGCAAGATATTGGTTATATGATTTGACACCCTTTAATAGAAATATTGAATGGGAAACAGTGTGGGATAATACATTTCATGCATCCGCAAACCCTACTCATTAATTCATCAAGTTTAAAATTATCCACAAGGCATATTTAACCACACGCATAAGACATGTTTTGGGTTTATCACCAAACCCTTATTGTAATTTTTGTGGGCCAGGTTGACTGGGTACTTTGATGTGTATTCTTTGGGAATGTCCAAAAGGTCACAATTCTGGTGGTTGCAGCAGAGATTTGTATGTGGTCTCATTGAGGATATTCACAGCAGCTCCTCAATCAGTAAGTGCAGGCATGTTTGTCACATTGTTTGTGGTAATTTGGCAGTATTGGTGTTTTTGATGACAAAGACGTATGCATCATCACTGGTAGATGAGACTGGGCTTGTGTGCACTGACCTGAAGAACTTAGTTGTGTTGTTTGTCTTGCACAGTACACTTGAATCTTTGTGTTGCATGTCTCTTGATTTTGGTGGAAAAGCGACACACTTTAGAAAAAAAGGTTGGGTTTACCACAGGTATTATAGATTCTGTGTTTTGCTGGACTGACTGTTTTGTGAGGAAAAATACCAACACAATTTCTACATTTCGTAGTTAGGCGAGTTGATTTGTCAATTCTTTGTTTGATTTTTGAAGTTTTTGTGGCTGACTGCAATGACAGATTCAGTTATTTTTTTAGCTATTTTCAATGCCAGATTCTTTCAGTTCTGAGATCTCAAGAGTCCATAAAAGTCATGTAAAGACAAGTCTGGCTCTCTCAAAGTACGTCTGCAAAGTCTGGATGATGTGCAGCTTTGAACAGTTTGGGATTTTAGTTCTCTGTTGATGTTAGTGAATTCACAGTTCTTTGCAAGTCTTGTGTTTAATGTGTCTAAAGGATGAGCAGTGTGGAGGCCAGGCTGGAGGCTCTGGCATGGAGGCCATGAGGACTGGTGGCTCTGATGTGGCAGCCATGATGGCTGGAGGCTCTGGCGTGGTGGTCATGATGGGATGAGACTCTGGAATGACGGCCGTGATGGAACGAGAACGGTGGCATTAGGACTTTAAACAACAGCCACTGATAGAACAGCAATGGCATCCTGACATTGTATTGCGAATGCATGACTTTTAACAGCTACTTTGTGACATTCTACTGTAACCATCTACTACAGCTGTTCTAGCTGGTTTGCCGTAGTCATTACAACATGACATGGTATATGTAATTGCATCAGTATATGATTCTGTCATTAGTCTTTTATTTAATTTGTGTTGAATTGTTTAAAAATTAAGCTAATTTTAATGATTTTTCCGTTTGTACAAAGATACGTGTGCTGTTAGCAACAACACCTGAGACTAGAGATGATGTGAAGTGAACAATGTAAGTATTGCCTAAACATCCTCTTCATAATACTTCATAATACTTCAATAAATTACTGAATGTCACGTTGCACCATTTGATTATGGTTGCTTAGTGATTTTAAATGGTGTAACAGCTTCTTCCGGTCTCCGTATCCGTTTTATTTGCAGCTGTTGCTTAAAGTCCCTAATGATGGGACGAGACTCTGGAATGGAGGCTACTGCAGGAGTGCTGCACTGCTCCTCTTCGACTCCCACAGTAAAAGCAGAGCCACTCAGCAGCAGTGCAAGGTTTATATAATACTCCAATGACCAATCTGGATGCCACAGTGGCATGCATACACTGAACAATTTGTGCTTTTATTTCGCTGTTGATGTTTGTGAATTCACAGTTCTTAACAAGCATCTTAAGTCTTGTGTTGAATGTGTCTAAATTTTCTCTTGGCTGTTGCATTGCATTTCCAAATACATACACTTCATATTGCACATTGTTCTTTGGGGCAAAGTAGTTGGTGAGCTTAGTCTTTACATCTGCATATTTGTCTGCTGCTTTGGCAAGTGTGCCATACATGTTGTGTACCTTCTCTCCAGCCAGATGCAACAGCAGGGCCTTGAGCAGGAAGCTAGGGTGGAGCCGGCAGAGCAGGAAGCCCAGCAGGGTGGAGCCGGCAGAGCAGGAAGTCCAGCAGGGTGGAGCAGGCAGAGCACGAAGCCCACCAGGTCGGTGCAGACAACCACCAGGGCAGAGCAGACCAGACCGAAGATCCCCATGGTGGAGCAGAAAACCACCACAACAGCATAGACCCCCACAGTGGAGCAGGCGGGGCTGAGCTGATGACAACCACGGTGAAGCCGAAGACCCCCAGAACAGATCTGGCAGAACTGGAGACCACTACAGCTGATGAGGTGAAACTGAAACACACAGTTCAGAGAGGTTAACGTTGACCTCAAGGGACATATACTGTAAGAGCAGGCAGGGAGCTCAAGTGAATCCTCCACAGTCATGATGGGAATGGCAGGGTTTTTCAGGTTAGCCTCTGTGGTCATTTCAGGGCAGACAGGAAGTTCATGAACAAACATTGTGGTCAAGTCAAGGCAAACAGGAAACTCAGGGATGACCTCCATGGTCACATTAGGGGAGACAAGAAACTCAGGTACGACCTCCATGGTCACATCAGGGCTGACAGGAAACTCAGGGACGATCACCATGGTCACATCAGGGCTGACAGGAAACTCAGGGACGACCACCATGGTCACATCAGGGCTGACAGGAAACTCAGGGACGACCTCTATGGTCACATCAGGGGAGACAAGAAACTCAGGTACGACCTCCATGGTCACATCAGCACAGACAGGAAACTTAGTGACGACTTCAGTGGTTGTATCAAGGCAGATTGAGAGTTCAGAGATGCCTTCCTTGGCAACAAATGGACAGGAAAGGGTTTCAGGGTGGACTCCTTGACCTCAACAGGACAGGCTGAGAGCTCAGAGGTGACTTCCTTGGTCGTGACTGGACAGGCTGCATGCTCAAGAATCACTTCAGTGGTCAAGACAGGACAGGCAGGAAACTCACAGGCTGGAGCCAACAAAGGACTGAGCTCTGTGGCTTGAGTCGACTCTGGCACAGGTTCACGGACTGGAGCGGGCTCTGGCACAGGTTCATGGACTGGAGTGGGCTCAGGGGTGGATTCATGGACTGGAACAAGCTCTGGAGGACTAGTGGAGCAGTGTGTAGCCCAAACACACAAGATGGCTACTGCCATTACAGAGAGCACTGAAGATAGGGGAACCACCTCTGTGGCAAACGTGGAAAATGTAACATTCACGATGACTGGGAACACTGGATTGGCATCCGTGATGGCTGAAGACTCTGTTGTGACATCCATGATGGCTGGAGGCTCTGGCATGGTGGCCATGATGGAGGTTCTGGTGTGGCGGCCATTATGGGACAAGATTTTTGGAATTTACATCCTCCTCATACTACTTCAATAAATGACTGAATGCCACATTGCACCGTCTTCTTTACGGTTGCTTAGTGATTTTTATGTTCTTGACTACGGTGGTGTAACAGCTTACTTCTGGTCACCGTAGCCATTATATTCGCAGCTGTTGCTTAAAGTCCCTAATGACAGGACGAGTCTCTGGAATGGAGGCTACTGCAGGAGTGCCGCACTGCTCCTCTGTGACTCCCACAGTAAACGTAGAGCCACTCAGCAGCAGTGCAAGATTGATATACTACTCCAATGACCAATCTGGATGCCACATTGGCATACATACACAGCTCGGATAACCCCTACAAAAAATATTATGAGGCTCACCTCGTCCATTTAAGTTAAGTAAAAAAAATGGCGCTTCACGATCCCACCTGATGTATAAAAGGCTTATTCAGTCACTTTGAGGGCTGGCAGTAGGACATTTAATCATGTTTATATCTGGGGTCACATAGACCCCGAACACAACATAAGGGTATATAACAGCTCACCCAAAATATTTTTTTTTTCAGCTACCCACGTCAATTATTAATTATGGTCACATATTTGTGTATTTTATATTATTGATCGATATGTGAATCCGTTGACCAAGCTATACACGACACGAGTTGTGGTCTCATTGGCACAAATTAATTTAGATGAGATTGATTAGATATTGTATTGATCCCAGATTGATTCCACTCTTGAATGTCAAAGACTTCCGAAACTTTGTTTGGTCACATGCTTTTTCAAACCATCCTCTGCTCCGTGATGATTTGTCAGAAATGGAGAAAACAAAGTCCGAACACCAGATGTCGCTAAGGCACACTGTGTTAAAAGCTTGGAGTAATGAACCATTTTTTGGCACAATTTCATGAAAGCCTCAAACGCTTCAGAAAGCCTCGTTTTCCCATCACTAATTAACAGGGCTGATGTGAGAGTCCAAACAGTCGGAAGGGGCAGTCTGCTGGAGAACAGGAGGACGGCCGAGGTCAGACCTGGAAAAAGTTTGGCTGGAGAACAAAGGAGATTGAGCAGTGCCGGTCACTGAGAACACTGTGGAGATCAGGCAGCAGCTTGAGAAACCAGGGCTTGATACTTTGAGCTGTAGTGAAACCAGTCCAGTCAGATAGCCAGGTCTTGAGAACAGCAGCCAGGGAGAATCAGGGCACAGAACAGGGACAACCACAAGACATAACACTACACACAAGACAAGACCACAAGAGAGAACAATAAGCAGAAAAATAAGACACTGACTACGCACTATGACTACAAAGAAAAGAACAAAGAAAAACTAATTCAAACTGCAGAGAGCAAATAAAACAAGAGAATGAACCAAAAGGCAAATTCTAGGAATCAATAACTGGAATAAAAACTGGGCAAAGACAGTCAAAATAAAGAAAGAAACCAAACTAGAGACTTGAGAAAATAGAGCAAAAATAAAGACAGGAACTAGACTAGAGCAAAATAACAAAATCAAAGAAAACCTAATGAACTTCAAGAGAACTAAATGAAAATCTAGACTGACAAGGAAAGTAAAATATAACATTACTAATACAACTAGTTGACTGACGAGGAATTCTCTTACACACAAGGAACTAACGCAACAAACAAGCAGAGACATGAGAGAAAGGGGCACAATATAAAGGAGCAGAGAACATGAGGATCAGATGGACACAATCAAGTAAACGAGAAGTAGACTAGGACTAAACAAGGGGGCGTGGTAAAGGGAAACAAGGAGGCAGGGCAAGAGGAGCACATGGCCAACAAAAACAAAGACAAAGCCATGTGCTCAGACACAAGACAAACAAAAACACGTTAAACAAAGACAGGACAGACATGACTACAACTACAACATACTTCCCGGGCTGGTGACATCACAAACCCAGAAATTTACATAAACCCTGACCTCGGGAACATGCAACAAAGGGGGCAGGGCCATGTCATGCTGCTTTAGAGAAGAGGAAGAGTTGTCAAAACGTCAAAACTAGCGCTCTGCATCTCTCTCTCTCTGATTCAGATCATCAGCTCGTTAGCTCCATCAATGAACTGTTCCAATTATACACTTTATGTGTATAGACAGATATTTTTCACATAGCTACGAGAAGCATTAAACCTGGACGCACACACGGTTGCTGTGGTAGCGTGCAATACTTGCTGACAAACACTTCTTACTGTTACAAAAATGCTACAACGCAATCACGTATTCTGCTGTATTACAGCTTCAATCAGGATAAAACCACATAGTAAAAGCTAACATAAGCAGTAGCATTTACAAATAACTTCTTACTGTTACAAAAATGCTACAACGCAATCACGTATTCTGCTGTATTACAGCTTCAATCAGGATAAAACCACATAGTAAAAGCTAACATAAGCAGTAGCATTTACAAATAACAGCGTATCTAAAAGTATGAGACAACAACAAACAAAGAAACATACCATTCTGAAATATCCTGTAAGAGCCGTGCTTGCACAGGTTCTGTGCGATCCTCTTCACTAATATTCTCTGGGTCTCAATCGGGCTCAAAATGATAAGTAATATTAAAGACGTCATTGTTTACAATACAACCGGAGCACATTCTGAGGTGAGCGGCATGATGTTCAACATTTCAACATTTAGTCCTAGAGTTTGATGCAAATCATGCTGGGAGCTAAAAACTAGCTTGACAAAAAAGTGCTGATCAATTTATCTGGTTTTCTATAAGTAACTTCTATAACTGTAAAATTTTTGCAGTTAAAATCACCAAATTGTTGTACATTTGTTTGTACTAAAAAGTGTTAGTAATGACATTTGTTTGGTTATATACAGTGGGTACGAATACTGAGCAAAGGGTCTGAATACTTAGGACCATGTGATATTTCAGTTTTTCTTTTTTAATAAATCTGCAAAAATGTCAACGATTCTGTGTTTTTCTGTCAATATGGGGTGCTGTGTGTACATTAATGAGGAAAAAAAATTAACTTAAATGATTTTAGCAAATGGCTGCAATATAACAAAGAGTGAAAAATTTAAGGGGGTCTGAATACTTTCCGTACCCACTGTATACCTCACTTTCTTCCCTCTATCCCATAGTTTTATTAATGAACTGACCAGCATGCCAGGATGACGTTCATGCTGCAACAAATCGAAATGATCATTTGCTTTAAATTTGGTTGCTAAATATTTCTCTCATCTACTTAACAGAAGTAAATAACAAGTATTTTTACAATATAGATGCTAACAGATTTTTTATTCATATAATATATACAGTAGGCTTTTACTGCCAGTTGGCTATTACGTAATTGGCTTTTGGAGGGCTTTCCTGTTGTCTGGGAAAGGACATGCAGAGGCTGTATTTCTTCTCATGCCACAGTATTCAAGCTTTAGCCAATTGTTCTCAGCCCTTAAGTGTCACCCATGCTGAGAATCATTGATCAAGTCGGATAATTTCATTTAGTCCTTATTGCTTTTGTGCTCTGAGATAGATCCACCTGACATTTAGTGCAGTATTGAGTGAATGGGCGATCTCTGAAGTTGTCGGAATCACAGAGCAAGTGACTCATGTGACATACTGTATATAACATTTTCTCTCTGACACACTCACAATCATATTCCATATAGGTGCAGATGGAAAAAGAAACACACATCCGATTTAAAAAGACCAAAAGGAGAAAACTTAGTGAGGCTATAACTTATTGTTGGGGTATTAGTGTAGTGACTTACAAAACAAATTTACAGTAAGATATCTTTACAGCATACTGTTAAATTCTGCTTACCTTTTTTGTCTATTGAGCCAATAATGTTTCAAAAGTTATTTATGAACTACTATATCTATATCTATAAGTCAGCATGAAACAGCAGTTATGATCATCTTTTCTTTCTTATTGTAACATATAATCCAGTGAAATTGCTTCTTGAACAAGAAAAAACATGGACATAACTTGATTTTGTCGATCGGGAATTGATTGCTGTAGATCATTGTTGTTTACTAATTTCTGTAATCATTTATGTAAATGACAGGTTACTGGAGAGGAAGGATGAAACTCATCTGGTTAATTGACAGTCTTATTGACCGTTAATGTTTTTGATTAACGATTATACGAGTGCACATGCATTTTAAAATAATGACATGTACAGATAAATCATTTATATTAGACACTGCAACATGTTATTATAACAAAACAAGAATTGCCAAATTTTATGGTGACTTTAACCTAATTTCATTTTGATAAATGTTGTATTTGCAGTGACAAAAGAACCTTAACCAATTCTCAAATTCCACACAATACCAATATTATGCAAATTATAAACACCATTTTCAATTAAAGCATTTTTATGGAGCAAATTCATTGCCATTTATCCACTCAGAAATATAGCCCCTGACATTACAGAAAATAACAAACCACTTTGTGTACACTTTGTTCGCACTTTGTTTGTGCGTCATATAGAGAGACAGAACCTTGTCCATTATTAGTTGTGTTCATGATACATAGGGAATTAACTAATTTGTTACCAATGACAACAATAATGTGAAGTGTAAAATCTCACTAGAACCAGGAAGTACGACCATTAGCCCGGTTCTGTCAACACTGTATTGGCTCCTTATTGAACATTGAATACATTTTAAAATCCTGCTGATTACTTACTAAGCTCTGAATGGTTTAGCTCCTCAGAACTGGAGCAAACTCTTAATGCATTATATTAAATATAAATATATTAGATATGCTCAAAATTCTAGCCAGTTTACCTAGAATATCAAAATTAGCTGCTTGTGGTATATTCTTTTCTTCCTAGCTCTGTTCGGGAGGCAGAAACATGCCGTCAGTTTAAATCTAGATTAAAGACCCATCTCTGTAACCTTGCATTCACATTAGCACACTATAAGAATTATATAATTTAAATCCATTAAAGGATCGTTAGCTTGCATAAATTAGGTCAACTGAAACCGGGAACACTTCCCATAATACCCTTACATTATATATCTGTTTCATCCTTATTCCGAGATCACCGTAGTCAGTTGGATACAGTCCATATCCAGATCAGATGGTAGACTTGCACCTAAAGATGACCACAACTGTCAGCAGAAACCATGACAACAGGACGAGCCCTATAGACAGATCCCCTGTGAAGACCTCATCGACATGGCAACCATCGGTTTGGCCAGAGTAGAACTGGCTCCGCGACCAAGTCTGGTATCTTTCAAGGTTTTTTCTCCATTTCTGTCACCAATGAAGTATGGGTTTCTTGCCATTGTCATCTCTGGCTTGTTTAGTTAGGGACACTTAGTATTCAGCAATATTATTTAATTGACTAAACTGACGTTATTGGATGCATTATTTGTGCGCCACTGTTTACAAATAGTGATATTGTCAATAGAACTTAGTCAGGATAGCGCCATATTTTTAATTATTTATTCACTGTTGACATGGATGAAAACAAGGTTTTGATAGATAGATAGATAGATAGATAGATAGATAGATAGATAGATAGATAGATAGATAGATCTACAATTTGCACTGTTTGTACTGATTTACTTTGTATTGGTTGTACTGTTATTTAACAACATACCGACAGCTGCCAAAACATCTTTCTAAAAGACTTTCAGTTGACAAAAACTCCATAAAACTGTTTAGAACATTTTGAGTTTTAAAAATGACATGTGATCTAGGACCATACAGCGCATGCAATTATAAATCTGTCCTTCACAGCCTCGTTTTCACCTATTTGAATATTCAATATGTCTAACCTTGTTAAGGTCCATTGGATTGAGATCAAGGGTTTAACTAGACTGTACAACATTTACCTTTCCACATTTCCACTCCAATGTTTTTTTTGACCTCTGCTCTTACTTATTTATAGATGCTTGATTGCATGCTGAGTTGAGTCAATAGTGTGGTGTGAAGTGAGTCATTGGTTCATTTACTTTGCACATAAAGACATACCCTTTACATTTCACCCAAGCAGGAATGATAATGATCACCAGTGGCGGCTTGTTGGTTATAAAATAGAGGAGGCACACTAATTGAATTGGTCTGGGAAAAATTACAAGAAAATACAAGAGGGTCTGTTAACTCTGCTTATAGAAAATGAAGAGCAAAGAATTCTCATCAGGTGTGTTTTTCACCTATAGGTGCAAAAATTAAAGCCTTTTTTTACTTGGATTTCATTAACTAGCTGCGTAACAAGAACATGACCAATTTAAGTTTATAGGACAGCTAAACTATCAATTTAAACAAAAATTTACCATCAACTACGGACGTTGCATCCATCGATTCCGCCATGTTTCTCATTGACACGCCCCCAACTCGGAAACTTGGGGCTTAAAGAAAATTTCGAGTTTCCCACTCGTAATAGCGATTTTGTGGTGGCGTTCATGTGCGTTCAACTAGTAAATACGATCTATCCGACATGACTTGAACGCACCAGAAGATACAGATTGTGTGGACAGGTGTCTTATACACCTAACGAGCAAGTCATGTCGG
>NW_015546102.1:476555-481228 GCF_001515605.1 Sinocyclocheilus anshuiensis | reverse complement strand
CTCCCCTTCTCTATCACCTAGCGGTTGTAATTACATCAGCAGATTCGGCACATTCACGATAGAAAAGCGGCACTTTCCAACTTCATTAACAAGTTATGGTATTACAGCTGTGAAATTACAAACAAAAAAATACACATTCTGAGACATGAACTGAAATTAACTGAATTTTATTAACATGAAATCATCCTCCTCCCATTTTCACCTCAAAATTTTGGGGAAGCTGTGCCTCCCCCGACGAGCCGCCACTGATGATCACTGGAGCTCTAAAATATATTTTTATGCAGAGTGGCTGTCTACAGATGGACTTTTTTTGTGACAGCATACAGGACGGTTTACTTTTCTAATTCAGAAATGAGGCATAAAAGCCCAAGTTAATGGGGACCAAAGTGTGAGAATCTGGACACTAGTTATGTGTGATCATTACACGTGATATATGTGGCAGAAGGATGTCATTGGATGTCGTTGGTAAAATAATCTACACAAACAGCAGTCATTTTGAAATAATGATGAGTGTAATGAGTCTGTTTGGCTGATACACACAGTAATGAGGGGGAATTCCTGTCATAGTAGGCTCATTATATATAAGCTATGTAAATCTTTTCTTTGGCCCATTCTGTACGAGGGAATAAGAGTGTTCCACTGGGAACAGCGTTACAAATAATTTTTCATCCACTATATGTACATTATTATCAGCTGGTTGGTAAATGTCCAATAACACTGTTTTCTAAAGGCCATTCAAAAATTTGAATGATTTTCTCCTCAACGCTGAATTAGACTGCATGGAGAGTATTTCTATAGCACTACGGATGTAACATATATCTACTGAAGATAACACTGTGTCATATAAAACCCTGTCATGGCAGTTCCGCATTTTTAAAGGGACATTTATGAGGGAAATTTTTTGCTTGGCAAAGATCTCTTGTGAAGGTTTAGTGAAGCAGGTCTGTTTGCTTGGGGGCAGAGTGGCAAGCAAGATTAGATATGACTCCTAATATGATTGCTAATTACACTTTTGTGACCAAGACTCTGTGAAGTTTCACTCATAAACTTATTTGCATATCACAGATAATGTGTAATTAAATAAAATGTAAGTCCAAGATCAACTTAATTATTATGTTTCACTGTAGTTCTGTTTATTATTCTTCCACCTCACTACATCTTCAATGGGCTGTGGGTGCAGGGTGAAGGCAGTCCTTACTGTTGGAGTGGATTCAGCCTGGATTCTGGTATTGCCCACCTCTCCTGAGCGTCATAACTCAGCCAGATGTCATTTTGCCAATGAATATAAATTAAAGAAAAGATTGCATGTACTGAACGGAGCTTAATGATGTGGGACAGTGACCCATTCCTGGAAATTACTTTCTCAGCTTACGTAAAAGAGCACTTCTTGTTTATGGAAATACACCAACCCATGACTGATATTTTATTCTGGAAAATGTATTTAACCACCACTAAATCAAAAGACACTTGCTTTTTCACTGCCACTAAACAGTAAACCCTAGCCCATGTGAAAATGACCTATAATTGTAAATCACTGGTTTATTGATGAATAATAAGAAAATATATAGGGGACTTGCCAACTGTTTCTGGATGGATGGGCATAGGCATATTTATTCATGTATGTATGCTGAAAGAAAATAGGTGCAGAAACAATTATTATTCCGAAATTGCTAGTAAATGTAACAATTAATTACAAAAAAGACAAGCAACACACTGACACACTGATGTTAGTTTTATTTTTTTGTTTGTTTGTAAAATATACTCCAATAATCTGTTTTATTTAGCCTACCATTTTGCTTTTTAAACAAATTTTGTTTAAAGTGTATACTTTTGATATTTGATAATACCTAGAATATCAAATATTGACAATACCTAGAATATCAAAATCAACTGCGGGCGGCAGATCCTTTTCCTATTTAGCGCCCAAACTCTGGAATAACCTACCTAACATTGTTCGGGAGGCAGACACACTCTTGCAGTTTAAATCTAGATTAAAGACCCATCTCTTTAACCTGCTGTTCAGTTGCTTTGACACAATCTGTATTGTTAAAAGCGCTATATAAATAAAGGTGACTTGACGACTTGACTTTAGTAGTCAGAAATGAAAGAAAGAAAGAAAGATAAAATAATAATATATACTTTAATTTGTTAATCGTGAATAAAGCATGCTCAGTTAATTCATCTGTTTAATTTTATTATATTATTTATTATTAATATTTAAATTAATTGGTTAAAAAGGGGAAAAGGCAATTCTAAAAAGAAAGAAAGAAAGAAACTTTAATTTGTTAATCGTGAATAAATCATATTCAGTTAAATCACCTGTTTAATTTTATCTAAATTACTTAGTTAAAAAGGGGGCAAAAAGCAATTATAGAAAGAAAGAAAGAAAGATAAAATAAAATAATGAAATAAACTTTAATTTGTTAATCGTGAATAAAGCATGCTCCGTTAATTCATCTGTTTAACTTTATTTATCTAAATTACTTGGTTAAAAGGGAAGAAAAGCAACCAGTCCATGAGAACTGTAAGGTATAGCATGAGAAGCCCAGGAAGGAAGAGACGTAATGAAAACCAACTTCGTTTCTTTTTTTCTTTTCTTTTTTTTTATTGAAGATATAACATTCACAGGGGATACAGTCATAGCAATAAAATACATACACAACCAGAATACAAAACAATAAATACATAAAGAATAATAAAAATGAAATATAAACAGAACAAAAACAAATAAATAAAAAGTTAAACATCTTTTTTTATATAAATAAATCATAAATAAATTAAAATAAAAAATAACAAATGGAAAATTACACATAAAATGTCAACTTCAAAGAATACACAGGAGGTAACCCTTACATCAAAGTCAATATTTTTTCCATCAATACAGTAGTTTTAGCAGCTTTCTTATTAAGTGATGAGCAGAGAGATTCATATTCAAAAAATAAGTGTGATATTGTTTCCAAATTAGAATTACAGAATGTGCATTGTGAAGAGATGTCCAACCCACCAACGTCGTTTCATTGGTAGAGCACGAGCTCGTAGGCGGGCCCGCCGCTTACGTTTACTAAGCGCAATCGGTGATTGGCTATTTGTTTAAATACCTATGGTCTGATTGGTCTGCAGTTTGTCACTATTGACCCATCTTTGTCAAGCGGAACTATCTGAAAATCGTGGCGTGCGCGTCATGATGAATGAACAGCTGGTGTTGACTCGCTGTTTAAACAGTGCACGAAAAAGGTGAGTTAGGCTTCTGCGTTAAATAAACATGTATATGTGGTACCTTTATTATCGATTTCAATTTTCAGTTGAGATTAATGTCAGTATAAACAAAGCCCTCTATAAACCGGTATATACCGGACTCGGTATTATTAAATGACAAATCAAGTCATACGTTAAATCAGTCAAACGCTTTAAGCTGTCCTTCTATGTTCTCTTCAGGCAAAATTTTGGGACTCATTGACCAAGCTGAGCTTCAGTGCACCGTGGCAGTGGAGCGCTTGAATCCTGCAGGTCAAGCCATCAAACGGCAGCTCATCCGCAAAGGCACCGTCACATTAGGGCGGAATGAGTTTCAAGATATGGTGCTGCGTGTTCACGATGGCAAAGCTCCTCAAAACTTCATGCTGCGCGATTTCCAGCTCTTTACACGCTTTACAAAGGATGGTAAATGTACTGTTAAATTCATCCCGGAAAGCACACAGGTTCTGGTATCTGATTGTCCACCGGATCGTTTGAAGATGTTTCTGAAGACGCTCAGCATCAAACATCAGGCATCCCAAGGCATCAAGCCTATGAGTGATAAGTCCACTCCAGCTTAAAGATGTGCAGAAGGCAAACGAGATGAGAAGGGTCTGGCTGCAGCTGGCGCTTGCACTCTCAGATTAACTCCTCCCTAATAAAAGTTCTTGACCTGCCCCGCATTCAACAATTATACTCTTAAAATAACTTTGACAGTACAGTAAATGCATATTAATGCATGTCTATGAAAAAGAAATGGATTACATTTAATTAATTTTTAAACCAATTAATTTTAGTAATCAAAATCATATTTCAATCATGTCTCACGTTTTTTTTTTATTGTTTAATTCTGAGATAAAACTTTTTCCATTAAGATTATCACTTCCCTTCACCTACTATCTTAAAAGGGAGGGGAAAAGAACTTTACAACAACAGTGTGTGAAGGTTTAATGTTCTTCTGTCATGCATTTAGCAGAATTATGGAATAAGTTCATAAATCAAGCGACTGCTGAATAAAATTTACCATTGGCTAGCTCTGGTACATTGCGTTAAATGGAAACATTTATGTTCTATATTGTACATGGTACCTGCCAAATAAATAATTATTTGCCTGTTTAGGTTAAAGTGCTTCACCCCAATAAGAAGCCTGTGTTGGCTCTGCCTGTGGCACAAAAGCTCAGCAAAGAACAAACTGCAGTTCTCAATGCAGTCTTGAGTGGCAAGAATGTGTTTTTCACCGGCAGTGCAGGTAATTTTTATTTTTTACAATTTATTTATTCATGGCCACATATTGTTTTATATAGAGCTCTTTTTTTCATAGCATTTTGAACACCACTGTTCATGGTTTTATTTCAGGTACAGGAAAGTCCTTCTTGCTCAAAAGGATTATAGGCTCCCTGCCTCCAAAAAGCACGTATGCAACAGCAAGCACAGGTGTT
>NW_015546102.1:464449-476513 GCF_001515605.1 Sinocyclocheilus anshuiensis | reverse complement strand
ATATATATATATATATATATATATATATGTATATGTGTGTGTGTGTGTTTGTAAAATGGCAGTTATATAAATATCTGAAAGTACACTCTTAACATCTGTCAGTCAAGCATTATAATATGATAATCAATCATTTAATGAATGTGTGTGCGTTCGCTCGAACTGATTTTCTGAAATCAAAACAGGGATGATGATAATAGGTGAGCGCCAGCCAATGAGATTGCCGTTTGCAAATTAGTTCCGCCCACTACCGGAGAAAGCGGCAGTTCTTTCAATGGAAAGCCAAACGCCGACGTGTCTGGGTTCACAGCACCATCCAGATGAGGATGAATAACGTTAGGATCCTGTATTAATGTGTGTGTTACATCTTACTACTGTATACACTGATATTACTATTATTTTTATTATTGATAGCAGCATCTTGCTACACTTAACCTCCAACTCACACACTGGCGAGTAAAATCTGAGAATTTATTAGCCATTGGCTAATATTAGACATCATTTAGTCGCCCAGAGTAAGATTTAGTCGCATATGCGAGTGATTTACTCGCAATGTAGATAGAGGGTTGGACTGACTGTGAAATGGTGACTGGCGCTTCCCCTAACACATCTTATTTTACTTTGTCGCTTTCTTTTACGTTATCATGAAAATAGGAAAATGAATTGATAAATCTCAAAAGAATATGTCCAGGTTGTATTTTATCACAAAATCATAAGGAGCTATTGTGTAAAGTAATTGGAAGCCTATCTTTAGGACCATTTTGGTTAATTGATTTGTGACATCATGCTGTTGGAATGTAATTAGCTATTACAACTAATTTAATTTACACTGATTTTAATAAAACACTGGCAGTAGTACAAACACTAGCATGTTGTTGTTGTTGTTTTACATATCAATTTAAAGCTTATGTATTTTTCTGATTTCCATTTCAAATAAATGCAGTTCTTTTGAGCAGCAATTCAACATTTTAGAATGGTTTCTGAAGTGTCACATGACACTGGAGTAATGGCTGCTGAAAATCAGCTTTGCCATCACAGGAATAAATTAATTTTAATGAAAATATTAAAATGGAGAAAATGTCTTTATTATTGCACTATATTATGGTTTTTCTGTATTTTTGATTAAAAAATGTAGAGCATAAGAGACAAATTTTACAGACCCCATTTACTTTTTTTTTTTTTTAAACAATTATTTATGACCGTAATGAGAATTAGGGGTTTTCAATGCAATTTTTTGACATTTTCTTCACTGACTTCATGAGATTTAGCTAAATATCACTAATTAATTTTTGTATCTGGCTAGTTATAGAACACCAACGTATTTCAGAGGATATAAACATCGTGTGAGATGTTGTGACATACCATCATTTGTGACCACCCGTCTCCTTGCAGGTCTCCCTCGGGTGCGATTCCTTTGCAGGGCTGTTGAGGTAATAAAGAGAGAGCGTTGGATGTTTAAAGTGTCAGGGGGGCTGTACGTGAGCCGACAGCAGCTGCCACTCAAACTGGCCTGGGCCATTTCAATCCACAAGAGTCAGGTGAGCTCTGCTCTCATGTCCCACCATGAGTCATTTTGCATAGGTAGTAAGCTACAGAGTCAAACCTGCATCAACTGACTGCATAGAATGAAATCTAATTTTGCTAAATTGTGCCGTTGATCTCATACTGGTTTGAGCCCCAGTGGAAATTATCATGTGATTTCACTGAAAATGCTATTAAAATGAAATAACTTGGCTCAGGAAGAGTGTTTTATGTATCTGTAAACAGATGCTCAGGGCTATGGTTCTGGTTTGTGTTTTGACTCCTTAACTAAGTCCCCATGTTTACCCATCTTTTCTGACTATGTGCCTTCTGTACTGATGAACTGTCAAAGTTATCGCCGTTTAGCTCATCAGCTGTCTGGCAAATGTTTGAGAAACCTTGCATGTGTCTATGTCCCAATGCTCAGTAGAGGAACTGAGAAAAATATTAAATCAATTCCCCATAACCATGTGGGTCTGAAACTCTCAAGTATTACATCCCACAATGACTCGATTTGGTTTTAACACTATAATTGTCCTAAAAATTTTTATTAAAGGGATAGTTCACCCCTAAATGAAAACATTGTTTACTCACCCTTATGTTTTTCCAAACCTGGACGAGTTTTTTTTCTGTGGAAAGGAAATGGAAGATATTTTTAATGTTAATAACCAAACCATTTTGGTTCCCATAGACCTTTTTAGACAATTGTATGTATAAAAAAAATACAGTGGAAGTCAATTAGTTTGGTTCAGGCCCGGTGCGAGAGACACGGCCACGGACATCACTGTGCCCCCCTCCTGACCAAGGGGGACGGCTGGACTTTAGTTTCGCGTGTAAAATAGTCTAACTGATTGTTTTTAGATGGAAAAGCTGCCCATAACTCCTGGTCTAGGATCTGTTTTCTTCGTAATAATAGCATAACGAAATAGATTTGGCAAACAATCCAGTGTATCTGCCCTTCTGGTTTGGAAAGCGTCAAATGATTTTACAATGCATTTTCGCAGAGGGAGCAAAGTAGCCAGTCACAGACATGTTTGTTCAGTCAAATTATTTTACAATGCATTTTCGCAGAGGGGAGCAAAGTAGCCAATCACAGACATGTTTGTTGATTTCTACAATGCAATGGCCAATCAGATGTGTTTAGGTTGGAATCCACGCACTCACCTCTTTTTGTCCAGTGCTGAGTTCTATCATGCTCATAACTTAGTTTAATTGTGTGGTCACATTCATTGGTTAAAACGGAACTTTGTGAGATCGTGATGAATGAGTGACAGTTTTTAATCAATTTAAAGGGAGTGCTGTATACGATAATATATTCAGAATTTAAATAAAACGTGTGGTTTTTTTCATGCTTGACAAGCGGCCAATAATGTACAGTTTGTGGAAAATTATGTGGTTTTTTTACCTTAAACCGCATAAACACATTTCATTACACCAAATACACAAAATAATGTTCTTTTTAGCAGCATCATATGACCCCTTTAAAACAAAAAAAACTTTTGAAATGTTTTACTTTACATGTAATGAATCTAGAATATATAAAAGTTGAAATTTGAAATAAGTTACAAAAAACAGAACTTTTTCGCGATATTTTAATTGAGATGCACCTGTATATTCTTAAATTTAAAAAAAGGTAAAAAGTAGAAAAAGAGGGGGGAAATTAGTAATTTGTTCAAAAAGATCATTTAACTTAATTTGGAGACTTAAATACTTTGGCAAAAGGTTAGTCACTTCTGGACTTCATAATATCATAAAATATGTATTTTTATAACAATTGTGACATTCTGTTGTTGTAAATTGATAGTTTGTCTTCGGGCTACAATTTTACTTTAGTTCAGTCAGGACTGCTGTCGTCAAAGCCATGCATGTGTAAGGGCAGGGAGCACAGCGTTATAAACAAAAACCAAAACAAAACCATATGCTAAACATCCCCCAACCATCAAATTGACAGATTTTTTTTTTAAATATTGAGTGCCAAATGAATAGGTCAAAATTTGATCCAATTTCTTAGCTAGAGCAGTAATTAGAGCAGACACAAGGGTGTCCAATTCTGCTCCTTAAGGGCCACTGTCCTGCAGAGTTTAGCTCCAACCCCAATTAAACACCTGAATCAACTAATTGAGGTCTTACTAGGCATACTAGAACCTTCCAGGCAGGTGTGTTGAGGCAAGTTGGAGCTAAACTCTGCAAGACAGTGGCCCTATAGGACCAAGTTTGGACACCCCTGCTTTAACAGCATCGTAGCTTAAATTAACTAGCGAAATCTTCTGGCTTGAGCAACCAGCCTATTTGCTTTGTCTTGGTTAGCTTTGACAGTGAGAGAGCCTGGTTCCAATACAAAAAACAATGTGGTATTTCTAGCATATTTATTAAAAATCTGATTTCCATGAAAGACAAGTGATTATTGAATGAAATTCATGGCGGGTATCTTGATTGTTTGGTGTGTTTAGGGCATGACTCTGGATTGTGTGGAGATCTCTTTGGCACGTGTGTTTGAGAGCGGCCAGGCCTATGTTGCTCTGTCACGGGCCCGGAGTCTAGAAGGCCTGCGTGTGATGGACTTTGATCCGCGAGTAGTGAGGGCCAACCAGGATGTGCTGCTCTTTTATAAGAGACTGAGGAAAGAGAGGCTGCTCATGCAGGTCAGTCCACCCTGGACAATTACTCTGTTTCTCAGATCAATACCCTGTTCTGTGTTAGACCAGACTGCCTCAATTTTAAAGATGAATCTAAATGATTTTAGATTGGCTAATAAAAGTCTCCCAGGAAGCTCAAATTACTGGATGATTTTACAGTAGTTGTCAGAATTGAAATTGCCCAATTTCAGCAAGGCTTACATTGATTTAGGAAGTTTATTATAGGTCTCTGATTGTAATATCTTTTTCTTCCCCCAGTCCTCAATGAATGACTTTGTTGGACAGAGCTATAAGGAGAATTCCCATTGGTGAGGTGGTGATATGAAGCTCTGATTTTCATATGCACTGTGTGCATGAATGCATCAGGAACATGTTTAATTCAGTTAGCATTTCTTATTGGGTAAATTATAATACCCTGCTTTTCAACTGAGCGATTATTTATTTTTTATAAATATTGCCCTAAACCCTGTTTTATGTAACCATGTATTTATTTTAATAAAATTTCTGTGGTTTTATACATATGATTTGGTTTGATTATGAAAGTGCTTGTGGCAGTGGTTTTCTAATTGTAAGTGAAATGTGTGTTCTTATAATTTGGTTTGGTATGTTTAGTTGAATATTCTGGCTCGTTGAATTTAGATTAAGTGGTACCCAACGTCCTGTAACTGCATACATTACGGTCAAGAGTACACATATTTCCCTCTTCATCAGCTTCAGTGAGATGCTTAAAAAAGTGTTTGTTAAACTTCCATAGATCATTATCCTTTTAAAAAATATACGATTAATAATCCAGTATCCATACAGGCATATGTGCCAGTAGAACACAATTTCATGGGTTGTTCTTACTAACTCACAACACTGTTGTAGCAAAATCCAAACAAGTTTTTTCTCTCTTTATCAAAAACCTTCCGGGCAGGTGTGTTGAGGCAAGTTGGAGCTAAACTCTGCAAGACAGTGGCCCTATAGGACCAAGTTTGGACACCCCTGCTTTAACAGCATCGTAGCTTAAATTAACTAGCGAAATCTTCTGGCTTGAGCAACCAGCCTATTTGCTTTGTCTTGGTTAGCTTTGACAGTGAGAGAGCCTGGTTCCAATACAAAAAACAATGTGGTATTTCTAGCATATTTATTAAAAATCTGATTTCCATGAAAGACAAGTGATTATTGAATGAAATTCATGGCGGGTATCTTGATTGTTTGGTGTGTTTAGGGCATGACTCTGGATTGTGTGGAGATCTCTTTGGCACGTGTGTTTGAGAGCGGCCAGGCCTATGTTGCTCTGTCACGGGCCCGGAGTCTAGAAGGCCTGCGTGTGATGGACTTTGATCCGCGAGTAGTGAGGGCCAACCAGGATGTGCTGCTCTTTTATAAGAGACTGAGGAAAGAGAGGCTGCTCATGCAGGTCAGTCCACCCTGGACAATTACTCTGTTTCTCAGATCAATACCCTGTTCTGTGTTAGACCAGACTGCCTCAATTTTAAAGATGAATCTAAATGATTTTAGATTGGCTAATAAAAGTCTCCCAGGAAGCTCAAATTACTGGATGATTTTACAGTAGTTGTCAGAATTGAAATTGCCCAATTTCAGCAAGGCTTACATTGATTTAGGAAGTTTATTATAGGTCTCTGATTGTAATATCTTTTTCTTCCCCCAGTCCTCAATGAATGACTTTGTTGGACAGAGCTATAAGGAGAATTCCCATTGGTGAGGTGGTGATATGAAGCTCTGATTTTCATATGCACTGTGTGCATGAATGCATCAGGAACATGTTTAATTCAGTTAGCATTTCTTATTGGGTAAATTATAATACCCTGCTTTTCAACTGAGCGATTATTTATTTTTTATAAATATTGCCCTAAACCCTGTTTTATGTAACCATGTATTTATTTTAATAAAATTTCTGTGGTTTTATACATATGATTTGGTTTGATTATGAAAGTGCTTGTGGCAGTGGTTTTCTAATTGTAAGTGAAATGTGTGTTCTTATAATTTGGTTTGGTATGTTTAGTTGAATATTCTGGCTCGTTGAATTTAGATTAAGTGGTACCCAACGTCCTGTAACTGCATACATTACGGTCAAGAGTACACATATTTCCCTCTTCATCAGCTTCAGTGAGATGCTTAAAAAAGTGTTTGTTAAACTTCCATAGATCATTATCCTTTTAAAAAATATACGATTAATAATCCAGTATCCATACAGGCATATGTGCCAGTAGAACACAATTTCATGGGTTGTTCTTACTAACTCACAACACTGTTGTAGCAAAATCCAAACAAGTTTTTTCTCTCTTTATCAAAAGAAAAGGCCAAAGCTATATGTGACCCTGTACCACAAAACCAGTCATAAGGGTAAATTTTTCAAAATTGAGATTTATACATAATCTGAAAGCTGAATAAATAAGCTTTCCATTGATGTATGGTTTGTTAGGATAGGACCGTATACTTGGTCCAAATATTTAACCAATATTTGGCCGAGATACAACTGTTTGAAAATCTGGAATCTGAGAGTACAAAAAAATCTAAATATTGAGAAAATCGCCTTTAAAGTTGTCCAACTGAAGTTCTTAGCCATGCATATTACTAATCAAAAATGAAGTTTTAATATATTTACAGTAGGAAATTTACAAAATATCTTCATGGAACATGATCTTTACTTAATATCCTAATGATTTTTGGCATAAAAGAAAAAGCAATGCAAAAAATACAATGTATTTTTGGCTATTGCTACAATATACCCCAGCGACTTAAGACTGGTTTTGTGGTCCAGGGTCAAATATTACATTCTCAGTGACAGAAGATTTTAACTTAACATTTAAGCTCTGGTGCGTTTTTTGGTATTTTCGCCTAAATTTGACATGCTCAAATTCAAATTTTTACCCTACATGCATACAATGGAGGAAATGAAAAAAAATGGTTTCATTGTAAAGAAAACCATTTGACCTTCAAAATATGAGTGTAATCCTTTATAAATAACATTATATATTTTTCAAATATTACAATAAACGCAAAAAAAACAGGCGCTTTTTGATTTAAATTTTTTTTTTTTTTTTTTAAGTGTGTAATTCAGGTTCTATTAGGTCCAGCTCTTTGCAATTTACTTTGTTTGATGCCACTAGATGCCAAAATGTACCAGAAAAAAAGAATCTTTCAAATAACAGCTTCTAAACAGGAGTTACTGCATTATAAGTGAAGCGAGTAAAATTGTCCTTTTTTTGCATATACATGTGTCATTTTGAGTTTCCTTTGCAAAAACAGGCTTTATAAAACACATTACCCCCAGAATTCTATTTTACTATGTGCTATAAGCACTTTTGTTGATTATTGATTGAATTGTTTCATTTTTATGTTTTTCTAAGTAGTAATATACAAAATGGCATAAGCGAATTGGACCAAATTTCACATTTTGAGTTTTCTACAATCAGTTTTAATCTTTCAGGATACACAAGACCTGAAATATATTATAAAAAAATATCTATAATAGAATCCACATCCTCCAGCTTTATATCATTCCATTTATGTGCATTCTGTATTGGTATATACTGATTCAGAGCATCTCCTCACCTCATCAGCTGAGCCAGCCTCTTCCTGCCAACATCTTTGCATCCCTGGACCAGAGCTGAGCTAATCCGATAGCCACGGCTGCTATGACCTTCAGAGCGTGAAACAAACAAATAAATGATCATTCACACAGCACTGTAATAATCCATGTATATTTACTGAAATGCATCATGTACTGTCCTTGTCTGTCAATAAACAGTTTATCAGATTGCTATCTGTGCTATCACGTTTCAAAATAAAGATTCAAAGATCACAAATGGAGAAAACGCTGATAAAGCCTCACCAGACGCGCGTTCATTCCTCTCCACGGCGCCGCTGAACGTTCTTCATCATATACAACTTGTAATATGATTATCATAGATTGATATTCTCCAAGCCGCAGATGCCATAGCTTTTCTGCGTGGTATTATTGCTTTCAAAACTGTCCGAAACGACAAGTCCCAAACAACAACACAGCTGCTAGCAGAGCTTTCCCGGATCCGGATGCGGTGTCTGCCCCCTCGACCACCCTCCTGTTGATGCAGAGGTGTCAAATTTCACAGCTCTGACTGGCCCGCTGAGTGACAGAGTCATGAAACCTGACCAATTGCAGTCCACAGGCCAGCACAGAATTCTAAAAGGATCAGACCTGCCTGGCTTTAGCGCGGATGATTTGGAGAGCACGTCTATGGCAGAAAGTGCGTCTGTTTTTTCTGGTGCCCATCTGGACAAAACGCTATATATCTCACCGATGGAAGCACGCAGAAACGTGAAAATTGTCTTGTTTGAAAGAAGAGATCCTAATCAAAAAGATAATATTATAGAGTATATACATATTTGTGGCTATTTGTGGCTGACTGAAGCAGTGCTACGAGTAGGAATGTAACCCATACGAAAATTTGCTTAGAGGTGAGAAATTTCACATTGCGATTCTATTGAAGATCATTCGATCTGTGATTGTCACACAATGAAATATATGACTTGACTGTTTTGTGAAAAATATATAAAATACACATTCTTCTGAAAAAGTATTCGCAATCGTTAGGCGGAAATTCGTTTTATGAATCCTTTATGATTCACTTTATGGTATTCTTTGTAAAGAAGACACTCCAGTTGCTGAATCTTATGTTCATACAAATATTTACATGTTAAGAAATTTGCTGTAAATAAAGCAGTTGAATGTGAGAGGACTTTTTTTTGCGTGTAGACCCAATTGCAATTACACATAGTCTCTCAGGGTGGCAGTAGACATTGCATTTTTAGTTGCTAGTTTCTCCTTGCTTTAACTCAGCGGACCCAGATACGGGTCCAAAATCACGTAAAAAATGTTTATGCTTCATTTACATAGCCTTCCTTATACAGGTGCATCTCAATAAATTAGAATGTCGTGGAAAAGTTGAATTACTGAAATAAATGAACTTTTCCACGACATTCTAATTTATTGAGATGCACCTGTATAAGGAAGGCTATGTAAATGAAGCATAAACATTTTTTACGTGATTTTGGACCCGTATCTGGGTCCGCTGAGTTAAAGCAAGGAGAAACTAGCAACTAAAAATGCAATGTCTACTGCCACCCTGAGAGACTATGTGTAATTGCAATTGGGTCTACACGCAAAAAAAAGTCCTCTCACATTCAACTGCTTTATTTACAGCAAATTTCTTAACATGTAAATATTTGTATGAACATAAGATTCAGCAACTGAGACATAAACTGAACAAGTTTCACAGGCATTTGACATTAGAAACTGAATATTGAGACCCTGAACAAAGGGGTAGATGTAACGTTGCAGTCAGTATCTGGCCAACATTGATTTTTTATTTTTATTTTTTTTGAGGAAAAGGCATGTGAACAAATGTGTGTACTTTCTGTACATGTACAACACAAGTTTTAGGTCTCTGGTGTTGCTTGTGCTGTACATTTAAATACACATCTGTGGAGCTCTAGATGCTCCACTGGAAATGCAGTACGATGATAGCGTCTCAGAGGGGCTTCATTTAACTGAACTGAAGAGCTTCTGTGCAATCTGTAAGACAATGATGATACTGGAGCAATATTTTTTTAAGGGAAAGTTCACCCAAAAATGAAATTTGTCTTTTACTCACCCTCAAGTTGTTCTAAACAGTTGACAGTAGCCACTGACTTTATATATACAGTATATATATATATACAGTGGGTACGGAAAGTAGGGTCTGTATACTTTCCGTACCCACTGTGTATATATATATATATATATATACCATTTTTTTTCCTACCAGCAACTGTTCAGATTCTTCAAAATATCATCTTCTGTATTTAGCAGAAGAAAGAAATTCATCAGGTTTGTATCAACTGTGACAGAATGTACATTTTTTGGGTGAACTATTACTTTAAGACAGTGGTCCTCAAATCTGGCTCACGAGATCCACTTTCCTGCAGAGTTTAGCTCTACCCTAATCAAACACACCTGAGTTTGCTAATCAATGTCTTCAGGAGCATTAGAAAATCCCAGGTAGGTTTGTTTGATTATAGGGTTGGAGCTAAACTCTGCAGGAAAGTGGATCTCGCGAGCCAGATTTGAGGATCACTGCTTTAAGAGAACACATTTAAGAACTGACACTAAAAATTGAAGTTTAAAAAAAATTGCTTTTTAACTGCTGCTAAGTGTGACTTACACAATGGTCCAGTGCATGTAGAAAGTCGAAAAGCTCCTCTGTGCAGTCCTCCTCAGTGTGTGACCGTGTGCTAATTCTAGTTTCACAAGCTTCTAGCCTTTCTCGTGCATGTATGCAATGTGCCGTCTGCTCACATTCCTGTCTTATTGTTTCTAGGGGGTCCTGCAGAGGGCCAGACACTGTTTAATCTATATGACTACCTCTCCTTCAGCATTTTTGTCTCTTTTTTTCTTTCAAAATTAAACCAAAAAGATGCATTTATAACAGAAGAATTTAATGTTTAGCCAATACATTTTAGATATTGTAGTAGCATACCACCATCTCTTCTTCTTCCTCCTCATCAGCACCATCTTTTCCTTAATCTTCCTCTGCTGTTGTCTGTCCTTTACAAATAAGAGAAAAGACGCAAAAATGTAGTACCATGAAACTATTTAACAAATATTAATATACAATTTTGGGGACCAAAATGGTATTATTGAATCTTAGTGTTTTATATAAACATTTTACTGTCTTTGCAATGTAAGCATCATTAAGTACTTAAATACATTGATATAGTATTATAAATGTTGTTTACAACACTATTCTATACGATATTTAACAGGAGCATCTGTTCTTTATTTACCAAGGGGTCCTTGAATATAACAAATTCTAATATAATATTTTAACTAACCTCCCTGAAACTATAAGTGAAGTGCCTTCAACCAATTTTGCTGACTATATTAACAAAATGTTGTTTACAACACTATTCTATACGATATTTAACAGGAGCATCTGTTCTTTATTTACCAAGGGGTCCTTGAATATAACAAATTCTAATATAATACTTTAACTAACCTCCCTGAAACTATGTGAAGTGCCTTCAACCAATTTTGCTGACTATATTAACAATATAGCATTAAAAAAAAAAAAAACTTTAGACCATCTCTTGATTAAACCAAAGAAAATGTATTAAGCAGAATCACATTGAAATGTTCCCTTGCTGTGCAACAAAAATAAAGATACCGCTCTAGGTTCTACCCAGCAATGAGGTGAACAGGTGTTTCGGCTGGAACACTGCTTTAACCAATCATCGGCCAAAATCAATTGTGTATTATTTCTTATTATTCTCCCTTTTTAAAATAGGCCTCCTTGTGTCGTAAGCTGCGTATTGAAGAGTGGTCAAACTCATCTCATAGTTAAAGTTAAGGTAAGTTAAATTAAGTGCATATTATTACACACGTCACTCTTCCACACGAATAAGTTATTAGTAAACAAATCATCTAAATAACAGCAGCCAGAACAGTTTCTAATGTTCATGTCAGGTCTGGTCAAGACAGCTAACATGTTAACAATACGGTGGTCGAGAAGTGCAAAGCAAATCACAATTCTGAAAACAAAATAAAAAATTACAAACGCAAATGCAAGTCTAAAAAACAAAATAACAATTCAGAAAGCACAACAACAATTCAGAAAACATTATAACAAGTCAGAAAACACAATGACAAATTCGAAAACAAAATAAGTCAGAAAACACAACGACAAATCAGACAAACCGGAAGAGGTAGGTATAGTTTGAGACAGCACCATTGGTTTGGGATTACTCACCGCTGACTGGACGAGACATCTGTCAATCAACGTATACCAGAAGAACCAGCCGAAGAACAGCAGAGTCGTGGTAGAAAGTTCGGAGATGGTATTAAAGTAGCTCAGTTTAAATGTATTGTATGAATTGTCCTTACT
>NW_015546102.1:430919-464072 GCF_001515605.1 Sinocyclocheilus anshuiensis | reverse complement strand
TGTTTTCTGATTTGTTATTTTGTTTTCGAATTTGTCATTGTGTTTTCTGACTTGTTATAATGTTTTCTGAATTGTTGTTGTGTTTTCTGAATTGTTATTTTGTTTTTTAGACTTGCATTTGCGTTTGTAATTTGTTATTTTGTTTTCAGAATTGTGATTTGTTTTGCACTTCTCGGTCACCCCAACGACTTGCCTGCAGTTCATATAACGTACATGCAAGTTTCATAACTTCTCAAATACACTTTAAACTAACGTTACGTTACAGTAAAAATTCTGAAATTAGTACCTCCTCCTCCACCTCGTCGGGCTCTCCATATGTGACTACTTTTCTTTCAAAAACCATAATTGTATGTCGTAAATTCACACTTAAACACAATAAAGGTGCAAAATCTGGCTGAAGCTGAACAAGGAACGTTATGAGAGGAAAATATGCTGAGACGCGAATTTATGATTTCTACTATGGTGAAGGATTGACTTATGAATATTAAATAGGAACGGTATTGAATTATTGCAATCAACGTCAGTATGAGCTTATTAATATCCATGAGTTAAGCCTTCGCAATAGTAAGTAGGGGCTCACAAAGAACCTTTCTGGAACGTTCTTACGTTATAATCGCTTTATAAAGACCCACATTATATTGTTGGTAACAATTTGTTGATTGATTAATTATTTAAAAAATCTTATTTTGTTATATTTACAAAAAAATCGTATTATGTACGCGCGAATATTATGAAAATGAGCTAATAATTGAAACCAGTGTGTGAATTCAAGAATGGGTTTACGCCACTTATTTGGACTGCTTGGCTAAATGATTTATTATATGATGTTTTGGTTTGGTTTTTAATAAAATAGCGTTATTATTATAGTGGATAAATATAAAACATGATAGTGGAACCAATGAGCACAAAAACAACGGAGGCTTTTTGATGATACACAAACATGGCAGCGTACGTATGCATGAGATTCCCTTTCATGGGAACTTCGAACTGTGTTCTACTCAGGGAACCATGGTTACATATGTAACCTGAGACGTTTTGTATAAACAAGGCTCGATTAGATTTATTCAGCGACGGTATCGAGTTAAAACTAAATGGGTAAGTAAAGAGGTTGCATTCCTTTTCAAAATAAAAACAAAGTGTCAGAAATAGATAGCATAAAATGATATCGTGTTCCTCTGTATTAGGCAGCAACAAGGCCCAAGTTTCCAGCCACTGAACCTGCTCTGCACAACTTTGACACAAGCTACAGTAAACAGTTATGGGACCTATTGCCCTCTATTAGAGTTGCCATGCTGTGTGAACAAAAGTATGGAGCGCTGATAAACAGTTTCTCTTCAGCACCCAATGTAATAACCGAATTAGAAGCTCAAGGATGTAAAGACTTCATCAGTATTTACTGCACCAGAAATGAAGTCCATCAATCTTCACAGGACTCCACGACTTCACACAGAGACTCGACAGAGCTGGAACCTGCTGCTCTTCGACCCAGTATAAGTCCCGATATAAAATGTCTTGTTTTCCCCAAAGGAGACATATCTAGATTTAAGCCAGCTAGGTGAGAATTACTAAAAATGGTCATTTCCTCTGCCGTGTCCTAAGTTGATTGTTTAATATATCTGTCCTATTAACTTAGACCTGACAGCAGTGGCATATTGGGATATTATCTTCTGGATGCTGCCTCAGTGCTGCCTGTTCTAGCATTGGACATCCAGCCAGGACACACAGTATTGGATCTATGTGCAGCTCCAGGAGGGAAGACACTTGCTCTCCTGCAGACACATTCAGTCAGTATGTGAACTGCCATATTGCCAACACTCAAAGCATTTTAATGGAAGGGATGCAGATGATATAAGCATGTTTTTTTTCTTTTTCAGATTATCTGTGGGCGAATGACCTGTCAGGTTCCCGCACAATGCGATTACGCAGGACACTTCAGAGCTACCTGCCTAAAGAGTTCCTGGATGAAAACAAAATCCACATCACTTCCACGGATGGTCGGCAGTTAGGCATGACAGAGAAGAAAAGCTTTGACAGAGTTAGTATTGGGCAAAATGTCTGGAAAAGAATGGCATGTTTTGTGAAGTAAAAGAGAATTCCATGTTATACTAACAAATACAAATGTTACAAAAAAAACATACAAATGTTAGGATGTGATTGAATCGCGATATGATTTGATAAAATGATTACATTTGCAAAAACAGTCAACAAAAATACAAAGTTTGAACAAGAGATACAGTTTACATCTTTCTTATTTCTGCTTTAACGTATATTTCATGCTGGTTCTAGTTTCTACCTTCTTATTGATCATTACTTATCAAGAAAATAAAGAGAGACAGTACTGCATAGCTGAATTTTAAAAATTGAATAAAATTACATGGATTAGGTAAAATATAGTTTTATAATATTTAATATAAAGATATATTCTTTAGGCATTAACTCAATTTAATGTGGTTTTACTAATGTACTGAGGTGGCATTGTTGTTAACTTACAACAATGTAAGGAAAAGATGATCATTTGGTGGATGATTAAAAATATTCATTAGTCACCCAGTAGGTAGTGTACAGGTGCATCTCAATAAATTAGAATGTCGTGGAAAAGTTCATTTATTTCAGTAATTCAACTCAAATCTTGATGCCTTGACCCCAGCCTCAGTCCATTCCTTGTGAAGTTCACTCAAATTCTTGAATCGATTTTGCTTGACAATCCTCATAAGGCTGCGGTTCTCTTGGTTGGTTGTGCATCTTTTTCTTCCACACTTTTTCCTTCCACTCAACTTTCTGTTAACATGCTTGGATACAGCACTCTGTGAACAGCCAGCTTCTTTGGCAATGAATGTTTGTGGCTTACCCTCCTTGTGAAGGGTGTCAATGATTGTCTTCTGGACAACTGTCAGATCAGCAGTCTTCCCCATGATTGTGTAGCCTAGTGAACCAAACTGAGAGACCATTTTGAAGGCTCAGGAAACCTTTGCAGGTGTTTTGAGTTGATTAGCTGATTGGCATGTCACCATATTCTAGTTTGTTGAGATAGTGAATTGGTGGGCTTTTGTTAAATGTGAGCCAAAATCATCACAATTAAAAGAACCAAAGACTTAAACTACTTCAGTCTGTGTGC
Organism: Sinocyclocheilus anshuiensis; assembly: GCF_001515605.1. NCBI lineage: Eukaryota > Metazoa > Chordata > Actinopteri > Cypriniformes > Cyprinidae > Sinocyclocheilus > Sinocyclocheilus anshuiensis. The sequence goes on along the minus strand of NW_015546102.1, from coordinate 460,957 downwards.
ATTGAATTTATTTAATACACGAGTTTCACAATTTGAGTTGAATTACTGAAATAAATTAACTTTTCCACGACATTCTAATTTATTGAGATGCACCTGTATTCATTCAAATGTAGTCAAAGAAAAATGTACATATGTGACGAAGATGTTTGTCTGACAGTTCTCCAACGCACAGTGTAAGTCAGCATCTGAATTTGCTCTTTCCATTTTGTTACCTCCTTTCTGATATAGTGCACTCAACTGCCTTACACTATATAGGGGCTAGTGAACAAGTGAGCTATTTCAGTCAGATGCAAGTATGTACACTACTGCTCAAAAGTTTGGAGTCTGGATGATTTTATTTTTTTTTTATTTAAGAAATTCATACTTTTGTTTAGCAAGGACACATTAAATTAAAAAAAAATGACAGTAAAGACGGAAGTAAACAATGTAACAAAATATTTCTATTTCAAATAGATGTTTTCAACATTGCTAAAAACAAGAAATGTTTCTTGAGCACCAAATAAACATATTAGAGTGATTTCTGAAGGATCATGTGACACCGAAGACTGGAGTAATAACTGCTGAAGATTCAGCTTTGTCATCACATGAATAATAGAAAAGTTATTTTAAATTGTAAAAATATTTCCCAATGTTATGTTTTTACTGTAATTTTGATCAAATAAATGCCCTTGTTGAGCTTAAGAGACTTCTTGCATAAACAGTGTAAAGTTTTGCTGGCCCCAAACTTTTAAATGGTTGGGTTATACTGCTGTACTTTACCAGCACCATGTATTTACATTGTGTTCTCTTGATTGTCACACTGGTATATCATGGGTGATGTCACTAACGTTTCAAAAATATCTAACATCTGATATTTGTATGGTTACAGCATGCATCTCTGCCAAGCATATGATAGCAGCACAAATCTGGACATTGTGCCATTACCTTCAGTTCATCTTCCATCTTTTTACAGGTGCTTGTAGATGTCCCCTGCACCACAGACAGACACTCTGCAATGGTGGAAGAGAACAATGTTTTTAAGAGGTCTAGGACCAAAGAGAGACAGAAACTTCCCCTCTTGCAAACACAGCTGCTTCTGTAAGTATTTTTTTAAATGGTGCAAAATGCACAGCAAGCAATATAATATTAATATATTAATATATATTATTCATTCACTGGGAATTTTTAAAATATTTTGTTGAATGTATTTTGTGTTATGTGCATGTGTCCGTGAAGACTGACTGCGAACTGACATCTAATCAATCTGATGTTTCATGTTCTGCCCAGGTCTGGGATCCAAGCCACGCGACGGGGTGGAAACGTAGTGTACTCTACTTGTTCCCTGTCCCAGCTGCAGAATGAGTGTGTGGTGCAACAGGCCATAAGTCTCGCTCAGCAGGAGCTGGGAATCACAGTGCAGGTTCAGGACCTCGGATGGTTTGCGCAACGCTTTTCTGACACTTTCCACTTTGCGCCACAATTAAGTGTCGGGGAGTTGGTTTTACCACACCTGTGTGCTAACTTTGGACCAATTTATATGTGTAAATTACAACGAATGAACTAGATGGACATTCAGAAATTAGCTCGACTGACATCACACGTTTGTGCTTCAGTAGTGCCCCCTAGTGACCAGACATGTAACTTTTTCAGCCAATAAGACAGACATAAATCTACCTTGAAACATTATATTGTTGTAAATGTAATGATGTCATTAGCATTATTTTGTAAATTGTTATTTGATTATCAGATTTATTAAAGTTAAATATGGCGCAAAAAGACCAAAACAGCCTATGTAGAACAGGGGTGCCCAAACACGGTCCTGGAGGGCTAGTGTCCTGCAGGATTTAGCTCCAACCCCAATTAGACACACCTAAACCAGCTAATCAAGCTCTTATTAGGCATACTAAAATCTTCCCACCAGGTGTGTTGAGGCAAGTTGGAGCTAAACTCTGCAGGACACCGGCCCTCCAGGACCGAGTTTGGGCACCCCTGGTGTAGAACATTGAAAAGCTAAAGCCAACATTCATGCTATGGTGACAACTTAAGTCAACTAAAAAGAATGATCCGATTCAGGAGTGGATGGAGCATGCAGCGATTTTGAAAATGTTTTCTGTGAATCCTGTTTATAGTTATGATGTTGTTCCCATGATTGGACAGTAGGGGGCGTCCACAGACCGTTATAGAACTGACCATTAGCTGTTAAAAGTAGAAGAAACAAATGAGATTGACTTTGTCTTTCCGCATGTTTCAAACAGCACTGTCTTCCTGTCATGGAGAGGGCTAAAACATGATGATATTAATTTTAAATGTTATATTTATTTATATTAATGGAGGATGCACATTTGCCTGAAGGATGCACAGAAATAAATGAAGCCCATGAACTTTTTAACTTTTTTTGTTGTTTGTTTGTTAGGTGCTGTATCTAATCCCCATTATTTTTAAGTTTTCATTATTTTTGAATAGTTTAAATTTTAAGTTTTCATGTAGTCTATCAATTAATATGAGGCCTAAAAGCTGAATGCATAATAATTATTGAATTTTCTTTTACAATAGTCTCAAGTGGCAGGACATATATATATAATATGAATGCTCTTATGAATGCTGTATCGGCTGTTGTGTCTGCAGTACTTCTACACCTAATGTGTCGTTTAGATTTGGCATCAGAGGAGTGTTTTGTTTTCTGCTAGCATATAAAAGGTTCAATTTTACCCCGGTTGTCCATGAGCCTTGCGTCTATTCCGGGCAATGTAGCATGAAAAGGTGTGCGCATTTTAGGAAGAGGGGCTGACGAGAGCCATCGACTCCCCGCTATCATTAAGCTGCTCGGAAACTGTTCCATCGGTGCCAGAGTCGAGATTGGCCGAGCAGTCGTTTACTTGCCGGCTTCTCGTTGAACATTAAGGACGCAAGAGGATACTAAAATGGGATGCTTTCCCCTCGTTTTCCCCTTCGCCTTTTATTCCACAGATGAGTGCAGATAATTTTCTGTGCGATTGTGAGTGATTACTGTATTACCGCGGTAATATAGGGTTATTTGGGAATGCAAAGAGAATTAATGACACATAAAAACTATTTTTGCATTGACTGCCTCTCTCGGCCGGGATATTTCTCCATGCCTGCATCTTGTGATTACCTAAACGTATTGTAAATATGTGTTTCCTATGGGCTTTTACATAAATTTACATTTTTTAACACTCAGGAGACAGAGGGACCATTAGGGACGAGTTATTTTCATCTATACATTTTATTCATTATTGACTTTGACACTGCTGAGGATGCTGGCTTCTGATCATTTGGCGAGCACCTTGCCAATGATGTAAATCGGATGTAGATCTTTGTAATGACTGAAACATGTCGGGAATATCGTCTGGACGCCGAGGCCTTATAATGACGGAATCTCAGATGTCCGTAGGTGGGTGAAAGTCATAACGGCTTCCGCTGGAAAAGGCAAACATGAGTGTTTTGTGGGGAAAAAACTACTTATGATTCAATCACACAGCCCAGTACTTTTGCTGGAACTTTTGCAAAGTTTATTTCAAAACTGCAGGGCCCCTCCAAAGGGTCAGGGGCTCACTCCTTTGATTCCTTTGTTTGTATGTTAGATTAGTGTACTGATTAATTACTACAATAGAACAGTTATAGGATAATTCACCTAAAAATTAGCTTTCTGTCATCATTTACTCACCCTTATTTTCAATTCCATATGAACTTCTTTCTTCTCCAATCCTATATGACTTTCTTTTTTCTGCAGAACACAAAATAGAATTTAATAAGATCAAGTTTTGGTTCTAGTTAACTTCAGTCCATGGGAACTGAAATTGAAAACAAATTTTTGTGTGGACTATCCTTTTAACCTATGTCATATTAAACATTACAGATATTATGTATATATGTTATGCCTCCAGTCCTCAAACCTTCAAATGTAAGATGCCTTGGATATCAGTAAATCTCTGTACTCCATGTTTGTTCTAATGTCCACAAGCTGTAACATCGTATTCACATAAAGGCAACGCCTGACCTTAGGCGCTTCAGTGATAAGATATCTGATTGTTGTAGGTGGTGTGAAGCTCTGGCCTGAGGCATATCCTACTGCTCAGATGTCTGTGGTATGAGCCGCATAACTGAAGAGCCCAGTATAAGGCCTCAGCACTTCCAGAGAGTCAACTTGGAGGCCAGATGTCGAAACCAACATGTCTGTGCGATGTAATTATTTATTTATGTTTAATTTTTACAATTACATTACAGATATTCAATATTTTAAAATGTAATCTAGGAATCAAATTATTGCTAATGATTTCATTGTGAGAATCTTAAAACAGACAATTGAAATATATATTTTTTTTTTTTTTTATATTTTTTTTTTGTAATTTTGCAACATAAAAACACAATTTTTTGGCATCAGAGGAGTGTTTTGTTTTCTGCTAGCATATAAACGGTTCAATTTTCCCCGGTTGTCCATGAACCTTGCGTCTATTCCGGGCAATGTAGCATGAAAAGGTGTGCGCATTTTAGGAAGAGGGGCTGACGAGAGCCATCGACTCCCCGCTATCATTAAGCTGCTCGGAAACTGTTCCATCGGTGCCAGAGTCGAGATTGGCCGAGCAGTCGTTTACTTGCCGGCTTCTCGTTGAACATTAAGGACGCAAGAGGATACTAAAATGGGATGCTTTCCCCTCGTTTTCCCCTTCGCCTTTTATTCCACAGATGAGTGCAGATAATTTTCTGTGCGATTGTGAGTGATTACTGTATTACCGCGGTAATATAGGGTTATTTGGGAATGCAAAGAGAATTAATGACACATAAAAACTATTTTTGCATTGACTGCCTCTCTCGGCCGGGATATTTCTCCATGCCTGCATCTTGTGATTACCTAAACGTATTGTAAATATGTGTTTCCTATGGGCTTTTACATAAATTTACATTTTTTAACACTCAGGAGACAGAGGGACCATTAGGGACGAGTTATTTTCATCTATACATTTTATTCATTATTGACTTTGACACTGCTGAGGATGCTGGCTTCTGATCATTTGGCGAGCACCTTGCCAATGATGTAAATCGGATGTAGATCTTTGTAATGACTGAAACATGTCGGGAATATCGTCTGGACGCCGAGGCCTTATAATGACGGAATCTCAGATGTCCGTAGGTGGGTGAAAGTCATAACGGCTTCCGCTGGAAAAGGCAAACATGAGTGTTTTGTGGGGAAAAAACTACTTATGATTCAATCACACAGCCCAGTACTTTTGCTGGAACTTTTGCAAAGTTTATTTCAAAACTGCAGGGCCCCTCCAAAGGGTCAGGGGCTCACTCCTTTGATTCCTTTGTTTGTATGTTAGATTAGTGTACTGATTAATTACTACAATAGAACAGTTATAGGATAATTCACCTAAAAATTAGCTTTCTGTCATCATTTACTCACCCTTATTTTCAATTCCATATGAACTTCTTTCTTCTCCAATCCTATATGACTTTCTTTTTTCTGCAGAACACAAAATAGAATTTAATAAGATCAAGTTTTGGTTCTAGTTAACTTCAGTCCATGGGAACTGAAATTGAAAACAAATTTTTGTGTGGACTATCCTTTTAACCTATGTCATATTAAACATTACAGATATTATGTATATATGTTATGCCTCCAGTCCTCAAACCTTCAAATGTAAGATGCCTTGGATATCAGTAAATCTCTGTACTCCATGTTTGTTCTAATGTCCACAAGCTGTAACATCGTATTCACATAAAGGCAACGCCTGACCTTAGGCGCTTCAGTGATAAGATATCTGATTGTTGTAGGTGGTGTGAAGCTCTGGCCTGAGGCATATCCTACTGCTCAGATGTCTGTGGTATGAGCCGCATAACTGAAGAGCCCAGTATAAGGCCTCAGCACTTCCAGAGAGTCAACTTGGAGGCCAGATGTCGAAACCAACATGTCTGTGCGATGTAATTATTTATTTATGTTTAATTTTTACAATTACATTACAGATATTCAATATTTTAAAATGTAATCTAGGAATCAAATTATTGCTAATGATTTCATTGTGAGAATCTTAAAACAGACAATTGAAATATATATTTTTTTTTTTTTTTATATTTTTTTTTTGTAATTTTGCAACATAAAAACACAATTTCATTTAAGACACACAAAGGTCCAGTGAAACTGGTATCTATAAATTACATAATGCCACAGATATTTGTTTGTATTATATGGATTTTTTTCAATAAAAACAGTAATATTGTATAACATTTTACAATATTACATTTTTTTTATTTGAATATATATTAAGATATAAGTTATTCTTGTAATGGCAAAGCTGAAATTTCAGTCTTTGTCACGTGATCCTTCAGAGATAATTCTAATTAATTTCTCTGTTGATTTCCTTTTTTTATTTCCTTTTTTTAGTCATCAAATAATCATCCAAATAATCATTTTCAACTATGATAATATTAAAGATTTAAAATTGAGCACCAGTACTAATTGATAATAATTGAGCACCAAATCAGCCTATTAGAATGATGTCTGAAGGATTGTGTGGCCATTACAGAAATAAATTACATTTTAAAATGTCCAAATAAAGTTACATTAAATTGTAATAACATATCACAATATTGCTATATTTACTCTTTTTAATCAAATACTGTAAAAGTAGCATAAGATAGGGTGAGAATAATACTTACAGTAATTACTTACAGTAATTCAAAAAAAAAATTTTTTAAATCACAAATATTCCAAACGTTTGACCGCAAGTGTACATATAGCTATGGTCCAGTCCACTATCTCTTCGGTGCATCCGTCATTACTGATGCGATGCAGCATTCAGATAATCACAGTTAAAACATTCTGCTGAAGCAGCATTCTATGAACTGTCCCATGATGCTTAGCATGAATTACTACACCATACATCTTCCCGCTTAATCTACCATTAAGATAATAAATCCTCGCAGGCAACAGCCATTTTGATACATGTTTTGCCCGTGATTGTCTGCTTTCACAGTAGTGAAAATGTCTTGCCTAACTCTCAAGTGTCCCGTGGAGACTTAATCCATATGACCGTGTCCTGCATTCAAAGAGTGCTGAGCTTCCCTCCGCATGCCCACAATGCCACTCTCCCCGTCTGAAAGGTGTGTGTAGTGTGGCTTTGATGTGTAATTACGTGTGACTGAAACAGCGCCTTGGTGACAGGCTCTAGAGTGCTGTGGTTGGCTTGGGTGAGCTCTCCCTAGAAAAGAGGGGTTTTCTTTGCCCTTAAGAGGATTAAGTGGGGTTGTGATAACAGAGGGATAAAAAGAAGAGAATTGAATCAGAAAAGAGAGCTGGGACCAAAGAGCGACCTCTCGCAGGCGAGTTCAAACACCTGTTGTCATCGTCCCATGATCAGCACTTTCTCAGTCACGCTGCTGCTTTTCTCTCTCTTAAATATTTTAATTTAAGATATTAAAGCACATTCATTTATGTTCAGGTCTAACGTGCATTAATAGTTGGCATCTTTTATTTTTTTGGCTAATTTCTGAGTGAGCCGTTTTGGTTTCCTGGAGTTCTTTGATGTGTATCTGAGAAATGTGCTGTTGGAGAGATTTACCTCAGCTGACAGCTTGGAGAGTATGTGGCAAAATTGCAGTGCCAGCGGGCTAAAAGAATGCTGGGAACAGGATTAGGATCATATTCTGGCAGTGCCTGTCACTTCTTCAACGGGCTGGGGTTCCTTATGGTGGCAGCTTTCATTCTCCATGCAGCTAAAACCAAAAAGGAGAGCATGAGGGATAGAAGTTTGGATTGAATGGTACACTGTGATTTTTGTGCTAGGCATGCTTGAGGTCCATTTTGTGCTTGTGTGTCTGTAACGAACTGTCTGACGGTGACACCTGATTAAACACTAAGGTGAATTTAGAAACCACTTAATAATTGAATTTGGATGCTGTGGAGCTTAGCAGTAACAGCTGTTTGTTTTGGTACAGTCTGATTTAAAACCCCCCTGTTGTGTTGGGGTCAGTTTGAACAGCAGTCAATTCCAAAATGCTTGAAAAGCTGATTAATTTGTGCCTATTTCTCATGTAGGGTAATGTGCATGCAAAGTGTCAACACATAGGTGTGTTTTGGAACGGCTGTATAAATTTTGCTAACTTTTGTGTTGGGGTCATATTGACCCCCAATTCATTTTCATGCAATTTGCTAAAAATCCCAAAAAAACAAAACAAAAAAAAACCTAGTCACACACTAAAATGTAATATAAATGAGAACTTCATGAAAATCCTAATCAAACAAGGAAAATTCACTTTTTCTTTATATTGTTGAATTTCACAGTCAAAAAAATAGATTAGATTAGATTTTTGGATCTCTATTACTGTCTCTATAACTAGACTGTTGCAGCACAGAAAAAAAAGTGTGAGAAACCCATTTACCTTTACAAGAGTTTGAGAAGCAGGCATATGAAGGCAGCTAAAATTTTGCATCTGTGCAGCTAATTTTGAGCATAAAAATATATGGGTCAACTTGACCCCCAACACAATAGAAATAACACGAGAAATAGGCAGGAATTATTAAATTACTCACAAATTTTTGAGTCTCTGACAAGCTACAATAGAGGTTTTCTGTTTTACATGAATCTTTAGTGTTTCAAAGTGTAGATTTTTTGAAAATTACATGGAAACCACGTGGGTCTATTTCGAACCTTGCAGGTCTCATTACATGAGTTAGTAAAGACGACTTGACGTTGTTGTCACATAATCTGTATCAAACCCCTGGAGGCTGTTTGTTTTTGCATGTTTCTGGTTAGGGAGGCCAGTCGCGAAACTAGATAATAGAGATGCTATTGACACTATTGACTTGCTTGAACATTTTATCTTCAAGTTAAGTGCTGTTTTGCATTGTTGTTGTTTTTTTCATAATGAAGCATTCTGCCCTCCCATGTGTGTTTTGATCTACTCAAAAGGTTGAATGTTAGAACGCATTACAATCAGCTGTATTTAAATATGGCACAAGGCATTCTAAAATGCAGTTAGCAGCCCCATCAAGGGCACTGAGAACACGGTGGCAGTGGCATCAAGCCTCTGGTCAAATGCACATAGAGGGGAGACCCTCTTTATGTGAGCAAAGGGCTTATGCATTTTGACAAACCACACTGTTTAAGATATAATAGCAGCATAATCACGGCCCCAGGCTGTCATTCTTCAGCATAATGGCCTGCTTATTCATCTGGTATGGCTTATATCCCCACAACGATTTTATTTCCCAAGATTACCGTGTTTTCTTGTTCTCCTAACTCTCATTTCCTTGTTTTTTCTGCTGTCCTACCTCCCTGATTTTATCACCTTGTTTCTCAGCTACTTCCTAAGCCCCTAATTCTAACTCGCTTTACTTTTAGTGAAAAAAAATCCAGAGAGAAAATAAATATACGGCATATATTTATAAAGATGTCCAAGCAATGTTTTATTGAAGTTTTATTTTACAAGTTTTTAAATCTACAATTGACATAGGGTAAGATGTGTATACTTCTGGAACACTCTCCACCAATATAGGCTACAAATTCACCACTTTGTGTGATGTCGTGAGTGACTATATTGATGTTCACAGTGACAATGAAAGAGTTACAAAGACGACCAGACTGTATAGGTTAAATAATCTGGGGGAGACGTAGGCGGGCTGTGAGGCCCACCCGGTACAATCTTACAAAGGGACAGCTACCAGAATAATCACAGGGTTAAATTCTTCTCAATCTAAAACATAGAACTTTTACATTTGCCTTACCAGTAAACATTTATAGATAGACTTTGTATTGTACATATTAAAATATTTTACAAACACAATGAGAGCTCAGCACTGAGAGGGAAAGAATGAGCAGAGAGGGGGGAAAAGCTGCCGTACATGGAAGTGCTTTGCTTTCTACATGAGAACTTCTCCTGTACTGGACTGTCCAGCATTTGACCACTATTCAGGATTGTTTCCAGTTGCAACATTTATATGCACTTAAGCACTAGTTTTCTTCAGAGTATTTTCCCTCTGAGTGTTAATATGGCAATCTCCAATGATATGCATGGTCTATAATTGCATTTCTTCCACTGCCTGAGGCTACATGTAATTAAAAGCTTTGCATATGTAGTCAGTGAAATCATTTCCTCATTACCCAACCATTCTCAATTTACCGTGGTTTAATCCTGACCATTAAACAGGTTAGGTTTAATTAATCTATTTAGTTGTGCAAGATTTACATTTACTAGCTGTGTAATGTGTAATTTGAGAACCACGATAATTGAATTAAAAGAAAGTTATTTTCAGATTCTGGTGTATAGTGCATGCAACTGGCTGAGATCATCTCCAAAAAGTGCTTATATCAAACATCTATGCCCATCCAAAACATATAAATAGCTCTAAATCTAATCCAGGGCCTGTCCGTCTTTTATGCAAAGCTGACAAATGTAATATCATAATGAATTAAATGAGAGCTTCATCATTTTATTGTCTATTTAAGCTTTAAAACAACTAGCCCTCTAAAAGAGTCTGAGATTTTTACTAGTCTCAACCTCAGTCCCTCAGTGAGTATTGGCCCTAATTTTAGAAGTCCAGGTGGCATGTTAGTAGTGGTAGAGAGATGTTCCCTTGCTCAGGTAGGTTTCAGTCTCCTGCTCAGTTGGGCAGCGTGTCCAGGCCCAGTGATGCTGCGTGCTGCTTCGCCCGCAAGCGTAGGTTCTCAATGCTGGTGGTCTTGCTGTTGTGGCTAGGAAGGCCTCCAGAGGCCTGCAGCAGAGGGCTGTTCCAAACCTGTTGTGCATGGTGAGATAGGGACTGATAGTAGGACTGACAGGGGAGGGAGCCCAGGGGTGCTGGCATGTTGACATTCATGCCCAGGTATGGTATAGACGATGGGGTCGCCATGTCGAAAGACGGATAATGAACCAGGTTGTTGGTAGCTGCCATGTGCTGGCGAAACTGCTCCTGCAGACGGAAGAGGCTGAGCGGTGACGAGGAGTATGAGTGACTCTGAGAGATCCCGCCGGCCACCCCGCTAGAGGAAGATGAGATAGCCGGGGAGCCAAGAGGAGAATCTAAGGACAAAAACATAGTTGTCAAGATTTAGATCAAAATGCTTGTTAGTTATTTGCCACCCTCAAAATGTCATTCTGCTATTTGATGCATCCTTTCACACTGTAAAAAACAAAGGCGCCAAAGGGGTTTTATTTACAGCAAATCCATAAGAAATATTTTGGTTCCCCAGATAACCTTTCAGTGAACAGTTCTTAAAATAACCATTTTGTTCTTAGTATGAAGAACAATTTATTCATCTAAAGAACGTTTTTTCACTATAAAGAACATTTTGTGAAATGGAAAGGTTGCAGTGAAATTGGAAGAGCAATAAATAGCAAATACGTACCTGGTTTGGGGCTGAGACGTTTGCAAAGTGGGGAAAGGTTTCCAGGTGCTGGTTCTTTCTCAACCTTCAGATCTTCTCTGTGCTGCTTTATCTCCTCTTCCTTGTCAGTTGTGTTGTCCTCTGTGGCCGACTCGCTTCCTGACTGCTCTGCCGATGTCACATTAAGCTCAACGCTAAGTTCTGATCCCAGTGCGTGAGGAGCCGCTTCTGCTTCCATGGAGGGGGAAGAGGAGGAGGATGAAGGTGGCTGGTTCTCAATATTTATGCTGGAAGGGGCATCGTCCTTATCGTTTGTTGCTAGGGGCCCATCTGTCGAGACATCTTTCTGCTTCTGCAGTTGCTCTTTTTGGAGGCTTCGCTGCTTCTTACGAAACTTTGCACGGCGGTTCTTGAACCATACCTGGTGGCCAAAAGACAAGGTGTAGATAGGCTACATGATAAATAAAGGTATTTGTAGACATTAGCAATATGATGAAATTGGTGATTTCTTACCTGTACGCGTGCCTCGGGTAGGTTGGTGCACATGGCCAGGCGCTCCCGCATCACGACATCAGGATAGTGCGTTTTCTGAAAGGTCTTCTCCAACGCCTCCAGTTGCTGGGCTGTGAAAGCGGTGCGACTGCGGCGTTGTTTGCGATGTTGAGAGCCGTAGCGAGCCTCAAGTATGATATCTTGAAATGTACAGCCGTTGGAAGACAAAAGACACGGCATATTTAATTCAGTGTACTATCACAATTATTTAGTGTGTTAAGGGGAGGGAGAGAGAGAACGCACTTACCAGCCAGTCTCTCCGCGAGGGTGAGCGCATGAACGGACGGCCGATAGTCAGGCGCGTGCTGCGCCTGTTGCGCCGCCTGTTGATGCAGGTTGTACATGGCGCTCAGTGAGTTCATGGCGTGGAGAGAGTATCCGTTCACTCCGTAGTGTTGCATGATTCAAAACTATCTGCAAAAATAAGAATGAGCTATAATGAGTTTTAACACTGAGCTTTTTCTATTTGTTAAAACATAGTTTTACATTCAGAAAAGTTATATTGAGAGTTAGTCAAAGTTAAAAGTCAGACTAGATGCATTCGAACTAAAGTGGCGTCCGTGTGAGGAGACAACTATAGCAGCATCTTCAATGGAGGCTATACAATAAATGGACAAAATGTCATTATGATATATTTCGGACACGTGGGCCTTTTAGCCTTTTATATTTAATAGCCTAAATAAATCTATTATTGACAATATGTTTATTTGAGACTTTGGTGCTAGGTGTCACGACTGCGGCTATAAAATTAAAGACAAAATTCCTTAAAATGCCTTAAATGCAGTGAATAATTCGCATACTGAGGTGATCAGGCCTTAAAGATAGGCCTACTGAACACTTTACTTCACTATAGTCTATGTTTATTTGTCCCATCGTCTACCTTAGTAAATGGTCCCGCGTTAATTTATTAAATTTACTAAAAACAAATATTTTTATTAATATCTTGCTTTCTTATGTGATATTTTTAATGTAGCTACGCGTAGTTATATATAATCAATTAATATAGGTTGTCAGTTTATAGCTAGAGTGTCAAGTAGCGCTTTTAAAAATCCGCTTATAGGAGCGGAACTGTATTCATTAATATCCAATTATTGTTTTGTCCAATCCATTAGTCATACACAAGGAATTAATTGGTGCAATTATCACTTGTTTACCTAATGAGCTCAGACTTATGCTTACTACATTAGATTTATAATTTCAGAGCCAAATTACCGTAGCAAATCCTTTAAAACAGTTGTCAATGAATCATTGATTGATTTTAGTGAGCTCTAGGCCTATGCTACTTAAGCAATGAACGAATGTTTTGATACAGACTTATCAGTTCTGTAATCGAAATTTAATTTCTCTCATAATTTCATATGCTAGGACTTGGAAAGACGATATTTTAATCGTAATATTTACAATTTACTGATGATTGCACGGGATGCTATTAATTTAAAAATTTGGCCATGGGGTTTAGTGGCCTGCTTCTCCAGTCATTTTTCAAAGTCGATTTAAGATTTTCATAGATAAAATGAAAGGCTCCAGGACACGATTAGATATGTATTAGTATAGAGGTGGCTGACAGGCACGAATATCTCCAAGGCCAATGCACTGCGCATTATTAAGAGAGAAAGTATGCTCCCGCACATGGCGGGTGTCCAGGGACTTGTAACAGCCTCGAGTTTTAAACTAAATTGTATTTCCAACCAGCACTTAAATTGCTCGTTATTTACTTCGATTCAATTCGTTTGTAGCCTACATGAAATTAATGAACTACATGAAAAAAAAACATAAACATGCATACTAATTCATCAAAATCAAATTACGTTAAAATATCTAACACAGTTTGAAGTTATGGGCTATTTTTGAGCAGTGCTGTAGCAATAATAATAGGCTAATAATAATCATAATAATTAGATATATAGCCTAGGTTATCATTCTTTTTAGACGAATTATTATATAATAATTCTGACACTAATTGGCAAACATCATGTAACTTAATTCGCATTGTGACATATGTTTGTCTATATTTGTTTCATGATAATTCAGTGCCATTTTAATAAGACAAATTCAAATTCAAAATAATTTCCATAGCTTAGTAGTATTAGCTAGCCTACCAGTGTTGTTTAATTGTTAATTTTTTAGTAATAATTAAATTACTATTAAATTGTGATCTATTTTGTTGTTGCTGTTTGTGTTGTTATTATTTCTGCATTTATATAATCTTGTTGCTTCAAGTATTAATGATATAAAGTGCCGTTATAAAGTGATTTTTTTTAAGTGCCGTTTTTCTTTTCGATAATTGCCTTTCTTGGTCATCCTATGCAGTTTTGTAACCGGCGATTGCCGTTATGTCTATTCAGAACTTAGGGATGGAAATTTGTTTGGAGGGCTTGTTTAAAGGTTTTCGTGTGTGTGTGCTATCCTTATCTGTTATAGGCCACCGAAACGCTTACCCTCCGCAGCGTGGAAGCTTCTGAATGACACTCGGAGTGCCCATTCCCAGGCTATTAAGTCAGTGCAGCGTCTGATGAATGTGATCAGAGGGCAAGAGGGAATATTTTAATTCGCTTGGACAGAAGGTGCTTTGCTAAACATTTACTTTTCTCCCCCAAGTATTTGAATTGAATGGGGTCCGTTTCTCTCCCTCCCTCCCTTTTCTCGTGCCCCCTTATCCCATCGCCCCGGGGCCACGTTTTGGCTGAGATGTATGGCTTCTCTGCGGGTAAAATATGCATGTTGATCCCCATTTGGGTCCCCGTCTAATGGAAGTGCAAATAGGTTTCGACTGTGGAGACCTCCATTTATCATCACCGCTGACACGGACGGGCGTATACAGTGAGTTTACATGTGTGTGCGTGGCTTCAAGAAATGCTCGCGCGTGTTTTCCAAGCAATATGTGTCTAAAGAGATGTGTTATAGGCCTACATCGACTTACGTTTTCTACTTTTAATTCATTGGCTTTCCATCTATGTATATGGATGTTATAACTTACATTTGACAAAAAAATTTAAAAAAAAAAGAATACACACATTTTAAAATAGTAATAAAAACGAAAAAAAAAAAAAAAAAGCTGACCAGCGATCAATCTAATAGTGATTTAGTACAACCAGATAACAATAGGCCTAACAATAATAATGTATGATTTACCATTCATGTTTGTGAAATATTTGTTTAAGCGAACTTTGCTAAACGTCAAAATTTCGCCACAGGCCAACTAATATTTCGCAAAAAGGGCAGCTTATTTTAATACTGTGTCTCGCTGCTATTGTAGTCTGTTCATCCGCCTGTTACTGCCGCGGGCAGTGTGACACTCCATGCTTCGATTATTAAAACCTCATTATGCAAATTGGCATGTACAGTGCAACTTTTTGATCCGACTAAATTAGGAAAAATGTTAGCGTTAAAACCCCATTTGACCTGGGGGCACTATTTATCGTGTCTCGCATGACATATATTTATATTGTCACTCATATTTTTGTATCCCTCGCTGTCCAAGGCCCCCCACATTTATGTTAGCCTAAGCGCAGAGAGGTTTATCTTACTCCATTTCTAAGTTGGCCTATCTCTAGTTTAAATGTATTTTATATCAGAATTTAATAATTCTGAAGAGAGGACAATAATAGTTTTAACCCACTTTTAAGGCTGATTCTAAGTTTTAAAGAAGGCACCCTGGCGCACGATCAAAATAAACTCTTGAGTTAGCCTATGTCATAAGTTTAAGTTATTTTTAAAATAATTGAGTCGTGCCCTCTGGAATACAATTATGTATCTCAGGGAGAGAAAAAAAACACTTAAAATTTAAAAAGTCTGGGCTATATGAAGAGTAGCCTAAAGAAAAACTGCCAGCATCATTTATTTAATATAATTTAAGTTAGGCTATATTTTAGATAGGCTACTGCTGAACTGACACGTTTAAATCTTACTGTTATTGGTTTATTATTTTTTACGTAAATAATTGCATAAGTCGTTTCTTACCTCAATCTTGTCCTTTATCCAGTGTCTTACACTGTCACTTGATATTTTGTTGCTTGTAGCCCGGAGTATTTCCCAGATGTCCTTATCGCGTTTCTCAAAGTCTAAGAGCCCATTCAAATGTATCCGCTAAGTATCAAGCGACTCCAAATCGTTCCCTGCGCGCTCTTCTCAGCACATTGCGTCCATCTATTGACACGCGCTTTGAGGAGGGATTTTAAAGAGCTCCGCGTAACATCAAGGAGGCTTGCTACTGGTCCTTGAAGCTGTCAATCAAAGCTCGACGATATACTTTTCTGGCTACATTTGGACTCAGAGCCAATTGACCCTTTACTTGAAGTCTTAAATCACGCACTTGAGAGCACTAATGTGCACTCAGAAACGCTTTTGCTTATGAACAATATAGCCATATGTTATGTGAGAATAAACAAAAAATACTGGCATCGGTATAAAAGTTTAGAGCAGGAACAGAAGAGAAACGGCTTTATATAGCTCGGTGATGGCAGAGTTTATCAACAAAAAAAAGCCATTAAAACGTTTTGGTTTTTTTCCCCAAAAAAATATTTGTATTTCATGTAGCTTATGGATTTTATTGTTTGCTTGATTTTGGGATTTATAGTTTGTTAAAGTCATGCAAGAACCAAAATTTGTAATAACAGCAGATCGCTAGAAATTGACTTTATCGAACTCGGTTTTGCCAACGTTAGTATGGAGTAAATGCCATTATATGAAGTTATGAATGTTTTGCTTTCTTATATTGTTCTCACGCATTGACTTGTTTTGGTACTTCGTGAACATAGGAATATTTCTATAGAGGACACGGTCCCAAGACGTTTTTTTAGACAAACGAATATCTAAGAGGATTAACTTGTGAACCGATGGAAATAAGAACTTTAACGGGAGGTAAATCTGGCCAATGTCTCTTTGTGAGGAGCGTTTCTAAAGCAATTAAAGTGAGAAAGAATTCCTCTCAGCGCCTCTTCCTTAAATCTGCTTAAACGAGGACCACTGTCCAGCACATCTGAGGGCTTTAAATGCCTTCCATTTAAAGTGGCATTGAGAGAAACCCACCTTTAGAGCTGCAAAAGTAGCCCTCAGTCCAGTTTTACTCAAAGTAATTGGGATTTTTTTTTTTTTTTTTTTGCCCTTTCGTGTGATTACCACGTTTCTTTTACGGTGCCACCTGCTAGTTATTACTTTAGCAATTAATTACAGTAGTAACAACGGCATTGCAATGTAAAATCCCCGCGCGCGATGATAAGCTTCTACATTTATTCGGAATCTATCACTGAATTTATTAATAAACCGAAGGGGATTTCTCTCAGAATAATTTTATTTAGAGCGAATCCCGCTGCCTTTCACAAACCGAGGGATGGTATCTTAAAAACGAGTCAATCATATCGCTGGCTTTTATTTACACTTATGAATTTCACACTCTCTCTTAGCTTTACCAGGAAATAATGAAATAAAGGCATTCGGTCACAGCGCGAGATGGTTGTTATTAGCTAATTGACCTAATGATGTTTCTGCAACTTCATGAATACATTACGTCTACAATCCACAAAGCTGTAGCCTCTCAGGCTCAATCCAAGGGTATTTCAGCATCTGTTCTTCCCAGAGCAATTAATCATTTTGATGTATGGTTTAAAATCGACTGCTTCCAGGAGACCTTTTTGACAAGAATAACAAAGCAATTTGCCGGGAGCCATCTCTTAGACACGTTATTAGCAGCACCTTCATCTTAAAAACGTTTTTTTTCCCTTTTGCTAAATTAGATACCTGTATTAAAGGGCCAGTGCTACTTTTTAATTTATTTTGATTGCTCCACACAGCTCCACTTGATACCTCTGGAAATCGCATCATTCGTGACAAGATCCCAGGATCTTCTTAACAAATCCCCATGCTAAAAGTTTTTGACCTGTCAGTTCTGTCAGAAGCTGTGCCCCTCTATTCTCTCTCGTTCTCCATCTCTTTACTGTCTTCAGTCTCTCCTCCCCCCTTGTATTTCTTCACACTCTCTTTCTCCCTCTCTCTCTCTCCGTCTTACTCACTTTGGCCCGGATCCCCAGCACAAGGGGCCCCATTGTTTAGTCCTAATCCAGAAGCAACACAGCTTTAGCGACATGGAGGGATAAAAGGCCCATCAAGCCCACAACTTTATGGGGGCAAATCTCTACCTAATCCCTCGCTTTATCTAAACAATAGCCCCTCTCTCCTAATCCACCTTCACTGCAAAAAAGAAAAAGAAAAGGAAAAAACAAGAGGCGCTAAAAAAATCTCTGGCTTGAGTTGAACTGTGAGTTAAGAACCAGGAGTCATTTTTGTAAAGAAACTAACCGCTTCTGACAAGCTTCTGCTACTGACATAAGTAAAAATGAAGCCCATGGACACAGTAGTGAGATAGACAGGTGAATAACTAAAGGTAAAGAGAAGTTTTCACATGCGGACAGTTTTCACTTTTTCTAAAGAGATTACATTTATTTTTTTATGACTTTATCTTATTGGTGTAAGTCTGGCAATCAATCAAATTTGAATGATAACTGTCAAGTCCTCTTTACAAACTTCTGCAGAGTTCAAATGTCATTTCATTACTACAAAAATGCCTCAATACTTATGTCAATTTCTTTATTATTTTAAATATAATTTAATTTAAATGAATAATTTTCCACTTTATCGTAATTCTATTGTGATAACGCCTTTTATAATTAATAGGGTGCTTTCATTATTTCAATAGACTGGACTCAAATTAGATCATTATCTTCAGTATGGGTGCTGTTGGCTATAATTGGGTAATTAAGGGGATAAAGTGGCTGCTCTTCCTCTTTAGTGCTTTGATGACTATTGAGTGAAAGAAGCAGCTTCTAATAAAACACA
Organism: Sinocyclocheilus anshuiensis; assembly: GCF_001515605.1. Taxonomy (NCBI): domain Eukaryota; kingdom Metazoa; phylum Chordata; class Actinopteri; order Cypriniformes; family Cyprinidae; genus Sinocyclocheilus; species Sinocyclocheilus anshuiensis. The sequence goes on along the minus strand of NW_015546102.1, from coordinate 442,253 downwards.
GCGAACAGCAACCTGCATGAATTATTGGCATTTATAATGTCTACCTTCAGGAATATTTATATAGCTGTAGAGAACCTGTAGAACTAGAAGACACATTTTTTTTCTCTGCTTCACAGTGGCTTTTGAAAGCAGATTTTGCCTGAGAGCATTATCCTAATAGTTAAAGCTAATTGGCAGAGGCATGAGCATTCTAAGGCACCCAGTCAGTTTGATTATATTGATGAGCTGACGTTCAGATTTTTCAGCAGCAGACAGCTGTAGCGTGGGTTTGGTGGCATTCACAGATCACCTCAGATATGTACGATTAGTTGGTCAGCCCCTGCTGCTAAAAGGGATTGGTGCACACTCTTAATACAAGCAAAGTCCTCTTTCAGATAAAAAGATGGGTTCAAAAGTTGCAAATCTGCCCTTGACGACAATACGCTTCCCATTAACTCCTTGCCCCTGAGTATGGATTGCTCTCCACTGCACGACTACAACATCTGTCTTTACTTTCGCAAATCCTTCTGTATCAGCTCTGGGCTTTGTACTATCAGTCAGTAATCTGGCTCTCAGTACTCTATGCGTATTGAGGCACTTTGGCGAAGTGGTTTAAAACATGACCAAGGATTCGAAATAAGCGGACTCCCTGCTTCTGACTGAAGTTTTCATCATCCTCTCAATGAGTAGCTTTAAGAGGATACCTGAGAAGAACCGTTGGCACCTCAGCCATAAGTACCCACATTGGATCTGTGCTTGGCGGTCTTATCCTTTAAGAAATGAAATAGTCTCATAACCTGTTTCACAAGTGTATATTTGCTGTTGTAGATGATGAGAAGCGATCGAGCCGGCAGGAGGGCCGATGACTATCTCAGGCGCCTGTCGTCCACACAATCGGCTTTAACGTGTCTCCGGCCGAGCGAGTAGACAGTGACTATGAGCTCTTTGCGTCATCAACGCGTTGCATTACATAGCGCACAGATTTCGTCGTCTGTAAAATAGCTAGCTAACTGCTGGACCTCGGCTAAGTGCTTCAACAATGCAGTTCTGTTTGATGAGCTCTTCACAGGGGTCCCCATTTAGACCTTATGGCAGCGTCTCCCTTTGGCACCCACACCGTAACGGAGCTAATACTGTTTTAATAGCGTAAACAGAGAGAACAATTGACTCATTAGAGAGTCAACTAGGCAAATCCCCCACAATCTATTGAAAATGCTGGAGAGGGTGGCTCCAGCATTAGCAGCACCTGGAAAGCCCAGATTTGAGTCTTCTGATAACAGTAATTCTTCTTCTTCTCCATTCACTCTGGATGCATAGTCTGAATCACCTCCGTACCGGATTACCTGGCCCCACTGTAAAATGTTTTTTGGTTTTTTTGCAGTATGGTTGCTTGATGCTTAGCCTCCCACAATAAGTATAAATCCTCTTCTTCTGTGGGAATTACGGGAATGAGCATAAGGGCTTGAGTTATTGTTGACCCCTAATCTGGTTTTAACTCCTTGTTTTACAAATGGCCCTTTAAAAAGCTTTTCCACTGCTCTTGGCATTGTTAAAACTCCTGGTCTGCATTTCCCTTACATCTTGTTTAAGAGCATTATTTGACTTGTATTATAAATGTCTGCCGCTTTAAACCCTACATTCCGCTCTATTGCACTGAGAAGTGAAAGAAAGATTTTTTGTATTAATTAAACAATTCTCAAATAAAATCTTTGTGTAGTTCTAGGATGTGTCATAGTATGCATCAATATTGGCATTAATTCTGTCATTATTTACTCACCTTCATGTCGTTCCAAACCTATATGACTTTCCTTCTTCTGTGGAACACAAAGGAAGAAAGTTTGAGAAACAGACATTTTTAAAATAAAAAAGCTTGAGGGCAAATAAATGATGACAGAATTAAAGTTTTTGGCTGAACTAAAAATGGTTTAAATATTAATGGAGACACTTTTTAATCACTGTCCTCCTATTGATGTGTGGCGATAAACATAATATCTAAAACATGCTTATATTATTATTCTTAAACCATACCTGCATGCTTAAGAACAAATCCATTATTTACTCTGGCATGCATGTCATCCATGAAAACTCTACAATATCTGACATCTAGCGCTGAGAGAAATCACATATCATTAGTTAATTTGAAAACAAAATAGCATTTTTTTTTTCTATTTTCCTTGAAGAACCAAGCATCTTTTCCTCTGAGGCCCATTGACTCTGAGCTATTTAGCACTAATCAAGATGTCTAAATAGACTTTCAATGAGAGCCATGCTATAGAAACCTCTTATCTCTTTCTTATTAAGCTAATTTGCAGGGACGATTGGAAAAGATAATATTGGCCAAAAAGACTCCACATTAGAGGGTTTAAATGTCCTAAAGAGGAATGATCAATGCTCATATAAGGGAATTAAAGCATTTATTTCTAGGCTAATTGTTGATTTCACCCCTGACCTTGCTTCATTTAGAAATCAAGTGCTGTTTTGGTGACTGTGTGTGATTGATGGTCTAAATTTCTATTTTTTTTTGTCTGGTTACACTTTAAGGTGACGTTGTTTAAGTGTAATTAAACAGTACTGAGTAATATTACATGCACTTACTATGGTTAAGGTTAGGGTAAGGTTTAGGGTTAGTTGCTTGTAATTATGCATCATTTATCGTTTTTACTATAGTACATAACTACGTCACCTTACAATAAAGTGTTACCTTTACTCTTGCTGCTTCACAGACTGTAACAGATGTGGAGTGGCATGTGCTACTGTCACTGTAACCAATAGTCAATGAACGTTGGTGATCAGTCATCAAGGAACTGGCACAGCTGTGCCTTCAGCCCCGTCCACACCAATGCACTCGGCACTGATCCAGAGCCTGATTGGTGGAGAGCACCGTGTCCAAGGAACCTCCTCTCTCTGCATCCGTCCCTGAGGCCCACTTCTTATTTCTTCTCCCTGTGATGGTTAACAGAGACTTGCTGGGCCCAACTGCCCATGTAAAGAGGTGGGCTGGTCCATCCCAGTGGGGTGGGAATGAAGTGACAGTCCCCCTCAGTTGCTGGGAGCTTGTCAAGGCCTTGTTAGCTCCTCCACCTCCCCATTGCCTCCTGCTCTTCTTCCCTGGTAATTCTCCAACACTCTTCCCCAGCAGGGAGGAGACGTGAGGACAGAGGGAGTGCTAGAATTAATAGACATGTTTGTTTACCTATTTGTCCTTGACATGATCAATTGATCAGGATGCTAATTCACTGCCTCCGTGGGATCATTAAATTTCCATTTAAATTGCAAATGGATTTCTCCCCAGCCTCCCCAGACCACCTCCTCTATTTATGTACTCGCATACGCACTTCTGTACGTTTTTTTTTTCCTGTTACCGCCTCTATTGCTGTTTAATGAAGAGGGCTACACTTTTAAAAATAAAGGTTCCAAAGGGGGTTTTCACAGCAATTCTATGGAAGAACAATACTGGGGTTCCCAAATAACCTTTTAGTGAACAGTTCTTAAAAGAACAATTTTTTCTTGTGAAGATCATTTTAAAAAGACGAAGAACCTTTTTCCACTAAAGAACCTTTTGTTCAGTGGAGAGTTTCCATGGATGTTCTTCATGGAACCATGCCAATAAAGAACCTTTATTTTTAAGAGTGTAGCTTGCGAAATGTGGGCTGATTGATTAGAACGTCCAATTTGCCTTTACTACTTCTTATAAGAATGTGGATGAAGAGCATTTCCACAATGCTGAGAACACTGTGGTACTGTATCCTAGTTCACAAACCTCAAAAGACATCTTTTGTCAGTGTGTATAGGCATAATGTATTGTCATCTCTCTTTTTTCATTTAACAAAACATCCCTCAGGAAGAGGGGCAGTGAATAGATCTGTTCAACTCATTTGAAAACATCAGTGGTGATAATTACCCGTATCATGAAGATGTCAGTCATTTAACTGGCAGTTCATTTGCTTTTCATGGCAACCCCTCGAACATATTTGTTTATTGTTAAATAAGGGTTCTTATTTATATTATACTTTCATTTATTACTATTCCTTTAACAAAATTAACAATAAATAGCCTCTGTAACACATGCTATGATTCTCAGTGCATATGCTTTTTCAGTGAATGTTTTTTTAAGGTTAATTTCAAGAAATGCAAAGAATGGATGTAATTAAATTCAAGAATGACAGAAGCAAAGTGTGAGTGTCAGTTGTTAAAATGAAGTTGTTTTAAAATGATTAAGTTTAATTTGATATATTTGATACCCTATGCGAAACATGCTAATCACCCTCACGATGTGGCAAAGGATCTGTGCTTATTGACCCATACATCTTTATCACAGACCGAGTCCTTATCCATAGAGTCATTACCTAATGTTGGCTCTCCGGAGGCTGTGAGTCAGTCATCAGTGCATGTCAGGTGTTTTTCCCGACATTGTCATTTGCCCCCATCTCTGACACATGTTGGCCCTGAGCCAGATAAAGCCGTCCCTCACGCATTCTAATGGGGCTGATCTGATAACCCTGTAAACCCTCCTCTAATATCCCTTCACCAACACACACCAGTCCGATCGAAGCCTGTAAATTTGATCTCCATCTAGCCTGCCACCAGGCGCTCTCCCCCTGCTTCTTGTTTCAAAGTCCAGCCCTTCCTGACACATCCGTCACGAACCCTGTTGAACTTTGACCTCTCCCACTTGGCCCTGTTATTGATTTCTTTCTTTTTTTCGCCACCTCATCGTGCTCAATCCGGATGAAAGGGGCAAAAGGGAGAATTAGTGAGTGAGACAGGAGGGACTCAGAGGATATGGAGCGATCGATGCCAAGTGATTTTGAGCTTACAGCAGCGGAAAAAAAATAGATCTGTTCAACTCATTTGAAAACATCAGTGGTGATAATTACCCGTATCATGAAGATGTCAGTCATTTAACTGGCAGTTCATTTGCTTTTCATGGCAACCCCTCGAACACTCACACATGCATATACATGCTCTCAGTCATCTATAGCGCGTTGAGAGGAAAATGTGTTAATTCCTCAAAGGAAAAGCCCTGCAATTAAACAGCACTACAGAGATTACAATGAATGATTACAGTTTTATATTTTAGTGCTGAAGAGCCCTCTTTTCCAGTGGGGACATGGACTGAATTAAATAAGTCTCTAATTTGAGCAGAATAAATGAAAATTTTTAGTGTCTGATTATATTTTTCTTGGCAATGTAAAATTCCTTGTATTAGGTGTTGAGTACAATTATGTATATTTGTTTTCAAGTAAAATTATTTGTTATATTGTTAAAGTACAATATGTTTAACATATATGGTACTTAATTTACTGTGATTTAAGAAAACACTGACTGACATTTGTATACATATTGTATAACATTGTCGAAGTTTATTTTTTAGGATTATTTAAAATAAAAAAAAATAAAAAAACAAAATCAAAGTCCAGCCCTTCCTGACACATCCGTCACGAACCCTGTTGAACTTTGACCTCTCCCACTTGGCCCTGTTATTGATTTCTTTCTTTTTTTCGCCACCTCATCGTGCTCAATCCGGATGAAAGGGGCAAAAGGGAGAATTAGTGAGTGAGACAGGAGGGACTCAGAGGATATGGAGCGATCGATGCCAAGTGATTTTGAGCTTACAGCAGCGGAAAAAAATGTAGACAGGTAGAAAACGCTTGAGGCATGACAGATAAGCATTAACAGAGCAGGACTTCAGCCAGTGGACAACTAAAACCAAAAACAGGGTTGATTTTCTGAGCTCCAGTCTTGGCTTTGGTCAAAAGGTCAGTCATTTTGACAACAACAAGCCACTGTGAAACCCTGTGAATAAACATGTTCCACGGTGGCAATACAGATCCCCAATTCCAAGGATGTGCAAGGATAAGTGCAGGTGCAAAAGCCTCCCGTGTGGCTTTAGGTCACACAAATCTTACATTGCTCTCTCCCTCGGTGTGCACTTGTTGAATCATGGGCCGCCTCCATCAGTCACGTGATCCAATTGGTCATGGCACCTGCTCAGCTAAATAAAGTTTGTCATGGCCTCGAACACTCACACATGCATATACATGCTCTCAGTCATCTATAGCGCGTTGAGAGGAAAATGTGTTAATTCCTCAAAGGAAAAGCCCTGCAATTAAACAGCACTACAGAGATTACAATGAATGATTACAGTTTTATATTTTAGTGCTGAAGAGCCCTCTTTTCCAGTGGGGACATGGACTGAATTAAATAAGTCTCTAATTTGAGCAGAATAAATGAAAATTTTTAGTGTCTGATTATATTTTTCTTGGCAATGTAAAATTCCTTGTATTAGGTGTTGAGTACAATTATGTATATTTGTTTTCAAGTAAAATTATTTGTTATATTGTTAAAGTACAATATGTTTAACATATATGGTACTTAATTTACTGTGATTTAAGAAAACACTGACTGACATTTGTATACATATTGTATAACATTGTCGAAGTTTATTTTTTAGGATTATTTAAAATAAAAAAAAATAAAAAAACAAAAACAAAAAATATATATATATATATATATATATATATAATTAATCATTATTTAGTACCATTTAAAGTTTGGGGTCTGTATGATATTTTTATGCTTTTGAGTATCTTTGCTAAACAAGAGAGCAATTATTTGGAAAAAAAAATACAGTAAAAACAGTGATATTGTGAGATATATTTACAAACTGTGAAACCCTGTGAATAAACATGTTCCACGGTGGCAATACAGATCCCCAATTCCAAGGATGTGCAAGGATAAGTGCAGGTGCAAAAGCCTCCCGTGTGGCTTTAGGTCACACAAATCTTACATTGCTCTCTCCCTCGGTGTGCACTTGTTGAATCATGGGCCGCCTCCATCAGTCACGTGATCCAATTGGTCATGGCACCTGCTCAGCTAAATAAAGTTTGTCATGGCCCTGTTCACTGGCATTCCTGGGAGAGCGTGGACTCGCCTGGAAACGTATGCCGGGGAAATGCACCGCACAAGCTGATTAGTGTCATATCGCACTTTCTCTGAGCTTATATTTACCGCCTCGCCACAGTGCCCAGACAAACTGCGATTGGCTAAAGTGCTGGGTGGTGACACAGATACGCATAATCATTTTAAAGGATTTTTGGATTAGCTGATTAGTGATTTTAATAAGGCAAATTTATTTATAAAGAAGTTTTGTACACAATGGTAATTTAAAATGCTTTGGCATTATAAAGAGAAGAATAGACAAGAAACACATGAATATTTCAATTTAAAATGGATGAAAATAATTTATAAATATATGTATTTCATTCAAAAAATATCTTATACATTTTTATATATGCACTATAGTTAAAAACTACTTCAATGTAGTTTTTTCCTGTGACTACAAAACAGTTGTGCTCCCTAATATTTTTGTGAAACTGTCATACTTTTTTTCCAGGTTTTCATAAATAGGAAGTTCAAAAGGACAGCATTTATTTGAAATATTACAGTATATATTCACAAAAAAAATCCAAAGGCTTTAATTTTCAGGTGAATGATTAAAGCTGCTGTTTAGTTCCTCGTAGACATAGAACAGCTGAATTCTTATGCATCTCATGTGCATCTGGAAGATGAGTCATTGTTACACAATCCACAATTTCTTATTGTTTGCATAAGCCAATGCAATACTGTTCCTGTTTCTAAACTGGCCAAATTGCCAATTCGCAAAAGCCACTGTTGAACGACTCTGTATTGCATTACTGTTTTTTTTTTTTACCTAACCTAATACCTTATATTATGTCCAATAAAATTTGGACTTCAGATTTGGATTTCATAACTGCAGAAAAGAAATGTGGAGGCACTGACCATGCAGTAAATGTTTTCAAACAGCATATGTGTAACATCCAATGAAGTTTAGTATCTGAACTCCATGGATATCCCAGAGAGAAGTCTAAAGCATGCTACATATGCTTAGCAGAGACCCTAATATCTCCAAATCCCAGAGCGTGAACTGATAGAGCAGTTTTATATGTGGAGACACGCCTCCCTTCCTCATGATTCGTTCCATAAGCCAGTCCTCACACCTCTACACTCATCCCAACTGTGACTGGATTCTGCAATCTCACCCACCCAGAGCTGTGGATTAATGGGCCCTGGATTTCCTCACACCTCACAGACGCGTCACTGAAGAAGAGACTCCCTCTGACACTCAATACCCATATCAAAAAAGGCCCTCGTCCTATTGGCCCTAATTAGAGTGATCCAGAGGCCAAATCCCTCAAGCTGTGAATTATAAAGACCCTATAGCTTCGATCAGTTTTGAGTATATGGGTCCTGACAGTACGGGGAGATTCTCTCGCATGCTTAGGGCACTATCAGGCACGGCCCAAAACTGATTGTAATCCTCTTAGCTGTCAGCCTTATTAACCAATCGTCCCATTAGACATGAAAGAGGGGCCTACCAGTCTAAATAAATCTTCACTGCTATAGTGTACATTTTTTATTCCAGTTTTTGTGCTTCCATTATGACAATTGAGTCACAGTCCATCTGAGAGGCATTTGACATTAATTGCTTTGGCTTTTGCTTCTCTTCCTAAATCCGCAGATAAACTGAAGTCATTTCTCCATGTATTTTCTCTTTCCAGTTATATCTACCAGTTAATTAAATGTTACATTGTTTGCAACAGTATAATGTTTTAATCACATTCAAAGCATGACTGCAAACTAAAGTGTGTAAATTAAACGTGACAGCTGATTGTTTTAAATGAAAGTGCCATCTCCTCCCTGATGCCCCACCCTTTCCCCTCCTCTACTGCTCCCCACACTCACCCACCCTCTCTAGGGGCAGATCAAGCCCAATCCCCCAGTTCCCTGCTAATTGATATTTATGTAATTGAGTCAGGCTGGGATTTCCACCGAGAGTTGTGTGTTCTCTGTGGCCTTCTGTCTCCAATGGCTTGAGAATCAAATAGATTTTAAAGCAGCAATTATAAAAGCCCCTGTGTCTAATTCAGAAACACACAGTTTGCATGTGCAGAACTGAAAGGCAACTTTGAGAACTAATGGGGGTTCTGGCTGATGTATTCTAGTTCACTCCCAGCAGACACTGGTTTATGGCCTCTGAGACTGAGGGGTGGACATGTCATATTTAGTTACTTATACATTGCAATTCCTCCACATTTTTCAAGCCTGGGACAATCACATGCTCCCCATATGTTCCCTTGGATAGAGAAAAAAAATGTTAACACCTAACTTGGATTTGTCTCAGAATGACTTTAAAGTTTGAGGACTTGATTTGCAAATACAGAAATTCTTACACTGTAAAAAAAAATCCGTAAAATTGACGGTAAAAAATATGGTAGCAACGTTTTAGGTTTTACGGTTTTAACTTAAATTTACAGTTAAATACCGTAATTTCATTAACTGATATAATGTTAATATACCAACCTATTGAAGTACTGAAATCTGTTTTGTACCTTTGTAATACACTGATAACCACCAAATGCAGGTGGTGATGAGAAAGTCACATGATGAACCAAAGCCCATCACAAGCAGCTTTTAAATAATAACATATATAGAAGGTGCACAGTTTCATTCACACAAACACTAAACACCATCATGGTAACACACATGCAACTGAAATAATGCAATAAACATTATTTAACAACATTAGGTGTAACACGCAACCCTAATATACAAAACTGATAAGAAAAAACTAAGAAGAAACATAGTTATTTCAACAAAAAAACATCAAATTTGAAATGTAACGCAGGGAATTCTGGGAATGTCAATTTACGGTTATTCACTGTAAATTATACAGTCTTTTTCACTTCCAAAAACGGTATACTACCGTAAAATTAATGTCCAATACATGTAATGTCCAATACAGTTTTTCACCGTATATAGTAGGGGAATTTACTGTTAACCATTTAACAGGTTTTTACTGTAGCATTTTTACAGTCTTTTACCGTTAAATTCACGGTCATTTTTTACAGTGTAGGAATTGACTTCGACTTTATTGCCATTTGACTTTGAGCTTATGACAAAACTATAGCCTCGTTTTTAGCCTAGTTACACTATGTACCTAATAAAATGCATAATAAAATCCAGTCAAAACTAAACTATAAATAAATGGCTTCTTTTGATATTTTACTTGATCAGATATTCGTCAAAATAATCTTTGGACTTTTAGGCTACAATGCGGTTTTTCATTGTTTATCACTGGACAAGCTAGTCTTCAGTTATTATTATCTAAATGATTGATAACATTAGCACCAATCTACCATCTGGTGGGGATCAGACCAACCTGGTAGTCCTTAAACAATAAAGAAACAGGTTTGTCCTGGTAGACCACTTTGGGCCAGCAACAAACTAGTTAACATTCCTAGTTCCACAAATGGCATGCAATTCACACATTTCAAGCATATTTTACAAAAATAAAGGTTATTTTTCTGGCATTGGTGGTTCCATGAAAACCCCCCTTTGGAACATTTCTTTTTAAGTGTGAAAGGTTATATACTTAAAATTAAACTTCATTTTTCCTAGATAAAAAACTAATTGCATCACTACTAAACTAATTAAAAAACTTCAAGGGGGGATTCAGGTAAAGTGGTATGTTATTTCCCCTGAATTATGACTTGATTTTTGTAATGAAACAATGCACATAATGATAGATTAAATGTATCTCTGTTCGCCCTGTATTGACTGCTCTAGATCTAGTTTTTCATCCTTATGTGAAATAATGTGTCCAAACTTCATATGAATTTTAAACCTTAACAAATAAAAACCCTGTAACAAAAAGTTAGTTCCATCATTCCTTAAAACTTAAGACTTAACTAAAAACTAAAGCGACTGATTGATGAGCTTTAATCATTTGTAATGCAAATTCAGAGCAGATGCCTCCTAGCGAAATAGCTGTATAGTTATTGTCAATTGTCAGATGACTATTATTATGTGGTAGTCACTTCTCAACTGATTACCTCTGGGGAGAGGCTTTTAATTAGATTCTTAGGCAACGTTTACACGACAACGATGTAGTCAAAAAAGGAATAGTTTTTCCCTTGCGTTTTTAAAAAGTTTCACGTATATACGATAAACAGTACCTGTAGTGAAGTGACGATTATATGTTGTATATGATGCGTCTCCGCTGTTGGTTGTAATATTGGTAAATCCACACTTTGCTGAAGAAGCATTAGCAAACTCTTGAGCAGCAACAACAGTACCATGTACTCTGCCATTGTTGTGTATGTTTGTTCGCGTTTGCTTTTAAAATCGACACGTACTGCGCATGTCTACATACCTAACACGTAGCCTACTACGCACACGCATGACGTCACCGTTTTCAAAGATTCCCGTTTTGGGTGTTTACACGGAAACGACAACGGTGGCGTTTTCAAAAACTTGCACTTTGAAACCTGT
>NW_015546102.1:430722-430906 GCF_001515605.1 Sinocyclocheilus anshuiensis | reverse complement strand
AAACGCTGTATTACGTATGCCAGGCCAGTAGTTGGCGCTGTCACCTTGTTAGTAAACAGTACCTGTTGCCATGTGCATATGATGCGTCTCCGCTGTAACAACAGTATATATACCAAAGAGTATAGAAGCCCAAGAGGCGAAACTCAATAGAACGCTCCATAGCAACAGTTGCGCCCATGACGTG
>NW_015546102.1:394647-430170 GCF_001515605.1 Sinocyclocheilus anshuiensis | reverse complement strand
TATATATATATATATATGTATATGTATATGTATATATGTATCACTACAGAGTTTCGCCTCTTGGGCTTCTATACTCTTTGTATATACTCCGCCATTGTTGTGTATGTTTGTTCGCGTTTGCTTTTAAAATCGACACGTACTGCGCATGTCTACATACCTAACACGTAGCCTACTACGCACACGCATGACGTCACCGTTTTCAAAGATTCCCGTTTTGGGTGTTTACACGGAAACGACAACGGTGGCGTTTTCAAAAATCTTGCACTTTGAAACCCGTTTTCAAAAATATGCATTTTCAGTCCCCAAAACGCCGTTGTCGTGTAAATGAACAGGCAAAATGCACAAAAAGTTTCCCGTTTTTGGCTGAAAACGTTGTCGTGTAAACAGCCCCTTAGATTAGATTATATTATATGAAGATGATTAGTAAAATCCGGGTCTAGCATTTTCATGTGGATGGGAGAAAAGGGGTTCAATTGTGAGAGTAGCTGGGTTACACACTCACTCCCTCTGGGGAGATTTTATCATTAGACAAGATAAACACTATGTTTTCCTGACTCAAAACTGTGATAATCCTGACAAATTCCCATGAATCTTGGGTATTAATGATGAATAAGTCTTAAATCCTGGTTTATCTGGCAGCTTTTCCGAGGCTTTGGGAGGAATGCACAAAATAGAGAAAGCCTTTCGCAAATGTGCTGAATTTGACTTAAAACCCCCCGGTAAAGCTGTTTTTCCAGTGCGGTCTGTTTTTAATCTGAGCTGTTAATTGCTATTGATTCAGCATGGATCAATTTTAAAATTAGGTAGCCTTTCCAAAGACTCAACATACTGTATATCCAGTAATTCTGATATTCTAAGTCTGATATTCCATGTCACATCGTCAATTCTAAAGGCCCGTTCACACCAAGGATGACAACTATAATAGTCAAACTTTTAACCCTACAAAGCCTACTGTGACATATTTGATATGCAATTTCCCTCTAAATTATCAGCATGATCAAAACTTTGCTGAGAAACCTGTAGTACACAATCTGCTACATACCCTTCTGTGTATGATTGATAGTTTATACTTTTTTAGCTAGTAAAAGGCCTTTCAGTATAATTGTAAAAAATGTCCACCTTGAGGTTGTGGTACACATGTCTTTATGTAAAATATATGCACATGTTTGGAAATTAAACATAAGAATACCTTTTGTATTGTTAGTGACATTTCAAGGTAAACACTTTCTGTACTAAACGACTTATGTTTACTTGATTATCTATAAAACATTTTTAGCAGAATGTTCACTGTGAGTATCAAATTTGATGCATCAAGCTTTTGAGGAACTTTTTATTTTTTTATTTTTTTTGCATTATACATTTTGTCCTCCAAAATAAAAAATGCAGAGCTAATGAAAAAATATATCTCATCTTAAACAACTTTGCAACAACATTGAACAACATTGCTTTTTTTTTTTTTTGCTCAGTTTGGGCCTTAATTTGGAATAAAATTAAGGTGTTTTTCCCACTCCTTGACTATGAGCTCCATATTGTCCTATATCATAGTATATACGCCATAAAAGCCTGATGTATCAAATATTATTTCATATATCAGGCTTAACAGGGTTAATAATTTAATTACTTACTCATCTAATTCTATGAGAATAGGGATGTCCACACCACAAATATAATATAAAATAAAATTCAAAATTGTATTTATATTGCACCAATAAAATCAACAGTAGTTACCCATTGTGCAGTACAAAAAGACAAAGGATCAATATCTAAAAAAGAGGCAGAAGAGAAAAAAAGACCACAGAGCAATAGTATAGGGAGTTTACATCAAAAAACACCCATCAGAAAATTCTAAAAATCAAAGACAGTTGTAATCCTGAGAGAAAAGGTACGTTTTTAACTTGGATTTAAATTCAGACTCTGTGGAAATTAATCTTATGGATAAAGGGAGACTATTCCACAATTTTGGACCAGCAATAGAAAAATCGTGGTCGCCCCTCGACTTAAGTCTAGATCTCGGAACCATCAGCAATCTTTGAGCTTTGAGATTTGTTGAGATGACCTTAATAATCTAGCAGAGTTGTTTAGATTCAAAAGATTAGAAAGATATTTTGGAGCTAATCCATTCAGAGATTTAAAAACAAAAAGCAAAATTTTGAAATCAAATCGGCAGCCAGTGCAAAGACTAATTTTGGGGATATATAATCAAATCTCCGAGTGCCAGTCAAAAGTCTGGCAGCTGCATTTTGAACCATGTGAAGATGACTAATATTGGATTGACTCATTCCAATAAAAAAGAGAATTACAATAGTCAAGTCTCGATAAAATAAATGCATGAATCACTCTCTCAAACTCTGCAAATGTTAAGAAATAAAAATAGTAATAGTAATAGTAAGGACACAGAGCAGCATTATCATTGAAATCACTTTCAGAACAATTTTTTCCAGCTGATGAATAATAAAAACACTGACAGTCAATCAGCATCCATCTGGATTTAAAGAGCGCAAGCATATACAACTATAACTGCAGCACGCTAAATAAACATAACAGTGTGTTGGTATGGACTCCAATATAGTAATAGTTGTAGTTCTCTCATGACAACTTTCGGAGGGTTTGGCATGGTAATGTACATGGCAATGTTAATGTGTTTGGTCTTGGCTGAATAGATCTGCTGCACTGCTGCTGCTGCTTCCGAAGCTTGCTACTGCCAAAACATCCACACCATGCTGCTGTGAGCATGTAAGAAATACTGCTGCTGCACATATAACATATATGAATAACCTCAATATGTAGCATATGAATCACCCTGTGGCAGATCTATACAGGTGGAGCTGGGGAAGGTGGAGGGTCTCTGAAACATGCTGCAACTGCCACAGCATACTACAGAGTATTTGAATGCAGAACAGCAAGCTTATTGGCTGCTAATAAGAAAATAACCAATCAGCTGCACCATGTGATGTCATGTCAAATTGAGTTTGAGTCGGACTGTGCCATCTAGAGTTTCATGGCAGAACTTTGGATTTGTCTTTATAGTTGTTGTTGGTATGAACCTAACAAAACTTTTTCCACTATAAAGAACTTTTTGTGCAGTGGAAAGTGTCCATGGTTGTTTAAGGTTCTTCATGGAACCATCAATTCCAATGAAGAATCTTTATTTTTTTAAGAGCAACTGCAAATGCATTGAATAATGCTTCTCTTAAAAGCATCACTACTAAACAAATGCAAAGATCTTGAAGTTAAGCAAGTATTCATCTCACTGTAATGTTTAAACTGTAAGAGAAATGAGATAAAACGAATCATTTTCTGACACTTTTTGTTATTTCTTTTTTTTCTCATTTTTTTAACCTAAACACTTAAAGTGGCCCTTCAGGAGCAGGATTGCGACACAGAGGAACAAGTAAAACACTTGTTGAAAACTACTGAAAACACTTTTAGAATAATAAAACTGATGAACAATAAAAAAAATCAGAAGTCAATGACAGGGCATAAAATCATTAGGAGAACAGGTTAACAAAAGTGAAAAACAGGGAAACTTCTTAAACATCTTTCTAAACATATTTATATACTGTACATAACAGAACTTTCATTATTTGATGACAATATAACAGTGGTCCATCACTGTCTGTCAATCATGGAATCATGCTGTAAAAGCAGTTTTGTAGCTTTCCTCAAATCTGCCAGTGCAGATTCCTCATATACATCCTCTCAGCTCTAAACCAATGTAGTGTGTGTTGACTCAGTTATTATCAAGGCTATGTCAAATTGTGACACTTGCGCTTAAAATACTTCCAATGAACTTCACTGCATCGTCTCACTGTCTGCGCACTGTCAGACAAATGTGTACATTACAGAAGATCTCACACACTGAGACACCACACATTAAAGGATCCACTGGAAATACTATAAAATTTCACAACCCCTTGGAAAATTCCCCTGTACCTGGAAAATAATAAGTACAGTGGCTCTCTGTATACTCTGAATCGGTCTCGTAGGTTGAGGTGCAGGTAAAGTTCAGCCTTTTGCCTTTGTTTCAATGAATGTATGCCTTTATTTTTAAAACCATAATCTGTTTGTATATGTTGCAGTTATAAAAGGTAACCAGATTATTAAAAGAAATTTAACAGGTGTTTTTTTCCTAAATGCATTACAAAGGGGCATAATACAGGCATAACTGTTTAAATGAGGGGAAACATTTACGTTTTGGTCCAATATGGTAGACCAGAATAGTACAATGCAAATTAAGCACTAATTGTCCCACTCACCTTCATTTACCTTCACCACAAAAGTGTTCCAAGTTTAATCTATAGCCAGGACCTCTATAGAGGTCAAGATGGGGGGACTTGGCCTCTTACCATCCATTACATATTCTCAGGCTCAGCGGTGTGTTAGATTGAAGGAATTTATATATGAGTGTGATGTAAGTGTCTGTATACTGTGTGTGTCTGCACAAAGAGGGCCAGACATGAGGCTCACCATGTTTGTCTTGCAAGATCTTCAGTACACGCTGAGGGAAACTGTCATCAGGTGCTGTTGGAAGTAGAGGGGCACGTCTCAGTTTTCCTCTGTTAAGCTCTCCTGCACGGCAGTCTGGGAATGACAGCACTGTGTCAGTGTTAATATTTACCTGTTCTGAGAAGCTGAGAGACTCTCACCTTCTCTCTCATTCTCACACCTCTCTCACCTCATTTAGGTGAACTGTGTTGTGTTTGGTAGTATGTAAGTAAGCAGTTACTCTATTAAATCAGAGCATACAAGAACATTATGCATTACTGTAAATGTCATCGGTTAAACTCTTAATTAACCTAACAGTATTATTTAGAAATACCATTCTAAATACCAATCAAATCTGTAATATCAATCCAGTACCTTTAACACAATAGAACAAGTACATGTGATTTTCACCCCTTTTTTTCACAATCATGTTGTCTTTTGAATCACTGCTTTATGAAATCTTTCATCCACAATGGTGGTTTAACACCTCTTCTCCTGAGAGTAATTGGGCAGTTTTGAGCGGGCAGATTTGATCCCTGAACCGTTTTTTCAATTTGATCTGAAAATTTAGTCAGTCTCAGTCCATTCCGTTTCTTTCCATCACTAAGCAAGAACGAACTTGGTCCAATCTTTTCACGAATCGACAAAGGTAAGGTATACTTAGGACTTCCTTTGGGAACATGATCTGGCTTTCTAATTCTTACTTGTTCCTTGACCTTGAAAGAAACAGGTTTCGCTCTCCTTTTCCTGTCTGTGTATTTTTTACTTTTTTCCTGTCTTTCCTTGACAGTATCTCGTACACCAGCACATTTGTCACTTTTCTCCCTCACAGGAAAAATGTCTACCTTCGTTCTCATTTTTTGGTTGTGCAAAAGTTCAGATGGAGATACACCGGTCGTAGCATGAGGAGTAGCACGATAACTCTGAAGAAACTCAACTACTGACGGTCTCCAAGCTTTTCTCATTTGTTCCGCAGATAAGATACACTTTTTCAGTACTCTGTTCCAGCGTTCAACCGCACCATTTCCTTGTGTGTGATACACACTCGTACGCAGGTGTCTGAACGTGGCATCAAACACCTGCGTACACACTCGTACGCAGGTGTTTGATGCCACGTTCAGAAAGAAAATCCGAAAAAACTGAAGATAGAAACTGAGGTCCATTGTCCATAACAACAAACAATGGGTTTCTTTCGCGTGCAAACACAGAATGTAAGAAAGAAGTAACAACCTCAGTAGTGACATGTGAAGAAAAAGCCACTTCTGGCCATTTGCTGTAATAGTCCACTAATGAAATTGCGAAACGACAACCTGATGCAGCATGTTCGAAAGGTCCGACGATATCAAGACCCAGTTTTTGCCAAGGTCCATCTGGCAACTCTACAGGTTGTAATGGAGCAGGAGCCGTCTTCGCAGTCTTATCATTGAGTTGACAAGTAAGACAGGTTGAAATCACTGAGTGAACTAACAAATCCATTTTCGGCCACCAGTACCGTTCACGTAGCCTTTGTTTTGTTCTGACCAGACCTTGGTGTGTTTCGTGAGCCAGCGTTACCAGGGTTGAACGAAGAGAAACAGGGACAACGACACGATGTTCCCCTCGCATGATCAATCCTTCATGTACGGACAGTTCATCACGAATGAAAAAGAATGATGATAGAGCAGGATCTACATCCTTCTTGTTATGTGGCCATCCCTTCAGTATTTGCGTTCTAAGTAACCTCAGCTCAGGACAAGATTCGGAAGCTTTTGTGAAATCCTCCATGGACACAGAATGTAATCCTGAAAAGACTGCGGCAACCATTTCTGGTTCTTCAATGTGCTCAGTGGTCACTGGTAAGGGTATTCTAGATAAGCAATCCGCGGCCTGGTTTTGAGCACCAGGGCGGTATTCGATGTCATACGAAAAACACAGCAACTGGGCTGACCATCTAGCTACTCTCATTCCAGCACGGCCAATTCCTTTTGTGGCCAGCAAAGTAGTCAATGCTTTGTGGTCAGTACGTAAGGTAAAGTGACAACCCCATAAGTACGGACGCCATTTCTCTACAGCGAACACGCAAGCTAAAGCCTCTTTTTCCACTGTAGAGTATTTTCTCTCTGCCGCACTAAGCGTACGTGAAGCAAAAGCGACAGTGCGTTCTACACCATCTGCATGGAGTTGTGTCAGTACTCCCCCAAGACCATAGTCCGAAGCATCAGTTGACACGATCGTAGGAAGGAAGGAATTGTAGTTCCTCTGAAACTGCATTACGTACAGAAAAGGGAAGTCGACTGAGTTTTTGTTGAACTGGCACTGCATCATCACGAGCTTTGACCTTGTGCATGAAGCCTTTCACACACCCCACGGGCTCAGTATTTGCAACACTGTGGACTGAAGCAGAGGTAGTAAAAACAGTAACAGTACAGTCATGGTTAATTGTACATTTCAGTGCTTTAAGTACATCCATGCCTAATAAGGCAGATCTGTTTTTCACAATGTAGAGTGGAACAGTAGCAGACACTCCGTTTAGTGACACTTTAGCTGTGAGACATCCTATCCTGGTATGTGTCCTCTCATGTATGTGACCAATTGAACACTCGGCGCAGACAGTGGAGATGTACTGAAATAATGCCTGTACAAAGTCTTTGGCAAAATCGAAACTGCAGAGCCTGTATCCATGACAACCTCGGTCTCCATAGACTGGCCTGTGTCAGTCGAAATGTGCACAAGACACTTAATCCTGTCAGCAGAATTTTCACAGTTCGTACTGCATATTTGTACTTGGGGCAGAACTGCGCGAACTGATGTCGTCGAACGGCACACTTTTGCAAAATGTCCTGTTTTGCCACATGAATTGCATTTAGCTTTAGATGCTGGACAATCAGTTGCATTTGCCAAGTGCTTAGTAGAGCCACATTGTGCAACGCTTGTTCAATCTGGCATGCAACAGTTACAGCAGCCTCCATCGAAGCGGGCTGATCCAGTAGAAGTTTTTCGCGCACTGTTGTAGCGTACGCTTTCTCAATGAGCTGATCCCGGATCATTTCATCCTCTACTGTACCATAAGCACAATCGACTGCCAATTCTCGTAACGCTGTAGTGTATTGTGCAATCGTTTCATCCGCGCGTTGAGCTCTCTGTCTGAACTGGTGACGTGCAACAACCACGTTGACTTTCGGAATGAAATGCGCTTCCAAAGAGGATATTGCTTCGTCATAAGTCGTACCAGTATTTTGCAAAGTGTAGAAAATACGCTGTCCTTCTGTCCCCAGGCAATGTAAAAGAACTGCGCGTCTTCGAGCCGTCGTCCAGGAATCTCCTGATGCGTTAATAGCCAGCATGTAGTTCACGAAGATTCTTTTCCATGTGCAGAAGGGTATCGGTGGATCAGAAGCACATGGTAGGAACGGAGCAGGTGTGGGAAGACTCGCCATCGTCGCCAATTGTTGTGTTTGGTAGCAGTTACTCTATTAAATCAGAGTATTGACGAGGTAAGTAAAATAACATAACTTCTTTATTTATCACTAATACACGAACTCATATTAACCATGTCTATCACACTCATGTCCTTCTTCCCCTCATCTTCTTCCCTCCTCCTTGTACTCACTAGTGCCCTCTAGTGCAATTACACAGAACACAACAAACTGTTTATGTTATCACAAGCTTTAGGATGTGAACAACTATACAGGGAAAACCAGAGCAATTTTTATTCCTGTGAATAGTTCTCAGGGTACATTTATTACATAATATATAATAAGATACATTTCATTAAACACATGTTGACCTTTTGGGATAACTTATAGGAGGACATGTTTTTTAGATTATATGGGAAAGTTGGATCCAGCTTTTGGAATCAGCCACTAAACAGCCTATATAGCTGTAAATACTTTATAGCATTTTTTTCTGAATCAGGGCTGGGGCTCACTAGGTGGCCTCAACGGGTTCCCAAAGACTTGGAAAACCTGGATATAAATTTGTGTGATTTCTAGACCTGAAAGAGTCATGTAGACTAATAAAGTAGAAACTAATTAGTACAAAATAATTTCAAACATTCTTATCCTCAATCCTTATTCAGTGACTCATGATAAAGTGGAAAAATCATGGGACCTCCCAATATTGTTGTAGACAAGAGGGACATTTGAGTAAAAAAGACTGAGGATCACTGCTTTATAGACTTTTTAGCAAGATTTTAACAGTAAAAGTATGATACTGAACAATTCATGAAACAACAAAAGTGTAAACAGTAACAAATATGAAACCACTGTTTTGCCAACAAATATTGTAATTAAAAAGTTGTATAAATTAAATTTAGAATATATATAAAACACATGTGACAACTTGCCCTAAAGTGATGTTTACTAATAAGTGTGTAATTGAACTTTGGTCTCAAAATCTGAGATACAGCTTTTCTGCAGTCTGGGAACAATTTAAAACAATAAAATCATTAACAGACTTTTGAATCCATAATGAATTAGTCACAGTCCAGTAATCACATAAATTAACTGTTCATGATCACTTATCGTTGTGACTGTTCGAATGTTTTTGTCTTTGGCCTTTAGTCAGATTGTGTCTATGGCTCCTTGTGTCATCCCTATACCTCCTCATGGAGAAAGGACTAACATTTAAGGGGGGAAGATGGACACGCTGATCTGACTTGGGTTGATCAATGTTACTCACTGGCTTTTTTATTTCTGAGACCTGCCATGCAATATGGTGGCTGAGATTTTCAAAATGAACTCCTCCTTGTCCCGTTTTGAGGGGAGAGGGATTCCCTGGGCTATAGCGCTGAAAAGAGATTAAGGATGCCGATGAGTGTTAAGCTCTTTAAAGAGGTATCGCCATGCTGTTCGGGCTCCATCACGCTGGGTCACTGACCATGAAACCTGTGGACTCCCAGCATGCAATGATAAACCCACATTGAGTTCATGAACCAGCTGCACACGTCAGATCAAGTGGATAAAGAAAGTACATGACAAGACCAGAATATTTCAAAAGTTGCCCCCAAAATTTAATTGAACGTTTTCATAAATTATTTTTTTCCCTTTTTTTTTCTTTTTTCTTTTTTGTGATATAATCATGCAATCATGGCATTTTTTAAAATAATTATTAATAATTAATATAATAGTTTAATTAAATGTGACTATATAGGCTACCTAATTTTAACTAACACTTCAATAATAACAAATTATTATTATTATTACTACTACTACTATTAATTGAAATTATAATAATAATAGCTATTATTGTTGTTGTTGTTGTGTTAGATAAAATTGGGTATATTTTCATATTTAATTAACTGAAACTAAATATTTGGGTTATCAAAAAAACTAAAAATGAACTACATATTTTGTCTTGTATTTCTGTTTTATTATTATTATTTTGCTATCATTTTATTTTATTATTATCATTATTTTAACATTAACACTGAGGCATTTCAGACTACATCTGCATTTCTATTAACATTTTCTGTGACCATTAATGTCATCAGTGTAAATAAATAAATAAATAATAATAACTTATACAAAATAATATATATAGTCAATTTAGCACAATGATGACTTCGTAAAACAATCTAATTATTTGCCCTGCTGTAAGCCGGTGCTTAAAAAAAGAAAAGAAAAGAACCTTATCTAGTCAATTCCAAGGCCTGTTCCCATACAGAGAAGATAACAGACAGAGTCCTGGGAATATCAGTGGCTGCCAATTGCAGTAATGGCCTCTAATTCCAAATTAATTCAGTCTAAATGAACTGTCAGGAGAAGATTGATCTGTTGTAAAGGTTGTCTTGATGAGGAGTGTCTTGGGAAAGGGTGATTAGTCGCGGAGGGCTGGCTCAACCCGCCACTGCCTGAGGCCGAGCGATGCTGAGGAGCAGCTGTGAGGCCAATGGATGGAGGAGGGAACCAGCAGAAGAATCAGAAATCTTATGATTTTAGAGACGAGACACCTGATCTACTGACTCTGTAATATTTTAATGTGTCAGTTTTTGTGTTAGTTGCTTTTCAGGTTGTATAAAGTTTAACTTCTACAAAGTGAAATATTCAATAGGATTGGCTGTGTCACTGACATTAGCTTGTTTTTGGTAAATATTAAATGCATCATCTAAACCTCTAAAAATCACTGCATCTCTTTCACATTCATTATTCAGTCCACTGTTCTGTTTATGACAGCATCATGTGTCTTATGCAGTACAAAATTTTCACATTTATCATACCCCAAACTACAGTTTTAGGGCTGTTTTGTGCCCGTTTCTCATTATTGCACAAGCTTGACATGAGTCTTGTCCTGTGTCCAGTTCAGGCACAGATTCAACCTTCACAGTCAGTGCTTGACCTTTTCTTGTGGAGCAGAGTATTTGTCTCTTTGTGAAATATGTTTAGTAATGATAAATTCCATCTAAGTTTTGTCCTGAATCACCCCAAACAAAGTTAAGTTTAAGTAGCACTTTATAGGATGATCTCATAAGTTTGGAATGCCTTTCATTACGTTAATGACATCCTGGCTTTGACATTTAACCAGGCTTGCTTCTGAGATAAAATTGATGTATTGATGAGTAAACAGTTGGGAGATTGAGAAATATTGTAATCAGACAAACCTCAGACATATAGAAAATGTGTTGGGGAAAAAAGCAGAAATAGATTCCTATTCAATTAACAAAAATGTTGCAATAACATTCGTGTGTGCAAAACTTGTTTGCCTCCAAAAAAAAGCAGTTCACGCTCTAAACTGATTCCATAGCATTTTATTTATTAGGTAATCATAATTTGTTTTGATCCTTGATCCATAGGGTCAGGCCTCTTCCCAATCCTATACTCAGGGATGGGTCGTTATGGTTACTATACCACTGAATTCCTCCGAGCATAATTATGTTAATCTACACAGCAGGTTGAGCTCCAGTGCTGACACCAGAACTTTAAACCCCACCAGCTTGAAAGAGGCCGGCCTATAAGGTAGTGTTTGATGTTCAAATCAATCTCTTTCAAAGTCTATATTAACGGCGTGCCTTAAAGTATTGGACACACTCCCAAGTACTGCAATGGCATTAGATCTACTGTCATTAATTTGGCCAGGCCCTTGGAAAAATATGAGAAGCCTCTCAAATGCCGAAATAGTTAACCTTATTAAGTCATCCATTTATTTAGAGTGTCTGTTTATTTATTTATTTATAGGCCCAGAGTGGAATTTTCTGCTTTGTGAGTAAATATAGGCCATAAAAATATTTTCAGAACTGAGCTTTATGCTGAAAAACTCCTTATGATGCAAAGAGGAAAAAATTATGGTGATCATAGGAATGTGCATACATAAATATCGTTTTAATGAAACGGATATAGGAATTTGAGGACCTGGCCGCTACAAATTGCTCTGATGTGCTATAATTTGCATGCAAATAACTTTGAGGGCTCACATTCGTTGTTTTTGTATAGACTGATGAACTGTAGTTTAAATATTCTCAATCATTTTCTCTATTTTAAAATGTTTTCCTTTCAGTTGCATTATAAAATGGCAGATGTGGTATTTACACTGTACTATGGCTCCAGCATGTGCATTTGTTTTTGTATATAGTGTTTTTTCCTCACTCTCACTCTGTTAATCTCTATAAACCCTCCTTTTAAACACAACACATAGGAGATTAGAGTGATCATGGCTAAGTATCCGATCAGAGAAACATGTTATGTTGACGACCACTGATCAACTAATATTCTCATGTCCATCTGGACCCATGTTTTCTGAAATTCATCTCTGTTTGCTTCTTTTGGTGTTTGACTGCACTGTACCACACTAATCCTCACAAGAAAAACACATTTGTTTTGTATAAACAAATATTTACTTTATTATGTCACATTAAGAATATTAACATTACTTCATGCATATACATTGTGGTCTAAATGTCTAGGATTCAAAATGTCTATTTTAACTTGAAAATGAACATATCAAATCAAATAAGCTTAAACAAGAAATAAAAATGTTGCACTATTTCTAGGTCACTAATCAAAGTAAATTTACTACATTAATCATGTAAACTCCTTTGACTGAACATCAGATGTTCTTGTTTCCACTGAAGATGGAAGATGCTCTTATTATCAATTCACATGATCACCTCAAACTCTTACTCAAACTGCAAAGGGAGACAGTGTGAACTACATTAATATGTGTGCTTGTGGTATAGCTAGCAGTAAACAGCAGTATTTAAGTGGATTTATTGTTCAATATTAAGAAATAGTCTTTTTGTGGACTCAAATTGAATAAGTTTGAATAAGTACTCAAAAATACTAAAAGGTAACCTTTTAAGATAACTGATTTCCCGAAATGGTTTGAGTTACCTTAACTCGTTGGGTTTTACAATGTAATATTGTAACATTTATCATATAATTTGTAATGAAATATATATATGTTTTAAACAGCCCTCATTTTACTTACATTGCCGTGTCATTATCATGTAGTTCATTAGTTATTAGCATCAGCTCAGCGAGCCAGTGCTGGTGTAAGGGACCTGTGCATCCTGAGAGAATCTGCTCTGTCTCTATTTAATCTGGCTGCCTGGCTGGCTGTAAAGTAACTTTGGACCCTTGATGCACCTCAGGACATATGGTGTCCAATGTCTCATTTCCCTGATGTACCTCCTTGCCGTTTGACATCGCAGAGATTTGACGTCGATGAGATCATTAGCAACTTTACTCCCCCGGTCGCCCGGGGCTATAAGCAGATAGACGGCACAATCTCTATGGATTCCCTTCATTTCAGCCCGACGCCGTCCTCGTCCTTCTTCCAGTGTCATCCTCTCTCCATCTCCATCTCCTCTCCCCCCTCCTCCGCCTCTCAAGAGTGAAGTCATTTCCATCCTTAACAAAACTTATTTCAACCCTCGGCCTCCGTTGCCCTCTCTCTGTGATCAATATCGGGCGGCAATGTCGGCAAGCACCTCGGCAGATTAGATTATCGATAGCATTTAAATACTCCTCATGGCCTCAGAATGGATGCTCATTATTTAGTAATGTTTTAGTCTGGCCAGGAGAGCTCTTACGAGGTTGGGATACACTCATTCGCTCTAAAAGATTATTTTTCAAATTTGTAAATAAAGCAAAGATTATTATAAGAGTATGTTTTAGAAGAAAGTCTTCGATCTTTCTACTTTTGAAAATGTCATGTTTAACTCAACATGTTACTTGCTATTTCTTTGTAATTATTTGTGAAATGTACTAGCAATTGTTTCTACAGTGAATTTTTTTTCAGTGTTCCTTCAGTATCTTTTGCACATAACATATGCTACTACATTCAACAAAATAAGAGAAATACCATGCAAAACCAGCCTGATTTAATATCACAAAAAATCTTATAATGGGATCACTATCATTTACCCTGATTAATTTGTAATGAGTACACTATTAATTATTAGTTTTTGGCGCACATAAAATGTTTCAAATTGAAATGGTATAAGACAATAGACACTGGAAAATTTAATTCAGATGCCTCGGTGCTTAATACATCTCATCATTAGGTAAAAAAACATCATTCATTGAGAAATGCATCAAATGAGCCGTGACTTCCCCACACCCGAAGCCATAATCCAATTTATATTTCGATTCTGCAAAGCAGCAATGTGATCATTCCATCTTGTTGTGCCACTGAGCCTAATTCCCTCTCCTTGATGAGCATGTTAGTGAAATATTTAAATATATGATACCTTGTGATTAAAACTCAGGAAGTTTTATTATGGCTAAATGTTTTTAATATTCTGGGAATTACAAAAGAAAAATGAGACAAGTCTTGACTTTGGATCCGTTGTCACATGCTGCATCTTTTTCTCTTCAAAGACTGAAGGCCTGGCCATCTCACTGTAAAATCACCTGAACTTGGGTTTAACTAATATGTAAAGTGGGCCAGAGCTTAGAAAGGCATGATGCGATTTCGAGGAGTGCCGTCGTTTTGGAAGAGGACTCTTAGAGGTCTGAAGTGCCTCCCTCCCTCTTTCTCCTGCTCTAGAGGTTTAGAGACCCAGTGCAATCTCGTTCCAAATCCCTCTGATTTCATGACTCTCAGCGAGCTTCTAGAAGGGGGTGTCGGGCGATGGGTCGACTTTAGGGTGGCGTTCCTTCTCATGGACTGGAGCTGGCAGCCTCGGAGCGGGTGTGTGATTTGTTCGTGCTCCCCTTTAGAAAAAGAGCTTACGAGTTCGGCAGAAGAAACGCGGGGAGCTAATGTGAAGATTTAGGACTTTTTCTCAGGCTTGGCCTTCCTTAAGCTCTGTCTGCTTGAGCTGTTTGCCGAGGTCCTGCTCCCACTGAGCGCAGATTAATACTCCCTCACTCCTATAGTCCGAGTGACCCACCCACACCGGCTTCCAGCCACTCCGCTCACACACACACAAACACAGACACAAACAGTCCTAATCATCCCACTGCTCTAATCCACATTCTGTTATCTCGCTCCCTATCTTGACTAAGCACCCTCCAGGGGTTATTATTTTCAACAAGCTAATGTATGGAGAAATAAGATAAATATGTTTTTTTCTTTTCCCTCTTTCAAAGCCACAAATCTACAGCATTAAGTGGAGTTGACAAGAAGCTTTTGACTGACCATGTGAACTTTAAGAAGATGTTTGTCTGATTTGGTGGAGTGAATGAAGTTTAAGATGGTGTGAATGCTGTTCTGTCTTAGTGTCAGCAATTCAAATTTATATCTGGTAAATTAATATAATTTTTCTTTTATTTACAGTGACAGAGGATTATTGAAACATTGTATTATTTTTTTTAAAAAGAACAAAAATAATTTAGAGATAATGCAGCAGTAATTGAGAATTTAATTTATATATATTCATTTTATTCTATGATGATAATTATTTAATTTCAAACATAAAAGATGACCTTTTTCAAATAGTGTCTTATTTGTATTGATGACTATGATTTAAAACAAAATCTATATGAAATATATTTAAAATGGAATTTATGTCAAATTGTAAATATGTAAAATATCCATACAGATTTTTTTTTTAATTATTGAAATGGATAGTTCTGATTCTGGTTCCTGATTGGTCAGTCAGTGTATCTTTTTGCATTTGCATTGTCATAATAATGAGTTTTACATATTATTGAAAACCATATTTATTTAGTTACAACATACATTTTGTGACGATTTATTGTAATGGCACATACAGTTTATAATTGACTACTGTTTTTTCTCAGTTGAGAGAAATATAGAAGATGCTACCATTCCCACTCCTTTATTTTACACAAGTATTACCGACTTTGTAGACTCTTTGCTAAGCCTTATCCACAAACTTCTATCATCTACCCCTTCCCCCCACACTAACCACCTCAAAAGTAGTTGGCAAGGAAACAGAATAACAAGCATATTTGGAGCAAAGCAAGAAAAAGAGGATGAGCCTTTTTTGCCATGCCAAAGAGGCTGTCAAAACCCATTACCTAAGTGTCCTTTATCTTCCCATATGCTTTTGTTGCCTAATCAGCTTTGTATCTCCCTAAATCCAGGATTGAGATGAAAAAAAAAACTAATGGATGAGCCCATCATGTAGAGGAATGTGTTCCCAGCAGCCTGAGGTGGGCTAGCACGGCTCTGTGGCCAGACGAGGGAATGCAGTCAGAAATAGGACAGGCCACTCGTTAACTCTCCTTGCCGCCAGATCCGATTCTCCAGCCGCTCTCTCGGCTCTTGATCCTCTTGGATTTTTCCTTTCTCTCTCTTTTCTTCCAGCAGAAAGGAGGATTGTGGCTTATTCCACCACAATCCACACCGGTGGAGGAGAAGAGGACATATTCAGGATCAAGGCTGGACTTGAGCGGGAAATCGCCCCACAATAGAACTATTACTCTTATCAGATTTGCGTGAGAGGGTTGGTGTTTTTAAAAAGTATGGATTGTAAACCTATGCCAGCGCAGAGGGTCAGCGCTTTTCTCTGCTGTTTGCTAACTATGCATGCTATGATAGCGGTATCTGACCCAGGAATCATCACGGTTGCATCTCTAGCTGATCAATGAGAGTGAAATAACTGGCCACACACACACACACACAAACAGCCCCATCAGCTCTCCTCTCATCCACTAATCTATACCAGACAAATTAGCCTGGCAAACAGATCGGGACAGAAAAGATTTACTCTGTGCTGGCTAATTACATCAGCTCATTAAGAGTCTTTAAGAGGCTGTGATTAGAGATGTTTGTTCACACTCTGCATGGTGTGTTTAATGGCTGACAGTTTATCACCCATCTGCCTGAAGCTGAGGGGAGGAACCTATTGGAATTCATCAATATTTAAGAAGCTTGTGTCCTGGAGTCAGAAGAACCATGTTTTTCCTGTGAGTTTAGGGTTGTGAGAGATGCATGTTGATGTGAGCGCAGACAGAACATCCTGTTTGTTTTCTCCATGTCATGACAGGTTCCTATGCAAACTTCATATGGCCATTTTCAAACTGTGTATGAGTTTACAGGCTTGCTTTTGAGTTCACATTTTAGGTTCACATCTCACGTGGGGCTTTTCTTGTGTCCTTGAGAAATAATCTAACCTGGATTTCCAACACGAGCACACATGGTGTTAGGCATCTTAGCATCTCTTTGCCTGTGGAGACTCATGGGTCTTCAACGTTTTTCAGGTTAAGGACCCCTTGGTGGATAGAGAAACAGAGCAGGGAGCCCCTTTTACATGTTGTATAAAACTGAGTGGTACATTGTTTGGACTCCGATAATAATGTATAGTTTTACTTTACTTTAATAAGATGCTTACATTGCACATCAATTAAAATAGCAAGTTATATCTGTATAAATTTAATGGTATGATTTATTTGACATAGTTTTGAGTCATACGCAATCATTCAAAAGTTTGATGTCAGTATGATTTTTTTGAAAGAAAATACTCATTGAGGATGCATTCAATTGTTCAAAACTGACAGTAAAGACAGTTATTATGTTTCAAAATATTTCTATTTCGAATAAATGCTATTCGTTTAAACTTCCTATTACTCAAAGAATCCTGAAAAATAATTCATCATATGGTTTCCACAAAAACATTAAGCAGCAGAACAATGATGAGAAATGCTTCTTGAACACCAAATTAGCATATACAGTAAGAATGATTTCTGAAGGATCAAGTGATACTGAAGACTGGAGTAAAGGCTGCTGAGAATTCAGCTAAAATCAAAAACAGCTATTTTAAATTGTAAAAATATTTCACAGTATTACTGTTTTACTGTATTTTTGATCAAATAAATGCAGTCTTGGTGAGCAAGAGACTTCTTCTAAAAACATTTAAAATATATACTTTGGGGTTATACTGAAACGTTTCAATGGTAGTGTGTTTACATTTTATTCTACTTTAAGTTTTAAAACATTTTTTAATGACTGACTGACTTTTGTGGTACACAGAAGAAAGTACAAACAAAATTCAATTCAATTCAAGTTTATTTGTTTTATAGTTTATTTATATTGCTTTTCACAATATAAATCGTTGCAAAGCAGCTTTACACAATATTAAGTTTCTACAATATATTTAGTAGTAGCTTGTCAGTAGTGACTATGTCAAATTGATGTACATATGGCAGAAATGTACAGTAAAATTCAGTTAATGACGTAATCAAACAGACGATGAACACTATTGACAGCAATAATTATGTTGCAAACAAACTTGTAGCAAAATTTGGTAGTTTATGTTGTTTCAGGGTTGGCATCATCTGAGGTCCTCTGAGGGGTTTGCATCATCTCTTCTCAGGTGTTCGGTCATCTCAGGTCTTTGTAAGGGCTGGATCCAGACTGAAGCTTGTGTAATTCCTAGTTACGTGGCAGAAACAGAGAAACAAATAGAGACATCATTAGCTTAGCTGCTGTTCCAACCAAGCAAAAATGATTTGTTCAACCCAAGCTAAGGAATAATAATGTGCATAGTGCAGAGACTAAAATTGGGGTAATATGATCATATTTTCTTGACCTGGTAAGGAATATAGCCACTGCATTTTGGACTACCTGTAAGTAACTTGGCAATGTTTCTAAGATGGAAGAATGCTGTTTTTGTAACATGGGAAATATGATTTTCAAAGGACAAGTTGCTGTCGAATATCACACCCAGATTTTTGACTGTAGAGGAAGTAACAGTACATCTATCTAGTTGCAAATTGTAATCCAAGAGATTCTGTGTACTGCTTTTTGGTCCAATAAGTAATATCTCTGTCTTAGCCGAGTTCAATAGGAGAAAATTATTGGTCATCCAATCTTTTACATTTTTAATACACTCTGTTAGCTTAGATAATTTAGAAGTTTCATCTGATCTTGTGGAGATATATAGTTGAGTATCATCAGCATAACAATGGAAACTAATTACGTATTTTCTAATAATATTACCAAGGGGTAACATGTATATTGAAAATAGCAGAGGACCAAGGACAGATCCTTGTGGCACTCCATTCTTTACTGGTGATAATTGAGATGACTCCCCGTTTAAGTAAACAAAGTGGTAGCGATCGGACAGGTAGGATCTAAACCATCTTAAAGCCTGCCCTTGAATACCAGAATAGTTTTGTAATCGATTTATGAGTATGTCTTGATCTATGGTGTCGAACGCAGCACTAAGATCAAGTTAAACTAGCAATGAGATGCAGCCTTTGTCTGACGCAAGAAGCAAATCATTTGTAATTTTAAGTGCAGTTTCTGTGTTATGGTGGGGCCTGAAACCTGAAATTCTTCATAGAGATAATTTTTTTTGCAAGAAGGAGCACGATTGAGCAGACACAACTTTTTCTAAAATTTTAGACATAAACAGAAGATTTTAAATGGGCCTGTAATTTGCCAGTTCATTAGGATCTATTGACTTATATGCATTTAAAACATAATTTTTCTTAAAGAAAAATACTTTAAAATATTTTCTTTTGAGTTTCACAAAGAAAAATGAAAGTCATACAGTTTTGGAACAACATAAGTGTGTGTACAGTAAATGATAAAACAATCTTCATTTTTGTGTGAACTATTACTAATATTGTATTTTTGAAGTACATTTTATTTTTGACAGAAATCAAACAATAATTTGGCGGTCTGCCTACAGCGCTTCCTGTTGATGACCACTGCTTCAGAAGGTTGGGCCCTGGGTAGGCATCTAATCTGAGGCATAAAGAGAATATATTGTTGTTGCTTTTGTTTTGTTTTTATGTTTGCAGAGAGTGCATAATGTTGTTAACACCACTTGGAATGACCAATCCTCTTCAGCTGCAGTATGATTGTGTAGCTCGCATTACAAAGCAGAGCATACTTATGACAAAACAAGACGGCACGCATACATACACAGACATAAACCAACAAATAATGAGAAGATGTTCATATTTCTGACTGATACCAGACTACCTGTGTTGTCACCACGTGTCCCCAGAGAGAGAGCCCTTCTCTCAGCTCCAGTTACCCACATTACCCACACACCCCCTATCTGCCCCGTGGCGACGCGTTCCACAATGGAGAACAGAGCGGTTTGGGAAATGGAGGCCATTTATAACTGCCGCATACGCACACACACCCCCCGTCCCAACTTGCGCCACATTCGGAGACAAAGCGAGCGCCCCCTCTCCATGCTAATGTCACACAATTACCTTTTAACCGCTCAGACAAACGGCGTGTGGGGGGGAGAAGTGACATCAAATCAAAACTGTCACAGGTGATCGAGTCCAGTCATCGAGAGAGAGCGCCGGCTCGCCGCCTGTCACGCGTGTGCTTATGGGGGCGCTGGAGGTTGAGGGGAGTGTGTTTGTGTGTGTGATTGGAAATGATAACTGACTGCTAATATCCCCCAACATGTTCTTCTCATCAGCTACTAATGTCGCCGCAGAACCAGCCCTCAGACACACTGCCATAAATCACCAGACTTTTGGATATCTCCCTCTCTCGTGCGCTCGTGTTCGCTTCCCCCCTTCCTATTTCTCTTTCTCTCCAGCTCCGTCTCTTTCTCTGCCATATCTCTCTGGGGCTTGAGCTGGCAAGCATGGAAAATGGAATGCTCTTGACTAATGATATTCAAAAATGATAGGGAAGAGATTGAAAAAGTGTTCCCCCCTGAACCATGCCGAATGTGTACCTACTAAAGCATCGCTTTTTTAATGGAGTTTTAGGGGACACTCTTAAACTGCATATGCAGTCAATGTCAACTTATCTCCCACCCTCCAGTGAGTTGAGTTATTGATGGATTATAGGGATCTTTGCATCAGAGAGGTTCCTTGGGTGTATCCGAATTAAAAACGGCTCAGAATCTCTTAAAATCCAATTTTGCGTCACTTGCAAAATTAATTGCGATTTACGCATCAGGTTCATTCTATAGGGGGCCAATTTCCAGCGTCATTTTCTGATGATTCATTGGCGGTAATTCTGTCGTTATGAAACGTTCGGTGGCAGATCGGCTCCTCGCTGGGACTTTGATGGTGTTGTGAGCTTGAAATAAGTGTCTTTGAGATGGCAGCCAATGACTGGCAAATTACAACAGCATTACCGCACAGCATGTAACCATGCCTACAATGCAGCGAGACAAAGAGTCAGAATCCCTTATTGCGTCAATTGATGTTTATTGTTAATCATCCACAGATGTTTAATCTAACTTTAATCATGCACAAAGGTCTCTTTAAAATCTCTGAGAGGAATTATGTTGTTGGTCTTATCAATGCTACTTTTGTGGTAGTAAAGGAAAGCTGTAAATGAGAGAGATTCTTAATCAATCAGAGATGTTCCTACCGTCGAGGTGTGTGGTTGCCCACACATTGGCGAAAGCAAAGCCCTCAGTCTGACAGCAGAGGCCTTACACTGCACCACACGCCCCACAAAGCTGTCACACTCTTAATTGCCTGTGTGACCCTACTTCCTTCCTTGACAGCCTGCTAATTACCCCCTTTGAGAGCGTGTGTGAGGAAGAGAGAGAGAATGAGAGACGAAAATCACTCATAAGCAAGTTTAGTCACAGAAAATAAGGCATCATAGACAAAATTCGGTAGAAATCAGTGAATATTATTTTAAAAGTGACAAAATCAAGTACTACGTTAAGTATAAAGGTAACATTTGTATCTTTCTTTTTAATGAGATATTGATAGAACATACAGTAATATTCAAAAGTTTGGGGTCAGTAAGATTTTTTTTTTTTTGAAGTAGGAGAAGAAAATTTATGCTGCTATTTAGAAGGCATGCATTAAATTGAAGGTGCCTACATTATTTGTACATTGTAACATAAGAGTTATATTTCAATTAAATGCTGTTCTATTGAACTTTAATATTTCCACAAACAAATATTAAGCAGAACAACTGTTTTCAACATTGATAATAATGTTTAAGCACCAGATCAACATATTAGAATGATTTCTGAAGGTTTGTGTAACACTGAAGACTGGAGTAATGGCTGCTGAAAATGTAGCTTTGCCATCATAGGAATAAATGACATTTTAAAATACATTAAAATAGAAAAGTTATTTTAAATTGTAATAATATTTTACATTATTTCATTAGTTGCATGCTTGGCGAGCACGAGAGACTCCAAACTTTTGAACAGTAGTGTATTTCAAGTTTGAGAGACCACTTGCTTCCTAAGTTATTGTTTGATTTGTTCATTTTCATCAGACCCTCTTGATGAGAGTTGTGCACATGGCTCTTTTCAGCAGCAGTCATTACAGATTTACTTCAGTGGTGCCGTTACACAGGTCTTCCCAGGACTTTCCTTTCTGACACTCTCCTCAAACCCGAACAAAAATATTAATTAAAGCAGACGAGGGAAGTTCTAAAAAAGGCCATGCAAATGAAATGCTAATTGAATGCTAATGAGGTGCTGAGGGGAGGTGGGCGGTGGGTAAAGTTTGGTTAGAGAGCGAGGCAGCGAGGAAGCAGGAAATGGCTGGGTGAGCAGTGAGTACGACTGGTGCCATGCTGAGTGGAGAAACGTTTTGTTAGCGAGGGAATGAGATAGAGAAAGAGAGAAAGTGTGGGATGTAAGGAGGAGTGAATTTATGCCCCGTGGGCTAATGAATACTGATTGATTTCCAAATTAAATTTCACAACTGTTCTGATTTACGTCTGCTTTTTTCTCTCACATTCTCTCAAACATGCATTTGTTAATAATACTTACAGTTTCAGGTGTCCGAGTCTTGAAACTGGAAAGAAAATTTATCAGATATATTCAGGACTGTTCAGTGGACATTGCAAGTAAGAAATTACTCAAGACATCATGCTAGTTAAACACCTCATTCACCTGTCACAACCTCTTATAAATGACAAGCCAAAGACATAGTTCGGTTTGTCTGGGGCCGCTAATGTTCGACACTCCGTTTTGTGCCCCCATCTCTGCTGCTGGCTTCATTTCAATCTTAAAACCCTTTGCACGTCCGAGCAGGCAGAGTTTTTGTTGTTTATTTCGGTGCGGGAGAGGGCACAGGCAGGGTCGATCATTAGACGACAGTGTAAAACAAATGCACAAGGTGTAAGAGAGCGTAATGATGAGGAAAGCAGGAGAGGGGAAAAAACAACAACGTTCAAATACAAGAAGCAATTCTGTTTTTTTTCTTAAACAAAATATTAATGATCTTTCATTTGGCTCTCATCACAAGGTGCGCAAGGAGAAATTGCATTCTATTTCGCAAAGCCTAAGAAAGCACGAGCCTAGGTAATGGGTAATAGGTGTAGAGAGGAGAACGGAGGTGAGGGCCGTGGGGCAGAGAAAGCGAGGGAGAGAGCGGGGGGGAAAAAAACAGAACGAGAAATATTCCCTGAGAGAAAGGGGGGCAGGAAAGGCTGGCTAAGGTGGGAGTGAGAAAAAAAGGAGAGGAGATTGGAAATTGAAATTGATGACATTGAGAGTGACTATGACAGAGACAGGCCCTTTATTCTTTTCTCTTTTTTGAGGAAATCACAGCAGCCAACCTTGCAATGAGGGCAGATCAAGCTAAAATAGGCTGCTGAGTGCTCAGAGAGAGAGAGAGGAACGGGTAAAGGTGGTTTGGCAGGAAGGGAGCAGACAGAAGTGGAGGACATTAGTGAGTAGATGATGTTGTCAGTGACCGATGTAAATCACAGCGATACATAGTCAACAGACACACTCGGCTGACTGTGAGGGGGGCAGCCGTCAGGACGCTGGCACTGACAAATGGAATATTTTCAGAGGACTTAATCAGAGGAAAATGGGGTAAACACCTCATTCACCTGTCCCAACCTCTTATAAATGACAAGCCAAAGACATAGTTCGGTTTGTCTGGGGCCGCTAATGTTCGACACTCCGTTTTGTGCCCCCATCTCTGCTGCTGGCTTCATTTCAATCTTAAAACCCTTTGCACGTCCGAGCAGGCAGAGTTTTTGTTGTTTATTTCGGTGCGGGAGAGGGCACAGGCAGGGTCGATCATTAGACGACAGTGTAAAACAAATGCACAAGGTGTAAGAGAGCGTAATGATGAGGAAAGCAGGAGAGGGGAAAAAACAACAACGTTCAAATACAAGAAGCAATTCTGTTTTTTTTCTTAAACAAAATATTAATGATCTTTCATTTGGCTCTCATCACAAGGTGCGCAAGGAGAAATTGCATTCTATTTCGCAAAGCCTAAGAAAGCACGAGCCTAGGTAATGGGTAATAGGTGTAGAGAGGAGAACGGAGGTGAGGGCCGTGGGGCAGAGAAAGCGAGGGAGAGAGCGGGGGGGAAAAAAACAGAACGAGAAATATTCCCTGAGAGAAAGGGGGGCAGGAAAGGCTGGCTAAGGTGGGAGTGAGAAAAAAAGGAGAGGAGATTGGAAATTGAAATTGATGACATTGAGAGTGACTATGACAGAGACAGGCCCTTTATTCTTTTCTCTTTTTTGAGGAAATCACAGCAGCCAACCTTGCAATGAGGGCAGATCAAGCTAAAATAGGCTGTTGAATGCTCAGAGAGAGAGAGAGGAACGGGTAAAGGTGGTTTGGCAGGAAGGGAGCAGACAGAAGTGGAGGACATTAGTGAGTAGATGATGTTGTCAGTGACCGATGTAAATCACAGCGATACATAGTCAACAGACACACTCGGCTGACTGTGAGGGGGGCAGCCGTCAGGACGCTGGCACTGACAAATGGAATATTTTCAGAGGACTTAATCAGAGGAAAATGGGGTTTCATCTGCACGGCTCCCCGCTCCACTGCCCTCAAAGAGAGAAATGATTGCCTGTCTTTCTCACCCTCGCCTTCCCTCTTCTCCTCTCCGTCTCACTCACTCGTCAAGCATAACCGCAACACACTGGAAAGGTTACAGGAAGACCGTGTACATAGCTGCTTTGGGCCACTGTTTTACAATACAGAATGTGCAGAGGGGCACACGCACACACACACATTCATGTAGATACATCACATACACTATGACTGATGGACATCGCTATCTCAGATGACAGAGAGGTAATATTGCTGTCTGAGACATGCATCCAATTTTAAACATTTTTGAATCGGAGGAATGTGAATCATATATAATAAATACAGTGCTGGGAGTAACATAATCAGATCACTTTTTACCAGTAACAAACTAAATTTTTTCAAAAAGTAACGTTACTTTTATATTTATTTATTTATTTATTTATTTAATATATTATGACTGACAAATATAGCCAAAAGTAGTATGTGTGAACATATACCTCTGGAGTTATACTGTGACAAATTTATTGTCATCTCATCTCAAGATTTAGGTTTTAACAAGTTCAAATTATTGCTAGTAAAGGAAAATAAATTGAATACATAAATAAATACAGCTGTGCTCATTGTACATCTGTTAGTATTGTAGTAATAGGTGTAGCCTCAGATCAGTGGTGGATTCACTCTGTCCTGGAGCTTATGATATTCTGTCTGTACTACGAGTGTGATTCCTGTTGCGATTCCGACACTTGTGCTATATTTATAAAATAAAATAAAAAGTCATCTCATGGTGAGAAAAAAAGTATTGCAGTTGTAACATAAAAACTATTTACAGTTTTTCATGATTTAGCATAATTTGTTACTTTTTATAAGGAAAATAATATTTCGCAATATTTCATAAATGATGTTCGTCAGCATGCCATTTTCACCATTACAGCATAATAGATAGATAATGATACATCACAGTACAATTACGTGTGTGTGTGTGTGTGTGTGTGTGTGTGTGTGTGTTACTACCACAGTAAAGTACACGAACAGATATTAATGGTTGGTCAAGTATTCATGTCTGCATTTGTGTTGCAACCCTTACAACAAATCTAACAAAACCAACTCTGATTATCTTTTGACCAAAAACAGGGAAACACATCTGACATGCTGTCTAAATCTTTAACTTTGCTTAAGGACCCATAGCTGAAAGACCAACTCATGGATCACAGAGAGCATTTTGAATGTGTATAAGAATTAATACTTCGTCTTTGGCTTTAAATCCCCCATAGCTTCTTCTAGCACACGTGAGGCCAAAGAGTGGTACAGAACAGTGTCAAACTAATAATCAACCTAACAATTACAGTACACAGCCAAACTTCACCCCACTTAACCCATAATCACAGGTCATGGGGGTTATGGGTAACATTTGTGGCTGACTGTATGAGCAGGGTTTAGCATGATAAGTCACCTCTATTAAGTTTTCCACAAGTTTGTTTTTCCATTAGCCAGTGTTCGGTTTAGCATGCCCAAAACAGCTAGGAAAATGAAGTACATAGCCTGTGTTACTTATACACGGCACAAGTTTACACGCACAAACACACACACACAAGTAATCATGTACTGCAGATTTGTACATATAGGTGCAGGCACACACACACCCTCCCTGTTCATGGTGCAGAGGGCCCAGGTCTCTAAGCCGCAGGTGACCACCGAGCGCTGGATAAACACTAATAAATCTTCCTGCACAGCTCGGCAATCAGTCATCTATCAAAACTTAGTGACAGAGAGAGAGAGAAAGAGAGAGAGAGCAGGGAGGGGAGGGGTGTCCGTTAACAAGAAAGTACAGGAAAGTCACCAAGTGAGTGTGTGTGGGTTTAAGTCTGTACAGTATTGAATGGTTAAAGATGCTTAGACAGTGACCAAATTTTGCACAATTCTAAAGATCAGCGCTAATTTCTAGTCTCTAATCTAATAAGCAAATTCATGACATGGGCCATCCGCAGCATAAATGGCTGCCCACTGCTCCGGGTGTGTGTTCACGGTGTGTGTGTTCACTGCTGTGTGTGTGCACTAAGGATGGGTTAAATGCAGAGCACTAATTCCTAGTATGGGTCACCATACTTGGCCACATGTCACTTCACTTCACTTCACTTCACTTAATCTGACTAATATTAGCTTGCTCCAGAAAACTGACAATCAGATCAGTTTGAAGTAGTTCATTGAAAGGACTACAAAGTCATTCCAGACTTTCTTCTGTTGAGGATAAAAAGGAGATATTTTGAAAAATGGTTTACTGTTTATAAATTGAAAGTTATTAATGTCCAGTGTTGTTTGGACCCCTATATTTTTCAATATATCTTTCATTGTATATCATGAGGGAGTTGCTAATAACCAACTGTGCATTCAATATATTTTCAAATACTCTTAACAGCAGAAGTCAAAAAACCCATTATGACCTCTCATTAAATTTTTGTTGAAAATTAACACAA
The DNA here is from genome assembly GCF_001515605.1 of Sinocyclocheilus anshuiensis. Lineage (NCBI taxonomy): Eukaryota > Metazoa > Chordata > Actinopteri > Cypriniformes > Cyprinidae > Sinocyclocheilus > Sinocyclocheilus anshuiensis. The sequence goes on along the minus strand of NW_015546102.1, from coordinate 403,137 downwards.
TTTTAATTATAGAAAATGAAATCTTGCAGAAACGTAAATCTTTGCAGCCTGTGCCCAGTATATCATGTAATCAAGAGGACATTAAAAGGAATCTGAAGCTTAGTTTGTCTTTCCACCCTCTCCACCCTCAGTCCTGGCAGTAAGCGTTACAAGCCCCTGATGCCATCCATTTGTCTCATGATGAATGTGGCAATCTTCCAGCCCCTTGCCTTGTCCAACTCATTTGTTATGACCTGACATACCGGCTGCTTTCCGCTCCATTCTTGCCAGTGGGGACCACAAGCTAAGTAGGATGAGAACTCTATAGCAGACTTTGGAACTCATTCGGGAGTGGTGACTTTCCACGTATTCCCAACTTCTGAGCCTGCTCGCCTGAAGTTATGGTTGATTGTTCTTCGGCTGCATATCAACACATCCATTAACATAAACTACGCCAGATCGCGTACACACCTCACGCACCAGATGCCGTGCGCGCGCCCAAAGACAGTTGGACATAGTGGTGTATTAGAGGTAAAAAAATTACATAAATACTGTTCGGTTTCTGGCACAAACCGATCGTTTCGTGTCTTAGGACATCAATGTGTCGTCACGAACCGCAGGGTTTAATTTGGATTTGTCTGTGCATGTTTTTTTTACTCTCATAGATTTTGTTACCATTGCCATGCATTATACGACTGATAGACTGCAACGGTTGGACTTAAAAATCATCATATGTGTTCTACTGAAGAAACAAAGTCACCTACATCTTGGATGCCCTGGGGGTAAGCAGATAAACATCAAATTTTCATTTTTGGGTGAACTATCCCTTTAAGACAATTATGGTCAAATCTTACAACACTAAAAAAAACTTATACTGACTCTGAAAAACACCAAAAGAAAGATACCCATGGTTCCTGCTCACTTGTGTGAACATGCTATTGTCTGGTGCAGGGTGCCATGAGGACTGCAGGTGTGGCAAGAGCAATAAACTTCAATATCCATAATGTAAGTCACCTAAGACAGTGGTACAGGTAGACAGGAAGAACAGCTGATTGTCTATGCAGTGACAAACCATGTGTAACCAAGTGCCTTGGTGAAAAAGTTAAGTTACATCTCGCAGCAAAAACTGTCAAATCAAATCTGGTGAAGTCCATGTGCATGAGATGCTCTGTACTTACACTCTTAAAAATAAAGGTGCTTAAAAGGTTCTTCACAGCGATGCCATATAGATTAACCATTTTTGGTTATACAAAGAACCATTCAGTCAAAGGTTCTTTAAAGAACCATCTCTTTCTAACCTTTTTATAATCTGAAGAACCTTCTTACGCCACAAAGAACCTTTTGTGAAACAGAAACATTCTTCAGATGTTAAAGGTACTTTATGGAACCATTTAGACAAAAAGGTTCTTCTATGGCATCGTGAAGCACCTTTATTTTTAAGAGTGTAAAGTAGCTGGTGGCCACATATCTGGCTTGCTTATTTGGGGTCTGAGAGACAACTAACTTCCAGTAATTTAGCGATATGACTGCATTGACTGAGACCATCATATGAGATCAAAACTTCAGCTGCATTGAGCTAGATGATGGCACTATTGTTTTCTGTAGAGCTGCTTTACAGTTGAATCGCATCTTGCAACATTGACACTGGTACTGAACTGAACTGATTCAACATTGAACGGACTTGGTCTGAATATGACATTGCTGCCTTTTTTAGAACTGCTTATAGCTGTAACATGGCCGAATGCAGTGTAAGGTGCTCCACAGAGCTGCTCTTTTTGGCATTTCCTCGAGACCTGACTTGGCTCTCTCATCTCGCGAGGATATCGCCTTTACTACTGTTTTAGCTAGATGAACCATTCTTCTCAAATGGAAAAATGTTATCCCCCCATTGCATGATATGTGGATCCGAGAAATCTTTTGCTGTATATTTTGTTGTTAAGATTCTCGCTTTCAGGATTCAGGACATTTTTTCATAAGACCTGGAAATCTTTGTTAGACCACATCAAAGGCTTACTCTGTTCTCCTGATACTAGTGCTAATACACAGTAATTAACTTCTATTGGAAAGAGGGAAGATTGATTCTTGAGAGAGGAATGTTCATTTATTTGTATATATTTACTTATCTTTATTTGCTTATTTATTATCTTATTTTCCTTTTTTTCTTTCTTTTTTTCTCTTGGTTTTATATTACATTTAAAGAAATTTGGGTGGGAGGGTTCTGGATGGGTTTAAATGGAGACAATCTCTAATTTTTGTTATTCTTCACTGAATGTATTGTCTTGTAAAAAGATTTTTTTTTTAATTGCATATAGCTGATTGATTAACTTCACAGTTTGAACTGATTTGAACTGACACAATCTGTATTGTATAAAATGCAAATACACACACAATACCATTCAAAAGTTTGGGTTCATTGAGATTTTTTAAGTTTATTAAAGAAGCTTTCTATTTCAATATACTTTAAAATATAACTTATTCCCATGGTGACAAGTCTGAATTTTCATCAGCCATTATTACAGTCACATAATCCTTCAGAAATTATTATAATATGCTGATTTATTATCAGTATCAGGGAAACAGTTGTGCTACTTAAAGTTTTTTTTTTTTTTTTTTGTACCTGTAATACTTTTTTTCAGGATTCTTTGATTAATAAAAAGTTTAAGAAAAATGAACAGCATTTACTCAAAGTAGACATTTTTTGTAACAACCGTATACCATTCCAAAGTTTGGGGTCAGTAAAATTAACCTTAAAAGCTAACAGTTGGGGGAGGCTTTAAGTTATCTTTCTAAGGTCAAGTAGCATCCTAGACTCAAAATGCATTGTTTTCATAGATGGTTTGGCATTTAAATCTGACATCAATTTGTGAGCTCATAAGCAAGACTTTTGTTTTAAGGAACAAGGGAACGTAATCACTAGTCTAACACTGTAACAATACTTCACATATCCCTATGGTGATGCATGCCCACATGATCCTACATAAAGAATGAAAATTATAACCACACTTGCAAATTATTCTCTATTTGGTTATCTTAAGAGATTTGTTTAAGTTTTGGAACATTGAAGAAGATGGATGAATGAAATAGGCCAGTTGCCTTTTTCAGAAACTCCTGTTTCCTAGAGTTTTCTGATTCAGAGCTCGGTGGAAAAGCATATTTTATTTTTAGACTTCCACCTCAACACACACACAGTCCCCGTTCTCAGGCACGCTCCACAGAGTGAGGTCTCTCTCCCTCTCTTTATTAAATGACCTGTCTGCATGTTTTTGCTGTCTGTCCCTAGTGGCGCTGTATGTTAAATTCTATCATTAAAACCCATTACTGAGCTATCAAAACCCTCTGTAATTCCAGCTAATGACCTCATTTCCTTAAGTGTCACCCATGTCAGTCAGCGCTGGGGCCACTTGCTCTGGCAGGTGCTCAAAGTAGTGTCACACAGTTACGGGACATCCCCCACCCTCCTTTTTTCAGAAAAGAAAAGGAAAAATAGCTCTTAGAAATCAATGGTGGTGGGAAATGACAAAGCACAGTGGCATGGGACTTGAGCCCACGTGTTCTGATATACTGATTGACCTAAGAGGTGCAGTAGTCAAACTGGGGACAGCTTCTGATGTGTTAAGCAGTTTGAGGAGAACATAGACCTTATAAGAGGCGAACGGATGCCATTTCTCATGTGATTGTTGTACATCTCGAACGTGCCAATCACAATTCTCCCATTTTCATAAGTCGCCTCGTAATGAACGTTTAAAAAAATGCAAAGTGGGGATAATGACACACATCATTTCCCAGTTTAATCTTCATCCCGCTCCTCCTCTTCTCCACGAGCTCCCCTTTTTCTACACTGCCAGGCATCGTCCTCTCAATTGGAAAAAGGACCCTAAGGCCACTGGAGCACCAAGCCCCTTTTTTTTCAAGGGATGGATAATTGACTCCCTTCGGTTGGTAATTTATCGCTTGCATATGCAGCTAATACATCAGCAGGCAAAACAGTGCTGACCTCCCAACCTTGTCCAACAACTCTACCACCGCTACCAAAACAAGCACACTTGCCCACACACACACACACGTGCACTTTCAGCCCAGCACACCCCCCTCAATAAAGAGCCAGGAGCCTAGATGTGAATTGGAGAGGGACAGAACTGGCAGGGGAAAGGAAATAAAATGATAGATGGGGTGCATTGTGGCATTATGAATGAATTATGCTGGCCAAATACCTTGAGCAGAGTAGTGTGTCAGCCAGTGTCTATACTAATCTTAGAGGAAATATGACTGTCTCTATATTAAAGAGTGTGGTGCTGGGTGAGCTGGTGAATTAGTTGAGCAATCAGTCCATTACAAAGACATATCTTAGATGGCATTATTCAGTGGCCACCTTTATCAGCCTCACGCTGTATCATGTTCAGCAGTTGGCTTGTTGTTTGTGCTGTTTCTATCAGTGGGGTATCAGTATTGTCTGTCACCTTCTGTACATTCACTCAGTTTGACAAGGATTCATCGTCACCTTCACTAGAGATCCATCTTTCTCCCTATTTATCATGATGACAACACAATGTAAAACACACTATTATGAAATCTTGAGTAAATTTTAACTTACACATCTGACACATATGTCTGTTCATTATATTATTTTATAAGCTTTTTTTCTCTGTAACCAGTATGTCTGAATAAATGTGGGAATACAATAAATGGTATTAAGAATGAAAATTAAAACTAAAAAACAATACGGAAATATATCTTCCTTTTATCAAACAGGTCATTTCAAATGTGACTATAGTCTTTTATTTTATCATTTTTAACAGGGATTTTAATTACAACTATACCTGTAATATAAGTTCAGCCTAAAATACATTGATGAAGTAAGAAAAGGGGTTATTCACAGAAAAATAAATATACATTACTAAAATAAATAAAAAATACAGTTGTTTGTGAGATGCTTTGATTCCAATTTTAAGGTGCTTTAACATCTGAATGACTAAAACAAATCTAATCTGACTGCAGTCAAAACTAGAGCAACAAGACCTACAGACTATATGTGTATAATTATGTGACAGCAAATGACATGACAGCAAATTAAAATTATTACAGATAATGTAAGCAATGCTACAAATACATTTTATTCCATTTCTGAAATGTGGTTGTAATTAGAGTAAATAATAACATGTGAATATAATTATGCATTTCTAGATAAGGTTTATAGCTGTATAATCTGTTAAGTATTAAAATGAATATTACACATGCAGAAAACCCCTTCACATGAGACATTATTTGTAAAATACAAATATACGATCTTGATACACAATCATGCCTGGTAGAGTGCACAAATGATTCATTATTAGTTTATTAATTATCAGTTGTATTATATTAGTTATAGTAATTATTAGCTAATTATAGATATTTGTTACATTTGGTAGTGCTTTCTCTAATTCTTTCTTTTTTTTTTTTTTACATTACTCAATTCATGTTATGTCACGTCTGATGTCACGTCAATGTTTATTAATCAGCATAATTCATTCACGTTGCCTGACAAAAATGCGTTAAAGACCTTCATAGGTCGCGATTCTCTTCATTTCATGCTCCGACAATACTCGTGTTCTGTATTCATTTGGTAAGGTTTTGACGCCATCTGCTGTTCAATTGCAAATCAACCAGATATTCTTCTCAGCCGTTCACTAAAATTGTTTTATTAAAAGAATACAAGCAAGCACACAACTTCACTTCAATTCTGGTGACTTAATTAGCCCATAGAGGCAGTTTATACATAATTAATTATTTAAAACATGTAACTACACTATTCTGTGAAATTAGCTACTTATGAAATTGCTACAAAAAAGAGGAGGTTTTTTTTACTTCAAATTTGGAATGATATTTTATTTAACCCTAAAAAGCTGGGGGATACAAACAATTGAGAGGTTGTGGGGAGATGCAGTAAAAGTGTCTCATTTCTTGGTCTCATGTTTAAAGGGGTGTTTGTTGTGAATATTTAGATCTGGTGACTTTGTTCATACATTCTTTGTTTAGCTTACAGGCAGCATTTAAAACAACATGGCCACCTGTAGTGGGAAATGTAGGCTACTCACCTTTAGATAAAAGTTGATGTATTTCACATATTTATAATATTTGGATGAAACTTGCATGTATAAAGTTGTTGTTTAGTGTTAGCTTTTGTTTATGTTGAAATATGTTTATGTATGAATTTAATTTTTACATTTTTCATTGTGTCTGTAAATGTTTGTATATCAGAGGATACGTTGCCTTTATCAAGATTTTTTTAACATATAGACTCAAATACTGTAGACTTTAGACTTTGTTGGCTGTTTTAGAAAATCAGTTCAATGATACTCTTAATACTCTTAAATGAAAATTCATAATTAATCATTTATTGATTAATCATTTAGTTAGCTATACTGAATTTAGTTTGATGTCAACAATACATGGATTTTTCCAGGAAGTTTGTGTCAAATTTTCTATAGTACGTACTATAGTGACAGTGTCAGGCAGGAAAATTTCACAACAGAAAGACTTCACTTGATTAAAATAAATAATAATCAGATGTCAATCAGTGGGCATTAAGTGGATTGTGTACAACAGGTATATCAGCAAAGTTTTGATCATGTTGATAATTAATATCTAAACATTTGCATATCAAATAAGATAAAGCTGGCTAATATATTCATAAATATACATTATGCTTATTGATTAACATCATTTTACAATTAATTACTGTAAGTTATGACAGAGTAAAACGTTATGAGAGAATAGACAGCATACAGGGATACCTGGGAAAAAGGGACAGCATATTCTGGGATACCAAATTAAAATCAAAAATCAAAGTCATGTTTAAAAAAAAAAAGTAATGGAACTTTTATTTGTGCCCTAATAAGATGGAAAATAGCGATAAATTAATTGTCTGATGTCGCTTTATGGTCTTGCCTTTTTTTTAGGGTTATAGGCCCATTGGCTTCCCAGCAAACAAACACTAGGAAATATTACTAATGTTCTTGTGTTACTTTCATAAAATTTCAGACATCGCTGATATAATTTATTGTGAATTAAATGTACCTCCGAAAATCCTGTCAGCTTCCTACTGGTCTGGAATCATGTAGCCTGGAATCTGACACATTCACTTTATTATTTTACCTTTATTCTGCCACAGTGTTTTATGTACTCGATTGTCCTGTAGCCTACTTACAAAAAAAGCCTATCGGGTTTGCCTTTTCAAATAAGAATATTTGGTAGGAGACTTGGGTGAGACTGTGTCATCTTAATTAGATGCACTAGAGTGAATATTGGAGCAATGTATTACTTTGTCCTCAGGGTGTCACTGTTGGGTTAGAGATCACAACAGACAGAAATTGTATCAAAGGGCTCGGTTTGTGGCTAGAAGGGATTCAGTTACGACCGGAAACTAACAATCAGTTACATTTTCTACCTATTAGATTTTGTTTTATTTATTTCAGCACAGAAAACAGCAGTTTGCGTCATGTTATTGAGTCACACGTTATTAAAACTGTTAGCAATTGTACCTACAAAAAGCCTCAGAAATGTACTGACCCACTAACATCATTTCGCTTGTGCAGCAGTTTTAACTGTTTCAAACGCTGTTTCTTTTTTAAAAGATGCAAAGAGAAAGTGTTTATGTATTATTTTGCATGTTAAATAGTCATTGTGGTTAAATATATGTTGATAATACGTGATATATCGACTTATTTTGTGGGGAAGTCATGGCCTAATGGTTAGAGGGTTAGAGAGTCGGACTCATAACCCAAAGGTTGTGGGTTCAAGTCTCGTTCGTAACCCAAAGGTTGCGGGTTCGAGTCTCGTACCAGCAGGGATTGTAGGTGGGGGGGAGTGAATGTACAGCACTCTCTTCCACCCTCAATACCATGACTGAGATGCCCTTGAGCAAGGCACCGAACCCCCAGCATAAATGGCTGCCCACTGCTCCGGGTGTGTGTTCACGGTGTGTGTGTGTTCACTGCTGTGTGTGTGCACTTTGGATGGGTAAATGCAGAGCACTAATTCCTAGTATGGGTCACCATACTTGGCCACATGTCACTTCACTTCACTTATCGCGCAATACATGTACCTGACCTCAATCATTTTTGGTGACGCAATATATCGCCCATTATATTTACTTAAAAATTAATGTCACCATGTTTTGTACATTCCACTTGCGCCTGTGTCTTTTGCAGCTTCTCGTACATAACGTGGTGTAGTCATGAGGTGCTAGTTCAAATGTAAAAAATGCTTCTACAAAAAAGGTTTAATCTTCAGATATGGCCTTGTTTAGGGATCTGTGCCTTTGTGCATACGGACATCTTGACTGCTAAGTAGTGATTGTGTTTTTCGGCAATAGTGTGCACACTTCATTTACAGAGAAAAGACGGTCTGGGGAAAATCTGTAGATGGAAAAATCTCCATACAAGTTCATTGTGCATTTTTCTTTTCTTTTTTTGTACTTGTTACTTTGCACTTTTTGTTAGAAAATGTTTATTTACTATTTATTCAGGTTTT
>NW_015546102.1:383985-394579 GCF_001515605.1 Sinocyclocheilus anshuiensis | reverse complement strand
TCGCTTATTGCAATTATTTCTGGGGCAATATATCGCACAACAAAAAGTTGTTATCGTGACAGGCCTAGGTAAATCCCCTGCTTCCCTTTGCCCTGACATGCCACTGCAAAGTTTTCCAACAAGGTTAAAACAACGTCACTGGCTACGCCCTGCCCCTGCCAACTTAGACGGACGAATGAGAATGGCCGACTTTTGTGAGTACAGAGTGACAGCCAATCAAAATGTTTTTTACTTATCTTGATTTGCATGTGTCCAATAAGGATTATTATGCAGATATTGCTCTCATCACAGCTCTCGGGGAAATTAAATGTAATGTAACTCCTCGCAGCGTCAGATTTACAGATGACAGTCAGAGAAAGAAGAGCTACGAGAACTGCTGGATTTACTCTGTTTTCAAAGGAAAGTTATTCAAGTCCGTGCTGGATTTTAGGTGCAACATGACGTTTGAAGAACTTAATGGAGATTACTCTATTGAAAGGTAAATATGTCAACATGCATTTATTCGGCAATTAAGCCATATAACATTATTATAGTAATTTTACCAATAAGTGAATAATGTGCGAATCCAGAAAAAAAAAGGTATATTTAAAAGGAACAGTGTTTTTTTTTTTTTTATATAACGAGTTATATTTCTGTTTATTGTGGAACATGTGAAATAAAGACAGGAAACTCATATACCGGGTAAAGTGTCAGCTGCACGAGCTCAGCTCACGAGACCCTTCGCGCGCTGTGACGTGCCTATTAAACAGCCGAACTTTAGCAGGTCTTTAAAGTTTTGCAAAATAAGTTTTGCTTATATTTGATCTGCTCATATTAGAGGAACGCAGGCAAATTACTCACCCAAACACTTAAACTAGCAGTGAGTAACTTACATTACTCAAATTACTGTAATAGTTTTCAACCGACGCAGTTTAAAACCGCACGAGCTGTCACCATTCAAAAACTTCAACGTTCTGGACTTTATTAATGTTTTATTACTTAATAATTTATCCGAATTGTGTTTCTACAGGATGGATTCTGTGATTAAAGCTCTGGAGGAAGTTCTGCGCTCCGCATTACCGCAGGGATGTATTACAGTTGGGGTGTACGAGGCTGCAAAGTCACTCAATGTGTACGTTTAGAGGCTGTCTGTCAGTGTTACTGGCTTTCAATATCATTTCAACAGGTGCAGGGAAACTAACTCAAATCTCAACTCTTCTATTTAGGGACCCTGATAACGTGGTGCTGTGCATCCTGGCCACAGACGACGATGATGTGAAGGATGTGGCGCTTCAGATTCACTTCACTCTCATTCAGGCTTTCTGCTGCGAGAATGACATCAACATCCTGCGCGTCAACAACACGCGTCGCCTTGAGCACATCCTCGGGGGCGCCGGCATGCACGGCAGCGAGCAGATGGATCTGCACTGCATTCTGGTCACTGTAAGTGTCAACAATAATTGTACCTGGGATTAGAATCTAAATAGGAAGCTAATGCCAAAATAGGCCAGTACCCTGCACGTGAGACACTTCTTTTAGTAACTTGTCAGGACATGTCCAGGTGTAACTGCCATTGACTGACACCCAAGTGCACATCCTGCTCTGTACTCATTATGCAAATAGGAGTTTCTTCACTTAATGTTCCAGGCTCCTATTTTCATTTATTTTTCTCCATTGGAATCAAATGAACAGGTGCCTCAGTATTTATCATTCTAATATTCTTTCAAAAGGTTTTATATACTTCATAGGATGCATTTAGTAAGATTTGCATACTCTCAAAATCCCCTCGGACATTTAAATTCATGGTTCTCTACTGCAGTTTGACTTCACTTTTATTCCTACTTATGTAGAGTGACCATAGGTCCTCTTTTTCCTGGACATGTCCTGGCCGGGATTTCTAAATTGTTCAAGGACACATCCAGGAAAAAAAAAATGTGTTTATGGTTTGTTGATAGATTCCGAATTCACAAAAAATATTTGAAATCATATGGGTGCCATCCAAAGACAAGGCTGACTAAAGGACAATGCTCAATGCTTAGAAGGACACTCAGTAGCAAACACAAACAGAATGTAATCCCATCTCTTCTTCTGATGTTCACAGGTTCCACATGCATCCACATGGAAGAACCCAGCTTTGGGAAAAGTGAACCGCTTCTGCAGAGAGAGTCGCTGTATGGATCAATGGGTGCCCATTATTAACCTTCCAGAACGATGAGGACAGCTAAAAACAAGGGAAAACATGGATAAAAAATATCTAGTAAAAATGATAAAAGCTAAAAAAGGTGCTCACAAAAAGGACTGATAGTACAGACTGGTGGAACTAGGGACTAACCTACAGAATGAACTGGAGGAGGAGCACCCTTTTGCAATCTGAGATGATTCAGCAGTTTTTGGCTTTGTTTGTGGGACTTTTTGAGGACGTCACAGGAAGCTAATTGTGAATGGAAGTGAGCGCCTGAGAATCTTGTGAGATAGTTTATTGGTGGGGTGTCATAAAGCACTTCAGTTAATTACAGGATGAAATATTTCTCAGGTAACACAATATCAGAGGTGATATTTTTCAAAGAGGCTGCCCCATCATTTTTAATAGTATGCTATTAGTACTTATTAATGTTGGAAAATAGATTATTTTAAAGGGACTTGCTTCTAAACCACTGAGATGAAAACTATGCATTCACAGTATCCTGTAAGAACTTTTTTTTTACACAATTGTTCTTTTGTGGTCTTTAAATTATTTATATTAATTTAAAGAAGTATTTACGTAAAAACTTTTTATACTATTATATTCAAATGCGAAATGAATTTTGTGTTGTAATAAAAGTATTTTTGAACACAACATGGTAGTCATGCGGGTTACTCTGTTAGAGGTTTCTGGAAATGCAGAGTGGACTAATAGAATTGACCTGACAACACCATACACCTCTCAGATCAGCAGGGTCACGCTGGACTCAGTGGCCTTCGTGACTCCCTATTACAGACCAACAAAAGCCATCCAAGCCTTTCTTTTGTCCTGCTGTAGTTAGCGTGACCATTGCATCTATTCATCAGATTCCTTTTTCAGCCGAAATGAATTGCTCAGGTTCAGTTTACTGTACGCTTGCTTGCGTCAGTGTCAAACTTGCTGTCGTAAATCAAGTTGCTCTTAATTGTGCTATGTTTGTCAAACTGATACTACTCTGTAGGTTAAAAGTCAATGCGTAGCAAGAATGTAACGCATTACACAAGACCAGCTGGAGAACGGAAGTGTTCAGAATGTGCAGCCCAGATCACATGACTGGCACATATTGGGTCAGGTTTCCAGATACCACATACCAGTAAATCAGTTGTGTAACCCACCACTTCCCTATGCAAAGGTGATGAAGCAAGGTTTGAATGATGTTAGACTGATGCAAGGTAGGTAAACTTCAGTCACGTGAACAAGAAAAAACTAGGTACTTGGTCAGGGGGAAAAAAAATAGCATCTCTCAAAGACGAGTTGAATGCAAAACATGGCAGTTAGGGATTACTTACAAATTAGTTTAGCAGATTGTGTAAATGAACCATATGTAATCTTGATCGAAAGTCAGCTAGTCTCTCAGCTAGTGTTAACTGCTCTGTGTAGGCAGTTTTCTGACGTCTTTAAAAATACTATTTTTAGACAGCTGGTGCAACAAGGACCAGGTGATATAACTGCTGTTTTGTCAACTTGCATCACAGTGCACCACTCCTAGAGCTCAGAGTAACACAGCTCACGCCACATTAACTATCCTTTAATAACAATCGTTTGTCACATCTTTAATGGCCTAGAATAATTTTAAGCATCATCCAGAATATAGTATATTCTTTAAAAAATATATTTTTTTACACTACCATTGAAAAGTTGTTGCTATTGTTGTTGTTTTTTTAAATAACAATTCTTTTTTTTTTTGTTTTCAGCAAGGATGCATTAAATTGATCATAATTGACAGTAAAGACATTTATGCAGCATTGCCATCACGGGAATAAATCACAAAAATATATAAATAAATTGTAAAAATACTTCACAAAATTACTGTGTATACTGTATTTTTTAAAATAAATACAACCTTGTTGAGCATAAACTTATTTCAAAATATACAAAAATACAAATTATCTTATTAACCTTTTGAACAGTAGTTTACTTGGTTTCAAACTATTCTATTTAACACCTAAGCCTTGGGGTAAAAACATTGTTTTGTTTCCTTTGTGTGTAATTAAAGGCATAATTCACCCAAAATTAAATATCTGTCATATCTGTCACCCATATGACTTTATTTCTTCTGTGGAACACCAATAGTGATATCTTGCAGAATGGCCAAGTTGCACTTTTACATAAAATGAAAAAATCAGCTTTTACATATAACAAATTTTCATGACATACACTAGTACAGTACAAACTGTTTGACCGTAGATTTCGCAAGAACACATACATATGCGATGCACTTAGTTTTACTATTTCACAATTTTAATAAAATATTTCTTTCAAGGTACAGTACATATAGCACATGTTATGAAGGCTTGCAAAAATACAGAAATTAGAATAGAAAGAAACACCAAAAAGAACAAAAGGAAACTTGTTTCCTCACAGAGATACTGAGGTCACAGGTATTTGGTTGTGAATCTCAAATTCAAAAGCAAAAGGCACTTTAAATCTAAAGAGAACAGAAAAGTTACTCAGTGTCAACAGATAAAATGTCAACATGTCATCTTTTCATTTGTATATATCTGTAATAAGTGAGGACTGCTTTGAACAATCTAAGGCACATGGGTTTGAAAGTGCAGGGTAATCAGTTCTCTTTTCCTATAAACCACACCAGTAACTTGTCTCTAATGGTTTTGCGCATAGTGGTAGCACCTTTAATTGAGAACAAATCAGTATTTGTGGGATGTGAGATTTACTATATTGTTTTATTTACCCAGCATGCACTAAAACAGTGATGATTGCAAAAATCACATTAGATCATAATCCAAATCAAAATATGGATCTTTAAATTCCATTTATTTCAGTCAGTCCCTTTGCTATAACATTATTCATATGTACTGCTAGAGGAATATATAACACACGTTAAGTGAGACTTAATCAGTTAATGTAGTTGCAAGCTCCTTGTATCATAATGTGATGTGCTATTTCCCTATTTCAAACAAAGTGTAACTAAAGGCATCATTCGGTGGAAAGAGGAACTTAAGGCCATTTTAAAACATCTAAACGGCTTGATTTATAGGAAAAGATAAGTGATGTTGGTAAAGATGAGATTTGATTCTAATTATTACCAAAATGGCAATTAATTAGTACTGACTGGAGTTTATTTACAGTAATAAATACTGTAAGAGCTAAATACAGTTAAGACATGGCACAAAGTTATACTAAGGAGCAAGAGCTGAACTTAAGACAAAGTTGAGTAGAAGTAATTAAATAAGATTAATGCTTGTTACACTACAATATAGTGCAGGGCTTTTTGTCCTTGAAGGGGTTTTCTGAGGCAGGGATGCCCATGAGCAGGGGGTCGTATTTGGCGTTTTCTCCACAGTAACGCATGAGGTCAGCTGAGGCCTTGGATACCTGGAATCCAGAAAAATGTGAATGTGAAAAATGTTCTTGCATGTTTTTGTTTTGGTTTTATTTGTTTACTACAATATAGTGCAGGGCTTTTTGTCCTTGAAGGGGTTTTCTGAGGCAGGGATGCCCATGAGCAGGGGGTCGTATTTGGCGTTTTCTCCACAGTAACGCATGAGGTCAGCTGAGGCCTTGGATACCTGGATGAGACGAGCTAGAATGTGAAAAATGTTCTTGCATGTTTTTGTTTTGGTTTTATTTGTTTAACCCTTTAATGCAGTAAATCAGTAAAATTAGGAAATATTACAATTTAAAGTAAACAGACTATTTAAAGGGGTCATATGATGTTGCTAAAAAGAACATTATTTGGTGTATTTGGTGTAATGAAATGTGTTTATGCGGTTTAAGGTTCAAAAAACACATTATTTTCCACATACTGTACATTATCGTTTCTCCTCTATGCCCCGCCTTTCTGAAAAGCGTCGATTTTTACAAAGCTCATCGGTCTGAAAAGCGAGGTGTGCTCTGATTGGCCAGCTATCCAGTGCGTTGTGATTGGCCGAATACCTCAAGCGTGTGACAGAAATTTTACGCCCCTTACCATACTGTGGTAATTACCAGTGATTAAACAGCTGCTCAATGTTTTTATGGAAATCATGATACATTTTTAAAGGATAAATAATACTTTGATAAATAGAAAGTTCAAAAGAGCAGCATTAATTTACAACTGAAATATTTTCACATTATGAATGTCATTTTGATCAATTTAATGTATATATCAAAATAATAACAATAATAATTTCTTTAAAAAAAAAATCGTACTGACCCCAAACTTTTGGAGGGTAGCATAACCATTACCATTTTTTCCCCAAAATGATGTAGCCTTCATATGACTACCACAACATCACAGTCACATACACTCACATGTCCTTAATGTGTCTATACTATACATCATTCACTCAACAACTGAGGAGCATAAGCTCAGAACAATGAGGCCCACGAGCAAAAAGAAATATAAAACCTGTGCTAATTAAAAGAAAACAAGTTGCAAAAAAGATTGAATCCAAGATTTGGTGATAATATAGCATAAGATATTTAAAAGCAATTTTTAAAAGGCTAGTCGTTTTTGATTGGGAGGTATTATCTATTAATATAATTATCTATTTATTTTGTTATAAATTCAAAATACACAATCACATATAAAGAGGACTAGAGGAAAGAAAGATCTTTTAAAGATGCAAGGAAAAGAAAATATACCTTTATCCTCTCAATACTGGCCTCGACTCTCAGTTGCTGTACCATCCTCCTAGCATTTGCCAGGTTGTTTGAGCCCACCATTTTAGAGGACATTTTTGAAACCATATAACTGCAAAAACAAAACAAAAAACACATAAAAACATTATAAACCTACAGACATCATAAAAAAAAAATCACACCACAACATAGCATCACCTGTGCATCACCGGTTTCTCAGCATCAAAGAACAGAACTTGTCAAATCAACATCCTTACAGTAACAAACAGAATCATTACAATAAAAATGTACAGAAATGAACACACAAGACAAGTCTACGCAATAAGAGCATCGGACTGGACTGTTATCAGTTAAAAGGAATGTTCACTAAAATCAGTATTCGGCATTATGTACTGGCCTCTACAGTCCCACACCCCTGATATCCTTACTGACACAAACTTGAAGGTCATGTGCAATAGTTACTGACATACACTCAAATTATTCTTAATGCTCCACAAATAAAATGACGAAACCTTCTCAGGAACTGAAGTAATGCTGGAATTGAAGTGCTTGTACTGTGGAAAACAAGTTATGTCTTGAGCTTGGCTACTAGCATCCACAATTGGATTCATTATAATATTACAGTCCTGTTTAATATGCATCAGTCATGCCTTGCTTACATTTGATATGTATTTTATGCCACTAATACAAATCTACCCTGAAGACCTACAGTAAATCTACGTTTAGATTGTTTTTTGGTTTAATAAGTCTGACAGGATAAGGTAAATGAATAGCTCTCCGTTCAAAGCAGGGATGGGTCATGAAGGTCAAAATGTTTAGATTTTGTTTCTTTTTTTTTTTGTATGTTTCTTCTTCTTCTTCTTCTTTTAAATTATGTTTAATTTGAAATGCAAGAATATGTCCTATGCCATAAGAAGCGCATCTCTAATCAGGGTCAGGTGAACCCAAACCAACGTAATTATAGCAAATTCAAAAGTTCCTGTAATGTATTATCCATTTCCATGTTCCCGCATTCTCTGAACTGGAATACCTCATGAATACCACAATGAGTTAGTAAACACCATCTATTGTGACTCAAAAACACTAACAAAAGAGACAAAAAGTTTATTTTACTGACTTATGGGTAAAGGAAGGGGAAATATTGCAGCATTTTTTCCTCTGGTGGTGTTTTAGGTTACAAAACATTTTTTCACATGGGACATGTCCTACTTTACCTGGCTTGAGGAAGTTTGGCAGTGGCATGGTGTCACACACTTACAAAAACAGGACAGTATTACAGTGCTCTCTATGTGAAAAGATTACATAATCACAAATGCCCTTCCATAATATCCAGACAGCAGTCGACAGACAGTCTGCACTACAAATATCCAGTGTAAGCTATTCAAGTTATAGCTAATAAAAAAAAATGTAAGATGATGTAAGAAAGAAGTGCAATCGCAATTTAACATGCAAATATTACAATGATATTAGATTTTGAAAGCTGAACATTCTATGAATGTACACTACAGTTCAAAAGTTTAGGGTCAGTAAGACAACTTAATGTTTTTGAAAGAAGTCTCTTATGTTCACCAAGGCTGCATTTATTTGATAAAAAAAAAATAGTAAAAATGGCCACATGATCCTTCAGAAATCATTTTAACATTCTGATTTGGTGAAACATTTATTATTATTATCAGTGTTGAAAACAACTGTGCTGCTTAAGATTTTTGTGGAAACCTTAATACACTTTTTCAGGATTCTTTGATGAATAGAAAGTTCAAAAGAACAGTATTTATTAGAAACAGAATTCTTTTGTAACATATAAATATATTTACTGTTACTTTTGATTAAAGTTAAAGTTACGTAATCATAAATGCTTTTCCAGAATATCCAGACCTCAGTCGACAGATAGACCACAGGAGACTCTGTCTGCACTACAACTGTCCAGTTTAACCTATTTAAGTTCAGTTATATCAAAGAAACAGATTTTAAAAAGCATATTTAATGAGAAATAGAAAGGAGTTTTCCAAACATCATTGGTTTTTCCAATTATGTTTATGGCATGAAATACATTTGGAAACAAATCCTTGGGCCATTCCCTATTGCTCTTATACTCATGAAGTCATGAAGGAACATTCTTAAGTAATTTATTATGCCATCTAAATAAAACACCGGAACATTTATGCTAAATACAGTAACAGAACTTACAAAGTACACTGGATGCCATCATTTACAGTACACACTGCTTGAATTTTATGACCATGCCTGATTTTTTTTAAAGATAGGAAGACAGTCTTTAAAGATAAGTGTACTGTATGTCTATGCCTCAATCAAAGAAAATGTGCTGATGACTTTATGTTCTGCATACGGATGTGTAGATGTGTGTAGGGGAGGTACACAAAACATGTTCCTGTCTCAGTGTTACCCTATTAGCCTTGAGGTCACCAACTGCTGCCCCTAGACATGTTCGTTCAGCAGATGTTATCAGTTCCTGCCACTCGCCTAGTCACATGATCTCACACAGTGACACCAGCACGCCCTGATCAACCGGCCGTAGTAATGCAACACATTCTCACTCAGCATGAACTACTGTGACTGCTCAGCACATTTGGACTTGCATCACCTGAAGGCAGCAAAAGAATAGTGTTAAAGTTTTAGGTAAGCTCAGGTTTTAAGCATTAAAGGTGTTGGGAATAAAAGACAGTTCAATATGCAGAAAGTGTAAGAAAGTCAAGAATACTAATTCGATGTTTAGGGCAGTGCTTCTCAACCAGGAGGTTATACGATGCATTAGGAATAGTTCACCCAAAAAATAAATTTTTCTGACAATTTATTAACTCTCAGGCCAGCTAATATGTAAATGAGTTTGTTTCTTCATCTGAACAGTTTTGGAGAAATTTAGCATTACATCACTTTCCCAACAATGGATCATCTACAGTGAATGGGTGCCGTCAGAATGAGAATTTAAACAACTGATAAAAACATCACAATAATCCACAAGTAACCCACAGGACTCCAGTCCATCATTTAATGTCCTGTGAAGTGAAAATCTGCTTGCTTGTAAGAAACAAATCCATCAAGATGTTTTTAACTTCAAACGAGTCCTCTATCCATAATATTGCTTTCGCCACTGAAAAAGTGGTCTTGTCTGACTGAGGAGAGAAATATGCACAGATCAGTTTACCAGCGAAAAAAGTTCAAAACAGTTCTCAACAAATATTTTGGTGGATTTTGATATGAGAAGACAACAAGGAATGGATTTCAAAATCACCTTGATGGATTTGTGTCTTACAAACATGCTTCCCAAGACAATTGATGGACTGAAGTGTGTGTGCACTTGTGGATTATTGTGATGTTTTTATTAGCTGTTTGAACTCCCATTCTGATGATCACACTATGAAATGGTCATTTCATGGTGAATGACTGACAGGTTCAGAGGCGTAAATATTACTGGTCTAATATCTGATAACCATCTCTCTTTCTCCAGGGTCTTTTAACGACTTTATGGAAATTTTATTATAGGTCAGTCAGAGGCCATTTCTACAGAAAGTGGTCTGTTAACCCCCAGGGTCCAGTTCTATAGAAACAGCTCTCAAAACCACTTCACATTTGACAGTGCATGCAGCTCTCCAAAAGTTATTCTATGGAAAGCATCAGCCTAGACATTTTTATCATGATAAGGATGCGAACGTGCGCTCATATCTAATAAACATGCAGTACAGCAGAATTCAGTATGTCCAGAACGAGACAGTCTTGTGCGGTTAGATAAAACATTGCCTAAACATTGATATTCTACACTGTAAAAAATAAAAATAAAAAATAAAAATATTG
>NW_015546102.1:369289-383975 GCF_001515605.1 Sinocyclocheilus anshuiensis | reverse complement strand
AGTAAAAACAATGGTCAAATGACTGGCAGCTACGGCTGCCAAACAAAAACCGTAAAATTACAGTAAAATATCTTAATTGAAATAAAGTGCAAAAACAATAATTTTACAGAAATTTTCATTAAAGGTTTTACAGAAAAAAAATATTATTTTACAGCTTTTTCTTTGTTTCAATTATGATATTTTACTTTAATTTGACTGTTTTTGTTTGGCAGCCGTAGCTGCCAGTCATTTGACCATTTTTTAAGCGGCGTTTTTTTTTTTACAGTGTACACAATCGTCCCTTCATTTAAGATATGGATACATGGAGTAAAATTTTGGCCAATAATAAGCTGAATTGTTTTTATGTTATGGCCAATAATGAATAAATGACTTATTAAGAATCTGTACTATTTTGTCTAAATACATTACCAAGTTTGGGTCAGTAAAGAAGTCGCACACTCAGCAAAGCTGCATTTATTTGATATTTCAATATTTTAGAGAAAACCACAAAATACATTTTTCAGAATTCTTTGATGAATAGAACGTTCAAAAGAAAAGCATTTCTTTGAAATAAAAATGTTTTGTAACTTTATATGATTTTACTCTCAGTTTTGCTCAATTTAATGAGCCCTTTCTGATAAAAAGTATTCATTTCTTTAAAACAAGGACATTTGAATTGAGTCTGTCATTTTAAATGCTGCAAGTGAATTTCGACATCAAAACATCATAATGTACAGTCTGTAAAATGGATATTTATTATAAGACTGGCTAAGGCTAAGTATTATATTTAAATATTATATTATATTTTTAAATTAGCAATTAAATATCCCATATTGACAGAAACCATTAAATGAATAAATTAATATTGTTGATATGATACCAATGGATTGTGCTTTCCTAGTTAAAAAACAAAAAAAAAGCCATCATATTAAATAAAGTATCTCTTCTTACTGGGAGTTTTGTGAAACTCTTAAACCATTAAAAGAACTGTAGCACAATGTGGCCAGTTTGCTTTAGTATTTAACAACTGTAATCTGATTTGCAACCAACAGTGTGAAGTATAAAGGTGATATCATGCACTTGGCCAAGCATCATGCAGTATTAATGGCCAAGTCAAAAATAGCCACTGTCCAGTGACTCCCAGCAGATGGGAATATGTGAACAAGTCCACAAAAACGAGCCAATCCACACTGAACAACACAGGGCCGGGACTACAATAATGGGCCATTATCAGTCAACGCCTGGGGCCTAAACAAACACCAGTTCTCAGAGATAATGTCTCATGTACGTCAGCATGCGTGCGGCCTGATAACCAAGAGCTGTGTGTCGAGGTTTCACCCCCTGGAAAATAAATAACTTTGTCGTGAGGGGATGAACCAGCGCAAAGTTAGTTCTTAAAGTCAGGCAACCCTGGAAAAATTCTAGGGCTGGGAACAGTCTAAAGCGAAAGAATTGTATTTTTGTTCTTTGTTGTAGTTTAAAATGGAATTACAGAGAAAAAAAGAGAGTGAGAGAGAGGATGCAGCTGTGAACGGGAGGTTGTGCGTATATCTATGGGCAAGATGCCAGATATGCTGGTGCAACAGAGGTGCAATAAAACTCCCATCTATTGTGTTCTCTGCCTGCCACCCTCCTCTTAATGCCCCCATTCATCTCAGCAGCTGAGAAATGCACAACTATTCAACTTCGAACAACAAACTCACCCCAGCAGAGCTCTGCGTTTAGGCTACAACTCTAAAACAAAGCAGTCTTTATGAAGCCCCAGTCACTAGCAGCTCCACTGTGTATGAGTACATCAGAGTATATATCGCTATCCCAGGCCAAAGGTCTGCACTTGGCTCCTCCTAGTTAATATGCTGGATGGCTCAATAACAGTGAAAACACAGTAATGTCACACAGCAGTGACTGGGTTTGGGCTTTTACAGGGAGGGTCTTTGTGTCGAGGGGCTCGACTATGGGAAAAGCGAGACAAGAAAACAAGCAAATGTAGAATGAGAGAAAGATAACTTGCTGTGAGTTTATGGAAAACAGATTATCCTTAAAAAGATCGCCCCAAAAACAGTTCACGTACACACCTTCGTGTCTTTCCAAACCTGCATGACTTTCTGTTTTCTGTTGAACACAAAAGAAGATATTTTGAATGATGTGTGAGGTTTTCTTTTCAGTTTTGTTGGGTTTCACAGGAGAAATAAAGTCATACCGATTTGGAACAACATGAAGGTGAGTAAATAATGCAAGAAATTGTCATTTTTGGATGAACTATCCCTATAATGAAAATAACAATGACAGTTTAAGAGATGGTTAAAATAAAGAGATGGCATAAATTCATTCATTGATACAATGTGCAAATAGATGCTTACATTTTTGGACCACCATGTTGGGCAGGCCCTTGTAGTTAGTTGCCAGGGTGTTGCTTTGCAGTTACTAAGTTATTTTGTAGCGAGTTGCTACTGTATGCAGTTGCAAGGGTTTTCTGGGTGGTTGCCAGAGAATTGTGGGTGGTAGCAAAGTAGTTGTTTGCCCCTCCCAAGTTATGATATTCTGGTCATTATATACAGTTGTGCGCATAAATTTACATGCCCCTTGCAGAAAATGCAAAATGTAAATAATTTTAACAAAATAAGGATCATGAAAATTGCATGTTATTGTTTATTTAATACTGTCCTGAATAAGTTATTTCACATAACAGATGTTTATATATTCTCCACAAGACAAAATAATAACTGAATTTATAAAAGTGACCCCGTTCAAAAGTTTACATACCCTTGAATCTTAATACTGTTTGTCATTTCCTGGATGATCCACAACTGTTTTTTTGTTTTGTGATAGTTGTTCATGAGTCCTGCGTTGGTCCTGAGCAGTTCTTCAGAAAAATTCTCCAGCTCCTGCACATTCTTTGGTTTTCAACATTTTCTGCATATTTGAACCCTTTCCAACAGTGACTGTATGATTTTGAGATCCATCTTTTCACATGAAGGACAATTAGGGGACTCATACATAACTTTTATACAAGGTGAAAACATTTACTGATGCTCAAGAAGGCAACACAATGCATTAAGAGCCGGGGGGTGTAAACTTTTTGAATTAGATGATCAGGATAAATTGTACTTGTAAATTGTCTTCTGGGAAACATTTAAGTATTTATGTAGCTTCTTAAGTGCAGTACCAAATGAAAAAAGTATGACGATCTTTAAACAAAATAAGAAAAATGTACACATCATCCTGTTGCCACCCTCTGGCTCTTAATGAATTGTGTTGCCTTCTTGAGCATCAGTAAATGTTTCCACCTTTTGTAATAGCTGTGTATGAGTCCCTCAATTGCCCTCAATGTGAAAAGATGGATCTCAAAATCATACAGTAACTGGAAAGGGCTCAAATATGCAGAAGATGCTGGAAAACCAAAGAATATGCAGGAGCTGGAGGATTTTTCTGAAGAACAGCAGGCAGTTGAACTGCTCAGGACCAAGGGAGGACTCATGAGCAACTATCACAAAACAGAAATACAGTCGTGGATCATCCAGGAAACAACACAGATTATTAAGATTCAAGGGTACGTAAACTTTTGAATGGGGTCATTTTTTATGAATTCAGTTATTTTGTCTTGTGGAGTATATAAGCATATGTTATGTGAAATAGCTTATTCGGGAGAGTACTAATAAAAATAACATGCAATTTTCATGATCCCTCTCATTTAGTTAAGATTATTAACATATTTGCATATTCTGCAAGGGGTATGTAATCTTATGAGCCCAACTGTATTACTCTATTCCAGGATCCCATTCTAACAAAAATTACTAGACAGTCAATGGCTCCTACAATTTAACATTTAGGTAGCCAAATGACTACATTTGAATGGAAACATTTATTACAACAAATCTCTGATATGAATGTGCATCTTTAATTACAAACAAGAGTTCCCAGTTCATTTAAAATTCAGAAATAACTGGAAAAAAATAAATGGTTCAGTTAAGAATTCGCTGTGAACTCAGTAACAGCTTTGAACAATTTGTTGACAGTGATTATGATTCAAACTGGCTTGTGAATCATTTTGACAGACTTATTAAAATGAACTGGTTCATAAGTGTAATAAATTCACAAATTAATTGGACATTCTGGCTTGAGCAGTTTTCAATGAAGCATGCAGAAAAAATAGAGCACACTCTAAAGACATAATTAACGCTACCTCACAAGATGATATCTGACTAAACTACATGTGAATGCACACACATTTTTCTTTTTGAGAATTTAAACAGGATTGGTTTAAATTTCTGTTGCATTGGAGATCATTTTAATTTCAGTCTGGAGTCCTTCTCTGATCTCTCCTTCAGTGTATGCATATGGGATTTTCTGCGCATTTGAAGCATTATTATCATCTGAAGCATTATTGTGCTGGATGAGTTACAAACCAAAGTTTAATATTTTGGGTTGTGGTATATTCCAATCCCATCAAGCACATTAATGAGTAACGCTCCAGTCACAACAGTGTTCTCGTTACTCTGCAGATGGCTGAGTGGTGTAGTTTACAGGACAGGGTTGTGTATGAAATGTCACATATTTTCATGAAGAACGAGAAAAAGAGAACACATGGGAATGAAGAGGAACATCAATGTACTATGCAAGATAAAGCAGCTTAGGAACAAACGAAACAAGCTAAGACTTGAAACGAGAAACAAACTGAGACCAAAAGATTCTGATGTGCAAGATATGATTTGCAAGTATTTGCATACACCATTCATATTCACTAAAGTATACATGAACCTATAGCAATGAGTACACTAACATTCAACTTTGTACAGCAATCTGATGATAATTTATTAGAAATAAAAAAATCTGTATGTCTCAAATGCCTCTTATACAACAAACAATGCATGCTTTGGTTTAAAAGAAACCCTGTCAATCCAGCCTCCCTTCACAAACTGGAAAGAATTCCACACATGAACGCCTCCAGAGTTTCTGCATGTCACATGAACTGATGTGTCATCATGGGATCAAAGATCCTTTCCATGAACTCATCAGCACATGATAACACCCATATGATATATTGGTCAACCGGCTCCACAGCATCAAGGGTTTTCATAACGGAATAAAGCCTACAGGAGATTGTGTCAGGTTTGGGCATACAGCCACTCATAATATGGGGAAAACCCACTGTGTGACAGGATCTCATAAACACTATTGTTAAAAAAAAAAAAACACACACACATTCATCGCAAAGTACACATATTACAAACTCCACCCCCAGAAATACTATAGACTAAAACTAGATGTTTACATTTTATGGAAATTTGAGTGGTGGTTGTATATGCAAAACTTGCAAAACTAAAGTGTTGCTATGCAGTTTCTAAGGCGTTCTAGGTGCTATGTGGTTTAAAGGGTGTTCTGAGTGGTTGTTCAGGGACCCCAGCGAGATATTAAGTTGCAATTTGGAGATATAAATTTGCAATTACTTGAAATAAAGCTGCAATTGCAAAACAAAGTTTTTTTGGGGTTTTTTTACAGGGAGGTGGAAAAACACTTTCAGAGTTTGTTTAATACATTACCACTAAGTGTGCCACCACATCAGTGAAATTACTGTGAAACTTTGTGGGCAAAAATTTACAGGACCCACTAAACCTGATGTGAAATCTACGGGGGGACATATTTTGCCCTCATGCAAAATTCCAGATTTGATGGAATTGTAAATGACATTTGCCTGTGAAAATAAAAAGCATAAGTAATACTAATAGTGATGCTTGCCTCATTAACCACAAGCTTAGCACTAGTAAAGCAGTGATCTTGCAGAAAGAATACACTGGCTAATGCAAATACATTTTCAAAACTGCACATTTTTCATTATTTCTAAACATATATAACCACATAACACATAACCAAGATCTGTGTATGATATTTGTGCACTGACTGGCTGAAGAGGAGACACAGCAGGCACATAACACCTTAAGACAGTGGCTCATAGTCACAAAATCATAAGCATTTCCTGGAAGGTATTTTGAACCAGAACTGTTCCAGATGCACACTGTTTAGTCCACAATGAACTTGACCTGACCGGCAAAACAGAGTACTTGGAAAAGGTAATGTCAGGTATCTGTGCTTTGTTTCTTAAGAATGTATTAAAAAATAATAATAATAAATTGCTGTAAATAAATAAATGGCTGTGAATAAATTGTTGTAAATAAAAAAAATTAAAATAAAAATTTGCTGTGAATAAATAAATAAATACATACATACATACATGCATTTGACCATGACGTGATTTGAACGTGAAACATTCTGATCTGATGTCAGATATGCTACTGTTGCATCACAAGGTTACTACAATTTTGTGCCCGATAGAGGGAGAAAGTAAGTGACCCAAAACACACTTTGGTTACAGGTGAGTAGAGTAAGTCAAGGACAAATGCACATATAGCATGTGACTGGGGGAGGAGAAAAACACAAAGAAAGAGACTTCATAGAAAGCACCTAGTGAAGGGAAAAAGAAAACACTGACAAGAATAACAACCATGACAAGAAAACAACCAATGGCACATAATGGGCTTTACTTGGGAAAGCCCATAGAGAAAATTTGTTTATATTTGTTATGTTCAATTACCTAAAAAGCTCTCTTGCAATTTTGCTAGAGGGATAAAGGGCAAAAAAGCCCCACACCGTCTTTTAACTACTGAATTAAAGGAGTTCCCCTAAACACTTACAAAACTATATGTTTTTATTGTCAATGTCTTCATCAAAATAAAAGTCTTTCAGATTGTGTGCAAGTCAGATTCAGTAACTGCTCTTTTCTGGAATCAGTCCAGAAGGATTCAGACTGACTCAGAAGAGTCATTTGTTCAGGAATCAGACTACACTGTTTGTGTCCAATTCACTAAAAAGCACCAAATCATGAGAGTCACACATTCATGAATTGGAAACTTGTTCACATTGTATGTTTGTTTTTGCATACAGCCTGTGAGTACAATTCAAATTAAAGATTTTTCTTGCCATTGTACAAAACATGACACACTTGGTGAAACGGGTCATATTTGATGTTTAATATGCAGCTCTGTGGAGGAGTATTGTGCACTAATGAGATCATCAGAGAGGACAGGGCTACCAAATATGGGGGGGAAAACATTTTGAGACCTTTAGAAGCGATAATCTTCTTCAGACGTAGTGTCTGTCCAACATTTAAAAAAAAAAAGGCACTCCCAGGGAAAAAATGCTATTCTTGTGAATAACAGGCTATCTTTTCATCCTTGTTCCTGGTTGATCATTTCTAACATTAAGTCCAGTTGGGGCTATTGGGCTCAAAAAGCTAGAAGAGAAAGTGAGTTGGTTGTCTGAATATAGAGAGCACTTGTATAGCCTCATGCCACCTGCACACTTCATTCTCCTTAAACAAGAACAGCGGACAAAACACTTTGGGGCCCTACGGCCACCCTGAGAATGAGCTTCTCCCACACAGAACCTCTCTCACAAAACTCCCTTCACAAGTCCCCCAAAAGCCAACCTCAGGTCTTTGAGGAAGCTTCCCAAACTTCTCATAATCCCTGCTCTGTTCCCCTGACAGTGAACTTCCCCTTGGACTCTCACAGAGCTTTGTTTCCTCATCACACAGTGTCTCAACCACCTGAGGCTGCTCACTGCAATGAACACTGTCTCAGTTTACAGCATGAGACACCTTGCTGGATCAATGACTTCCATTCATTCAGTTGCCTTATGGGAGCCATTTCCTTGAATCTTGCCCATCTTTACTCTCAGGGAGAACCTATGCTCTCGCTGCCTTCCCAACAGGAAGGTAATTTTGGCATACTCCTATGCTGAAGCGGAAGTTATGTCCAAATTAGTTAGCTGTGTGTTTGATTCCCCGAGGAAACACATACTGGCAAAATATTAACTTTGCATGTTAACATTGTATGTTGTTTTAGAAATAAAAAGCATCTGGCAAATGCATACATTTAAATACTGAAAGGTCATGGCAAAAACTGCGTTGATGACCTAAAAACATTTTTTTAAACAGTTATCTTATCTCTCTTGACTCTTATGAGCCCCTTGTTTTCAGTGAATCAAAAACCTACAGCACAG
Organism: Sinocyclocheilus anshuiensis; assembly: GCF_001515605.1. NCBI lineage: Eukaryota > Metazoa > Chordata > Actinopteri > Cypriniformes > Cyprinidae > Sinocyclocheilus > Sinocyclocheilus anshuiensis. Next base: position 375,938 of record NW_015546102.1, on the reverse strand, counting down.
CCTGTGCAGTTTGATTTCCAATCCCTTTGGTGAATCAAAACATACCATGCATTGGGTTCAACATTGCCTGATTAGCAAACAAATGACTGTTATGAGTTGGTCATTGTACCTAACTGGTTGTTCATATAATATAGTTAATATTTGTAAGATACAGGTTACACTTGTAAGAAAGATGGTATAAATATAAATGTAAATCTAAATAGTTTTATTTTCCATGAATATAGTTGTTCAATGTTGAATTATGGACAATTTGGTCACACTTTATTTTAAGGTCCAATTCTCACTATAAACCAACTATTAACTTTTGCTTCAAAAAAACTCCTAATTTGCAGAATGAGCATTGATATATGCTTTATAGGTGTGTGTGTGTGTGTATGCATATACATTTATAAGAAAAGTTATTTTAAAAATGCCCTTTCACATTGTTTTAAATTGGAATTGCATTTCTTGCAAAAAGTACTAATTAATGGAGCCATTATGGAACCAGAATAATAAAGAAGAATCGGAACCAGAATCATTATGTTCTTTATCCCTAGAAAGGAAAGACACGACTCAATGTCAGCACCTTCGTAGAACTCCCACAAACAATTGGGAAATATACAACTGTTGTAATCTGCTGTTAAATTCTTTAAATGTAATAAATGCAGTGACAGCATTTTTATGCTATTATATAAAGATAAATGATGTTACTACCAAATAAAGCAAAAAGGATACGACCAGGTTATAAAGTAACAAAACCATAATTCTGTGTTGATATCTCTGACACATCTGTTTCAAGGTCTCCATGTATGGTAATGTCATGCCCTATTGATTCGTGAAAAAAAGTCTTCTAAGGTGAATTTGGACAAGATTCTAACAGCTGTAGTTAATGAACAGATAGGATACCTCAGAGTTGCTCAGCATTAATCACTCTTAATGTTGGTGTCAGACAGCAACGAAATGTAAACTTTGTCCAACTGGTCTTGGTCAAGCTAAAAAGGGGACGTATCATTCTGACCATCTGTCAGTGTTAATGGATGTTTATGATGTGTCTCGCCATGGGTCTGACCCCTACCAAACTTTACAATGGAAAATTGACACAAAAGGCAGCATTTTTTTTTTCAACTATGGCCTCATTGGATTTCATCCACAAAATTATAAGTGCTGAATCAAGTGTGAGTCACGTACACCATCTTTTGGAGATAAATGGTAGTGCAGGGATTTAGCAGCCAAAACAACATCTTTGTGGCCACAGCAGGCCAGCATTACAAATCACTACCAGATACATATTACCAATAGATGGCATCCTAGCATGTTGAGTTTGAGCCTAGCTATAACTGACACATAATCTGAAGCTTTCAGTGTTAACAGTACACATATTCCAATATTCTACATAGAAAAAACACTGTTAGTAATTACTAATAATTACTGTTAAAAATAAGTACTTAATCAATAATAATAATAATAATTCTTATTATTATTATTAGGTAACACTTAGGCCAGCATTACAAATCACTACCAGATACATATTACCAATAGATGGCATCCTAGCATGTTGAGTTTGAGCCTAGCTATAACTGACACATAATCTGAAGCTTTCAGTGTTAACAGTACACATATTCCAATATTCTACATAGAAAAAACACTGTTAGTAATTACTAATAATTACTGTTAAAAATAAGTACTTAATCAATAATAATAATTCTTATTATTATTATTAGGTAACACTTTATTTTACGGTGACCTTGTTGCACATGTTACATGTACTTACTATTGTAATAACAATAAATTATGCATAATTACATGCAACGAACTCTAAACCAAACCCTCATCCTAACCCTAACCATATAGTAAGTACATGTAGTTAATTAATATTACTCAGTACTCAAATGTATAATTACAATGTAACAATGACACCTTAAAATAAAGTGTAACCTATTATTATTGTTACTTAAAATTATATACCATTACATAAAATATATAAAAACAATTATACAAAATTATACTAATAGAGAATAAATTATTACTACTACTACTACTTAATAATAATAATATAACAATACCATAATACTAATAAAACAACTTACAAAATAACAATAAATAAAATAGTTTTAGATGAAGTACAGCAAGTCACGCTACAGGTCACAGTTGTCATTAATGAGGCATGGAATAAGCCTTGCTCAACATTTGTGACAAACGTACAACTGAAAAAACTACTACAACTTTAAACTAAACAGATCTTTCATGCACATACTACAGATTTAATTATCAGCTCCTTACTCACAGACTGATTTGAACTGTTATGGAAGGTATTTGAGGCTGACACAAACATGCCTAACAGTGGAAGCACATGATGATTTTGACAAGGGTGATACAATAAATCCATTCAACAGATTGGGATGGAGATGAATGACTGGCAGACATAAGGTAGAGTCCACAAATTCTCAAAAACCTCATGGCCATCATTTCACCCATCATATTTACTGCAGTAAATCTTTACCAAAATGTTTAACCGAGCAGGTCAGGGAAAAACCAAAGAGAAACATGAAGAAATAATTTTAGATGCTTGGATAACAGTTTTCACATTTGATATGAGAACTAGGAAACCACTGACTAAAATCACACATGATCTTGTAATTTTATTATTGCATAACTTTTTTAAGTCTTTTGATTTAGTGCAGTTCTGAAGTCATGCGGCAGCTCTTTAAAACTGTTTCTAATATTTCAGAGGATAAAAGTGACTGCATGAGGCTGATCTTGGCAAATACATTTTTTCTGTGAAATCACAGGAGTGAGATGGTGGACAAAAGGTAAAGTCAAACCCACATTGCCTGTGGATGGGCCAGAGTGTTTGCGCTAACTACTAGGTCATGGCTCAAACCTTTTTAAATGCACCAAATGAAAAAAAAAAGTCTGATCATTGCATTACAGCCAGTATGCAGAGACCATTAAGACCAGAGACCAGTGCCAGTGTTAGTATTATTTATATAAAATTAATCAATATTTTCAAATATTGATAATTTTTGATAAAAAATTATTATATACTTTTTGAAATAAAATAATTGTATTTTTATACATATTATATGTATATATATTTATAGCTTTAAGGTAAGAGTGGTGATGACATATATTGTGGAGCCTGGTACGATATAACAAATCGTAATGTGGCTTCTAAGGAAACCAAAATGGTGCAACACTTAGTTTCACAATCAAATCGAGAAAGGGTATGAAGTATTGCATCAATTACGAACATTGACAAGATGTTGCAATCCCTTGTGAGGACAGCCATCTTATTTTATTAAAGTCTTATAGTCTAATACAGTAGTAAGAGTACACTGTGCATCATAACCAAAAATAAACAGAAGGATAAAAATAAACTAAGCTGTAGTTAGTTTTCAGAGTAAGCAGTACATTTACATTTCCTTGAGTAACAGGAAAACACAGGTGTTTGCAGGTTTTAAATTCTACAAAGTTATATTGCAGTCAAACGTTTGAGAGCTGGTGGGTTTAAGGGGAGCAGTAAACTTTTGTTTTTGTCATTTTGGATGTCTAAAAGAAAAAAATAACTTTCATTAGTTGGATCATGTATATGGTGTAATGCAATTGTATTGCTGGAATCCGACCCAATGCTGATGATTCATGTGCAATGATACAAAAGGTCTACTGTATAACATGTCGCACAAACAGCTGGCATTATTCAAATATTAGATATTTCTTAAGTTGAAGCAGCACTATGGCGAGTAGAGGTTTGAACAGTTCTGTGGTTAATCACTGCAACACTACAAGCCACCACTATCTCAAAAGAGAGCAGCGGATTTATATGTCTGTATTTTTTTATTATTATTTTTCTTAAGAATTCACCCAAAAATTAAAATTCTTTCATTATTTACTCATGTTGCTCTATTATTAAAGTTGACTTGAAATGACGACTTCACTCTTTTCTATACAATAATCATTCATGGCGACCATGTCTATCAAGTTTAAATCAAATAGAAATGTTTAATCTAATCATGATGTGAATTTGCTGACCAATTCAGAAGGCTGATTCCCCACAGATTCTTTTAGGAATTTCCAATAGATTTGAACAATAGTGGTTTTTGCTTTCAGGTCTGTGCAATTACGAAAGAGAAATCCTGAGAGAATCCATGACGAGAATGCTATTTATGATCTAGGATATTTTTACGTACATAAGATTTGACATCAATAATGTTTGGTCACCAGAAACATAAGAACCAAAGACGTGCTACTTTCAAGTTGGATGTCAATGGCACATTGCATCAGAAGGAGCTATTTTTGACTGGAAAACTAGTGAAAAATGTATTAAACTTTGGTCTGTTCAACACAAACCCATTCTATAGCTCCAAAAGAATTGGAATATAGCACTTGAGTCGTGTGGTCTGTATTTATGGTGTTTTCCCTCTTTTGTCCATTTTGAAGCTTGATAGACACAGACAACATGGCAGGAAGTAAAAAATGTATCTGCTTTTGGTAAAATATTCATTTAAACAGATGATTGAATATGATTTAAACTTTGTTATTTGTATGTATGGGAGTTCAGGGACATTCTCAAGGCCATGTGTCAGCTTTCCAAGGAAATCAGACTACATTCAAGACACTCTCCTACCCATGAAGACAACATGGATGTGGCTACCAAGCCGGTAACATCAGATTGTTTTGTTGCCCATAAAATACTTGGGAGGATGGTCCTTGAACAGAGTTTGATGAAAGAGAAATTAAGGGCTCCTCAATGGGCTCACATGCAAACTAATGAGTGTGGATCATTAACAGTGTAGTCATGCATGCAAACCCCTTCAGAGGGGCAAAACTAGCGGGTTAAAACTTTATGTACAAGTCTGGACTCTACGTTTCACAGCCAGTATTTAATGTGCAGTACATCCCCTATAGTATCACTGACAACAGAAGGAAATTCAGTCGTCTTGTCTCTACTTGTAGTTTGATCTGAGGCAGTCTCACAAAAACTGAGAAAGACTTACAATGATTTCTGGTATATGTTAGTGTATTTTGATCTTAAACAACCCAACCAGAGTCATTTTGGCTTACTAATAACAATGATTTAAATACAGGAATTTCCCTCGCAATCCAAAGGGTGAATAATAGGCAGTCATTTTAACTTTCATTTTGTAGTTCATGAGTTAGATTTATAGCCACCTACTGATGTACAGTTTAATATTTCACACTGACTGACCTGTTGAATCGTGAAAGTTTGTTATCCGCTTCACAACTTGATAGCCTATAAACTTAAAGGATTACAAGGCGACAACTTTCTCTTTTCGGCATACAAATGTACCTAGGCCACAAAAAGAAGCAGTAGAGTTTCTACATCTTGTGTTATTTGTTAAATACAAATTAAAACCGTAAAACTCATTCGCCGTCGACAGAATAGTCTTACCTTTAAATCAATCTCTCAAGTGTGATCTGCTGATAAATCAGTGAAGAAACGGAAAATACGCCCCAAAACTGGTTTTACGTGAACTTCAAAAGGTATGAGTTAGATTTATAGCCACCTACTGATGTACAGTTTAATATTTCACACTGACTGACCTGTTGAATCGTGAAAGTTTGTTATCCGCTTCACAACTTGATAGCCTATAAACTTAAAGGATTACAAGGCGACAACTTTCTCTTTTCGGCATACAAATGTACCTAGGCCACAAAAAGAAGCAGTAGAGTTTCTACATCTTGTGTTATTTGTTAAATACAAATTAAAACCGTAAAACAGAATAGTCTTACCTTTAAATCAATCTCTCAAGTGTGATCTGCTGATAAATCAGTGAAGAAACGGAAAATACGCCCCAAAACTGGGTTTACGTGAACTTCAAAAGGTCCGCGTGTAAAATTGCCTGGAAAATGATCTAAATACTATTTTAAAGTTAATTGCATTCTTTATCACTATTGTAATGTATTCTTGTTACTTTGTGAATGACACCGTTTGTAACACTTCCACCTACGCTGACCAATCACGGTCGGTGACCGACATGACGTCACCGTCGACCTTTCGAAGCCTTCGAACTGCAGAGAGAGACGGCTCTTTTCCTTTGCATATGTTCTGTCACACTTGTATTTCTGAACGAATGTTTAATTAATAATAATAAATAAAAAAAAAAACTGCGGAGAGAGACGCCGCTGATTGTTCTCCTCCCGAATTCTCCTCAATTCGCGCGCCCTCTTTCTGTGATCCTGGGAACAATCAATCCCTCGCCTTGACAAAATAGCAAGGAATGTTGGTTTATCGACCATGTTATTTTAGTACTGTCAGGAATTTGTCGTTGTGATGATTATTGTCTCTTTACATTACGACAGTGACACAGTCAAAAGTATTAGATTTGGGTTACATTGATTCTGCCAATGTTACATTGCTATTTTGAAAATAATTTAAAGTCAAGTCTTTTTCCCAATGGTCCTCGTTCTATTTTTAACCATTTAATGTTATTATATTTTCTGTTTCAACCATGATGTTAACTTAGTAACACACACAAAAAGGCCGTAAAGAAAGTGTCTGGGATTTTAAGATAAGTACCCTCGTTTTTAAGTAGGCCTAAATCGGATTAGGTTTAATATAAAAATAAACATTTTTCAGTTTTGTATTAATGAACTCCTGGTAACCATGATATTTCCCTGCAGAATTCATACGTCATGGCCACTTCCGAAG
>NW_015546102.1:322606-369279 GCF_001515605.1 Sinocyclocheilus anshuiensis | reverse complement strand
CACTAGGGCAAGAGGTGATTTTTTTCTGCTTCATATTACTTATATAAAAGCTTTAAGTATACATATCAAATGTAGTTCTGAGACTTATTTCTATACTGCAGCACAACTTTCTGTTCACCAGTGTTTCATTAAGCAAAGTCCCTTTAACCAAACAAATCTAAAATGTTTTTATTATTTAAATAAGCATAAAAAGCATGAAAAAACAAAACCCCAAATTTCCATGTGATACAATCGAAAATCTCAAAAAGATACTTTTTAACAACACAATGATAAAGTACAGCCACTGATGCTTTCAAACAGATGAAAATAAGCACTTTATAAAAAAATACATCTCTACACTGTAACATCATGAACATAGTGTTTGCCATTCAGAACACAAGGACATTAATCTATCTGTATGTCACTTTACATCCACATCTTGTTCTGGGAGACGTTGGTTTGAACTCGGTCATTCACGTTATGGGTTCAATAGGTGTGTTTACTTTTGGTAGGGAGTGTTTAAGAAAGTCATATGAGGAAGAATCAACTGGGAAAAAAGCATACGTAACTACAGTATTTTCTTCCTTGTTTTGTAATTACAAAATCAAAGGGGAAAACAATGATCTCAGCTACAGAATACATTAAACAACAAACAATTGCTGCATAATTAAAAGAAATTTCCTTTAGGGAGTGTTTAAGAAAGTCATATGAGGAAGAATCAACTGGGAAAAAAGCATACGTAACTACAGTATTTTCTTCCTTGTTTTGTAATTACAAAATCAAAGGGGAAAACAATGATCTCAGCTACAGAATACATTAAACAACAAACAATTGCTGCATAATTAAAAGAAATTACCTTGTCCCCCCCCCCCCCAAATGTATTGGTCCTTGCCATCACCAGTGCCTTTGCCTATCCACAGTACGAGATACACTTCATAATTTCTCCCAGCACTCACAAGATGGTGTGCAACTCCATTTTTCTACAGCTCGGCATAAGCAGATGTTTTAGACTGAACCTCAGTGTAATGGAAAGCCAATAAGTGAAAAAGGGGATTAATATTTGCGAGGCTGTGTTTGAAATGACAGGGACCACACAGGACACGCAAAAGCGCATTGTTTGAACTTTTGAGACTCTTGTTGGACCCTGAATACAGGTGATGGTTACTCTTGAGCTTCTTTGCCGGTCATTTTGTAGATCTCTGTAGGTCCGTCCACGTGTGTGATGGTGGTGGTCAACTGTATTTCTTCACCACTATTTCCAGCTTGATCCGCTATATGGAAAAAGAGAACAGAGGAATATGTATCAGTGACTGATCAATACTTTCACTAACATCATGACAGGGTAGCAACAACAGGAAATATAAGTTTCCAGGTGATAACGTCTTCATAAAGAATTCAGCATAAACAAAAAAATACCCCAAAATTTGTTGCAGCACAAGCCTGAACAAACATGGAAAACCATGTGTGATGCACTATAATTTTTCAATACTAAATTAAGATCCACTAAGTTTGTATCAGGTCAAGAAAAAATAACCATAATGTATATATGCAATAACAACAAACACCATTTGGGAACAGGAAACCATACAGAAAGTTTTAAGCATGACATCAATATACTGATGGTTTTCATTAGGCCAGCCCAAGTAGGAAGCCTGGCCAAGATTAGAGACACCCACTGCTGCCTGTAGGGCCCATTTCACCACAGGAGAGAAGGGGGAAAAAGGCACTAAAAGTAGGAAAGCACCTTGTCACAACCATTTCTAACCTATTCCATTATCACTGGCTATTAAAAAAAGTTTCAAAGTTTGGGATCAGTAAGATTTTTAATGTTTTTAAAGTCTCTAATGCCCATCAAGGTCGCATTAATTTGATCAAAAATACACTGAAAACAACAATAATATAAATAATATAATATAATAAATGTTTTAATTATTATTTTTATTTTAAGGTATTTTAAAATGCTGTGCAGCCATTACTCCAGTATTCAGAGTCACATAATCCTTCAGAAAACCTTCTAATATGCTGATTTGGAATAACAGAAATCTTTGTGTAACATTATACATGTTGATACAATTATACAATTTTTGATCAATCGAATGCATCCTTGTTAAATAAAAAATATTATTATCTATAAATAAAAAAGTAAATATTATTGAATATTACTGTAAAGTCAAACAGATTTTCGGCTCATGCATTTACTCAAATTATAATAACAGGAGAATTTAGGAAGGATATGACCACTGACAATTTAAATGATTTACTACTAATTTGTCTATATGTTGTCAACAAAATTTTAGACAGAGCTGAGACTGACACTTGTCACCTCTTGGCATCATGCACAAAAAAAAAAAAGCAACACTGAAGTAATGTTTGAAGATCTCCAGAATGTCTATTCTAACCTAACAATAAACGCCATTCAGGGACAGAAAACCATAAAGAAAGTTTCAAGCATGACATCAAGACATTGATGGTTTTCATTAAACCAGCCCAAGTAGGGAGCCTGACTTAGATTAGAGACAACGACTGCCGCCAAAGAGGCCCATTTCCCCAAAAGGGGGGGGGGGGGACTACCCTTCTTAAAAGAACCTAAACATGAGGAGACTGTGTAACATGGTGCTAAGTGAATGTCCTTACAGTGATGCAGGTACTGATTTCCTTGTGCTGCAGACATGAAACAGCATCGTCTGACTCTTTTGAGACATCTTTTTAAAAACACATTCCAAGATCGATTTAGACAACCTGTGTATTTCGATACAGCACAATAAAAAAAAAAAACATTCATTTCTCATGATTCATGGGAAAAACTGAGCAGTTCTGGGTGTGTCTCAAAATGTAGTCTCAGTTTGTCTGTAAAACAAATAATCCTAATGCTAACAATACAATGCTCTATAGGCGCAACATTTATGCAACATTCTGTGCCAAACCTCAAATTTGGCCTTCATTTATTTATAAGCTATTGATTAGAAGACAGTTATCAATCAAATAACCGTTTAGTGATTCACTACTTACATGAGGAACACAACCCTTGATATCCCCATAGTGCACAGCAGATTAAAAAACGTTTGTTTTAACAGTCATCAACAGGCCCTTGTATATGAACTCAAATTCTTGTACAGTGTAAATATTTGTATGCAATTTACAGCTGTCTGGCAGACAAAAAATAAAGACCTTTAATTTGCTGTATTTTAAATGGCCACCTCTGAAAAACAAATATAATATAATATAATATATAATATAATATAATATATCATTAAGGTAAAAAAATGCAAATGATACTAATAATGTCTATTACAACAACAAATCATATTGTAAATAGATGTATTTTATCATTTGGCTCTTTCACAGCAAAAGAATATATTTTACACAGTAAACGAATCACTAGCTATTGAAGTCAGGGGGTCACCTCTGGCTACAGAGTCTGAACTAAATGTTGATGCTACTGTAGATTAGGCAAGTTTAGTACAAGTCAAATATTAATTTGACAAAATATAATAAATGAAGGATTGTGATCAGTGTCCATAATGTCCATTCCATGATGATTGGTGAGGTGCTTGTAGCTGGACCATCCTTGATGTTGGTTGACAAAGGTTTTTAATGCATATAATACCTATTATATGCAGCATGTCTGCATAGAAGCTTTGCCATTAGAGTTGCAGGTGTCATACAAATTATTTACAATTTTACGGTCCAAGTGTCTCACCGCTTGATTGCTCGTCCCCATAACGCTTGTGAGACGGTGCATAGAGAAACATGAGGGCAAATACATAGAGGTTCCACATGCCATAGATTCCGGTGAAGAAGGCGCTGTTCACCTGAACCGTGTAGCCACCCCAGTGCCAGTGACCCTCATTCACCTGTTAACACACAACGAAAACCACATGAATGAATCAATCTACGATGACATATGTAGAAACTGATTTAGCTGACAACTAATCTATACCTGGCTAATGATGAAGAAGATGACAGTCATTGCAGCACATGCTAGTGTGACCAACATCAGGAACTTGAAGCGGAAGATGAGGCCCTACATGAGAGAAAAAAAAAATATTCAAGAAACAAGTGCTTCATGGTTTCGACAAAAATATTATGCAGCACAACTGTTTTCAACACTGATAATACCAAATGTTTTTTGAGCACTGTAAGGCTGTAAGAAGCTCAGGTACTTTGATCTCCTGAGATACAGACAATTCAAACACAATTTGAATGAGTCAAATATAAAAGTAAACTTAAATAGAATAATCAAGTGTCAGAATAATAATAAATAAAAATGGACAAACAACCAATTTGCATTTCAACCTAAATTCGAGGTTATAGTAACATGGAGTCCAAACTACTTGGCACACAGAAAAGACTGAACACGCAAGAACCACAAACCAACAAATCTTACCAACCATAAACATTTGAATGGTAGTGCATTTAAATATATCTAGTTGCAACATTTAGGACATTATAATTCGTAAGAAATCAGCATTAGTATACGGTCATAAACTTACTTTTTAGCAAATTTCTAAACTTGTTTGTACAAACTTCTTTTGGGTTTTCCGAAAGCTCATTAGTCATACAAATGCTAACATTATCTAGGTTACACATTACCTCATAGTGCAGTCGACGAGCCTTTGTCATAGCAGGTAAAGACGACCTTTTCCCACTGATGTTTCTGAACACTTGGAACACCATGAAGCACAGGAACAGGAAGTAGAGACATGCGCAGATTCCTGCTACAATGATGAAGGCCATCTGCACCAATCTCAGTTAAAGTGATAACTTAACACAAAGCATATGACTACACTATACCACAGAAGTATAGAAATCAGCAACAGTATGGTTGAGATATTTTCGTGTGGATCATTATTTACTTTAAAAGCCTTTAGTACATGTTTGGTCCGAACATATGTGGCACATAATGAAGATGCATTATTATAATACATGAATGAACAGAGCAGGGATTTGACCATCAGTTGCCATCCTGAAGGCCTTTAATTAACATCTGTACCAACATCTCACACAGTCAAAAGGATACAGCAAGCTCTGTCCCAACATCTGATGCCCAGATACTGTAGAAGGGGTTCTTCAGCTGTACTCCTCTATGAAGAAAACAAATGCAATGCATTTTTTAGAAGAGAAGAACACAGCAGTATTAAGGACTAAAGAACTCGAGTTAGATGGAAACCAAAGTGAGTTACTTCATGCCAAGAATTAGGATAGTTCAGCATTGGCTCACCTTTCACACATATCAAAAATGAATAGGCAGAAGGAGCCAAAGACAATGGGTCCAACCTGCTTCCAGTACACAGAAAAATGGTTTCTCTCAGTCTGGTCCTTGAGGGGGGGGAAAAAAAAAACACACACAACAAAAATGCATTATAGTAATAAACTATATTAAATTTTGAGTATGGCAATCAATTCAGTAGCTCTTTTTACTATAAGTTAGTTTAGTCTAACATAAAACTGCAAAGTAGTTCTGCACCAAATAGTTTCCAAACACTCCCTTAGTATTACATTGTTTGGAAAAACAGGAAAGTGGCTCTTACCATGAGATGTTCTCCACAGAAGATGATCCAGAAAGAAAGCAGCATTGCGTAGAAGATGCCCTGACGGATGTCACCAAACAGCAGCATCCAGGTCCAGTTGAAACCCACTGAGAACCATTCAACTGGGATATTGATGAATGTCATGGAGATTCCCAGAGCAAAGATAATCCTAAAAGAACACAAAGCGCACGAGATATGATCATTATTAATATACCAGTAAAGATCACTTTTTTAGCAAACGTATGATAGAACCAAGACAAAGTCAAACAAATTTGGCTCCATGTTGGCTTTAATTTTTTTCTAGTGTTCAAAAGCAAGCATGCTGGGACAAGCTAATTTGGTGAGACTGAGAAGGGGTGTAGAATGTGACTTCAAACACATGAATCACATTCCAGCCTGCCCAATCAGGGCAGAAAGAGACCATATTGTGTTGGAATGCCGGGAATGTTCCATGAGTTCAACTCTGCTGAGGGTACGAAGGTGCATTTGCTTACTGGCAAAGTGAACAAAGCAGCTTTTCAGCTACCAAAAAGTAAAATTGCAATATGAAATGACAAGACAGTCCAACAAGAAGGAAAAGAAAAAAATATTTTAAAACATTAGTTTAGAACAGAAGTTCTTAGAAATGTACTCATTGTATTCATATTGGCTTCATGTGGTTTTATAGCATTTTCAAGAAAAGGTTGAAGTAATAATAGATTTTACCATTTTTAAGTTTTTAGATGCATTTTTCAGGTACGTTTTAATGTTTGGGGTCAATGAGATTTTTTTGTTTTTGAAAGAAAGAAATTGATACTCCTTTCAGCAAGGATACATTAAACTGAACTTGTTATTTAAAGAATCCTGAAACAAAGTACCAAGGTTTTCACAAAAATATTAAGCAGCACATAAGAAATATTGAAGACTGGAGTAATGGCTGCTAAAATAAAATTCAGCTTCGTCTGATATTTCACCATTATAATTTTAATTAATACATGCAATGTATTTAAGTCATTCATTGCATGTATGAAGTGCATTTATGTATTTTTGAAAGAGCTCTTAAACACACAAGGGCACAAAAAGTTAGCTGTGAATAGCAAAAATGCAAGATAACGCACATCCATGACGTCAACTAAAATAAGCTGCTCCCTGGAGACATGTGTAACTCACACACTCACAGCGTCTCTGCCAGTTCCACTGGCATGAAGCAGCATTCTGGCATCATTCCAATAAGAAAGCCGGTTGGAGCCCATGTCACACATTTCTTAGCTCCCTCAGAAATGTAAAAAACGATTCCAGTTCCCATCTTGACACTCTATTAAAAAAGCATGCTATGGAAAAGCTTTTACAACATGAAAAAATAATTATCCTTCCTGCAAGATGCGCAAAGTACAACTGCTTGAGAGCTTCCTGTCTGCTGGGACCTCTAGTGCACAGGTAGTGTGTGTGAGAGATGGATGGTTGGTGCAAGCGCTTAATTTGCAAGGAAGAAACTAAATGAAACCAAATGAAATTATTAAAAAGGTTTCTTCAGGAAATATTAACAGAAAGAAATCCTTTTCATCAGGAAATATAAATTATATTTATTCATTAATATCAGATCTTAGCCATCTGACTGAAATAGTGTCATATCAAACACTGTTCACAATAGTGCTGGGCGGTATACCGGTTCATACCGAATACCGGTGTTTATTTTTGTTATGATATGAATTTTTAAAATACCGCAATACTGGTGTATGTTGTTAAACACCCGACATGCATGAAAAAAAAAATACCGTCATGTACCGTGAAACCGGTATAACTTTGAAAAATACCGTGATATAAATTTTTGGTCATACCCGCCCAGCACTAGTTCACAATGCAATATATTTTGTATAGAGAAACTGATTGTTAGATACATTCCTGTAGCTCAAACCGTTGAGCATGGCGCTAGCAGCAACAAGATCATGGGTTTGCTTCTTAGGGAATGCATGAACAAATGAACTGATAAAATGCATAGCTTAAATGCAATTAAGGTTGCTTTGCATACAAGAGTCTATGATATGCTTGAATGTAAAAAAATAAGATAATAAAAACGTTTCACCATTTTAATTCCTTCATTAAATTTTAAGTGTTTTCAAAGTCGATTTCAGTGTTTTTCTAAGGCAAGCATCACTATTACAGTTATTAATTTCTCAGAATTTAACTTTTCTAAGTCATTTTTTTCTGCATGCTGAAGACATAATTGATATCTAAAATGGTTCAGACATGCACTGTCCCATAAACTATCCCATAGATATAAACTGAAGGAGGGTCCAGCAATATTTCTAGACCAGAATATTGCAGAGACTTGGGTAGGAAGACATATTTGACTTGGACCAGTAAGCAAGCACCTAGCACCTAGCTATCAACCCAGAACACCCAAGCAACCACACAGTAGTACCGTAAAAACAACTCATAACCCTCTTTCTTTTAAAGGGGTCATATGATGCTGCTAAAAAGAACATTATTCTGTGTATTTGGTGTAATGAAATGTGTTTATAAAGCATGTCAACATATTCTGTTACACCAAATACACAAAATAATGATCTCTAAAAAAGCATCATATGACCCCTTTAAGCTTTTTCTTTCAACCAATTAGCAACACACTGGCAACCCCCTTGGCCTTACAAAAAAAAGTAATTAAAATAATGTTTCCTATGGTCAAAAAAAACATATGGTAAAAGGATTTAAATTATCCTGCCTTTCTTCATTCTATTGACCAGTAAACCAATCAAACAAAAAAAAAAACTGTTACCTTTTGGGCTACATTCACACTGTCAGTTGGAATGACAACGGCATTTACATTGTGATTCTCAAAATGTCCTATTCACACAACATCTTACGATAGAGGCTCATATACTCCCTGTGTATAAACATGCAATTGAAGTCAAGTCCGTATTATATTTGCGCCCACTATCTGTAATCATAGCAACAGCGAATAAAGTAAATGTCAAATATGGCGACGTCCAAAACTGCAAAGTCTTATCATATTTGACACAACAAAAGTTCAATTGAGGCTAAATTTATTCTGGAAAATCTTAAGATTTTAGTGAGAATCTTAAGGCAGATTTATACCTCAGTAAAGAGTGGAGCATTTGCGATGCATGCATACCACAAAACTGATAGGACAGGATCTAAAATTTCAGATGACACACTGCTCATATCTGCTTTTCTGTAAGTTACAGAAACCATAAACCGAAAAATTAAAACCCATGCTAGAAGTGACAAGTAGTTGTCCAGTATGGTTCCGTTCACACAGCAGGGCTTTGCTTAAAATACAGATATGAGTCCTGAAAGTTCACTGATGTGAGTTCAGTTATAGAATAGGGTTGTCAATCCCATAAGTAACCAAACAGTCTGAACGTAACCCTATTAAGGACTCAAATACAGTAATGACAATCGTATTCTGCTGTTGTGTGACTGTGGCCTTGATCTAGCAGACCAGTTTAAAGAAGTGACAGAAACATAAGAATCTTACTTTTCCAGGAGAACAGGTGGCCTGGTCATCTGGGTGATTCTCCTCCAGTACCAGATCATGATAATGAGGACGCTGGGAGTGAGGAACGTCTTCATGGCAAACCAAACCTTGGTGAAGCCACCATTTTGATGAATGCTCTGGAAAGTTACATTGAGAGGGACATTACAGTGACATCACAAGAAACACATTAAGAGCACTTAATTAATGGGTATGGTTGTTTGCCGAGAGCCAAATAAGAGTAAGCCAAACAGAAGGGAAGATTAAGAAGTGATGCAATCCAGATATTTTCAGTCCACTGACATTTGTATAACCATTGCCCTGTCCAGAAGTGTGTGCCAATTATAACAAGCCGAGACTGGGCCAAAATCCTCCCATGCAAACAAAGCTCAAACAAAACTGCTTGCATAACTCTGAGTAAACATGCATCCTATGACTGTATTTAATCAGTCACAGCACACATTCTATATTGTCTGAAGACTCACCACTAGACGAATGTCTTTGATTTCTCCAATCCCGATGTTGACTTTTTTGCGTTCATTAACAGGAAGTCGGATGTTGAGAAGATAGTACTTATGGGCCACACTGCCAACCTCCATAAAGGGCAACAGGTCACAATCATAGTAGCGCCCCTCGTTCTCATAAGTCTGACAAAAAAAAAAGAGATTCTGGTGAGGTTTTGAACATTTTAAAAGAAAACTAAGATGAATACTGAGCTTTTCAAGGTACAACACACTTGGTCCCTATATAGCATTTACAGAGATTGAAGTCTCTGCCCTACCTTGAAAAATGGCCTTAACACTATCAGTAAGGGGTGTTTTTGGATTTGTTACGATTCAGAAATAACTTGCGAGCTTACCTTTGTGGCAGTGAAATTGCAGCTCAATTTGCGATGCTCTATTGAATGGGCCATCTCAGTCCACTCACTCAGAGTGCTATCTCTGTAGGCCAGACCAACATCCATGGTGACCAAAGATCCATCTTCTACACGCCAACAAAGAACACACATAATTCAGTCTGATATATCAGAAAGATAATGCACTATAACCAGTAACAGTTGCTGCATTTTAATAACTGCTATTTTCTTCTTAACTGCTTAACTTCTTTAAAACCTTTGTAAATAACCTTATTTGCCAACTGACTACCGATTCTGATCTCCAGTCTTTTTTTTTTAAACAAGCAATTGGGTCGATTCCGATTGCCTTTTTATTTTTTCTTTAAGCTTGAGACAAGAATGAATGAAAAAGTACATAAAATGTTTTTGCTCTATTACAGGCTGAACTTGCCTTAAAAAAAATAGCTGTAGCCATTTGGCACGGATCACGATCCAAACAAAGATGCCAGCTACATGAGAACCATGAGAAGCTATTTTTTATAGAGCTCACAAGTTCATTGCAAGTTCATTCCTGTTTACAGACTTTGTTATATTTCTACACAAATTACATTTTGGGAAATGACTGCAATGCATTTTGTTTGTGAATGTAAAAAGTTGGGAAGAAACTGCATGTGTATCAGTATATTAGATCTGTGAAACAGCACATCTTGTAAATGACGTTATCATAAGGCTACAGAAGTCTTATAATACAATGCACGAGTCCTACTGACCACTTTTTACGGTTTTACTTTTTAACCACCATTACTTTTTTTCTGGCATTTGGATTTTGACAACACTCAAATTCACCCTTTGTGTTTCACAGGGAAAATAAAGTCACATAAGCATGCAAAATAACATGAGGGTGAGTAAATGACCATTGCAGGTCATTTTTGAGTGAATTCTTATCTCTTCAAAACCTTGACATCTGGAAAAATAAATGAGCACCTGCTGACTGAAGAACAATATTGGACTTTTATGGACAAGGCCAAATGCAGACATGTGAAATGACAGATTTATGACATCCCATAGCATTCTCATGAATAACTTGTCATCACAGTGTGGCTAAAAGTAGCTCAAGGTAACCTGGGAGTCATTTTATAAATGGACACCCTATTTGAGTCAATCATAACCTCTCACACACCTGTTTCAATACATCAGCAGGTATATATTATATATACACATACACTGTATATAATCAAATTCACAGACTCACCAAAAAAAAAACAGGTTCAACTTTGCATGAGGGATTGTCAAAGTATTACAGAGTCATGTGGTGTGAAACTCCTGAGTTTTGGGAAAGCAGGAGGTATCTGGGAAAGGGGCTGGTGGTTTGGATCGCTTTGCACAGCCTTGTGAGTTCCACTTCACTTCTCTAAAGAGATCCTTGTTGTGTTATGAAACAAGCTGGAGAGCACTAAAAAGAATTCCTGCACAAGGAAGGCTGAGCTTTATGGGGGGAGGGGCAGGAGGAACAGAGAGGGAGAGAGCGGCAGACATTATTAGCCCAATCCTCTCTCCTCCAGTGTGTCTGCAGTGGCCCCCACCTACGAGCGGCTGTGCCAAAGAGCTTTGAATGTCAGCTTAGCACACACAAACATTCCGCCCGGGCGCAGCGCGCATCACCCCGGCGACTAAGCCATTTCAACAGCTGTGTTATTGCTGGAGACCAGCCAAACTGTGCTGCTTGGGCCAGAGAGACGAGAAAGAGAGAACCAACGGCACTCCACTGAATATGAGGCAGAGGGGCTGGTGATCCTGGTGATGGTCATGTGATTAGAATAGCCTGAACTTTCGAGAAGCTGAGTTCACGCCATATCGTAATTACCGTAATTTCGAGATGACAGCACGTGACGTTCTACTCGGAGCTGTTCACGTCCTCAGACTCGGAATTACGCTTTTCTATGGCAACAATATCAATGACTAAACAGAGCCTGCGGTGGTCAGGTGGTACAGCAGTCATGTTTTACAAGTCTTAGCTCTCAGAAAACTCCCCGTTCACAAGTTGTAATTACGAGCTCTACGAGGATGTGAACGCTTTTTATTACGAGATTGGAATCTCATAATTACGGGAATTCCGAAATGGTGTGAACGCACCTTAACTGCAGCCTGGAGATCCAAATGGGGGAGGGAACTCCAAAATGGGGTGGGAGCTCCAAAATAGGGCGTGGCATCCTCCCATTGACAGACAAGCACGTCGCATCAAATGCGCAATTTTTTCTCCCAATCCAGTTCAGTGGAAACTCCGTCCCACAGCTGATTCTAAAGATTTTATTGGTTGTCAATCACAGTGTTGATTTCCTACACTATGCTACAATAAATGCTAACCCCTAAGCCTACCCCCCACCTGACCCTAACCTTAGCCAGTGAAATTGACTGCACGGCGGGACTGGCGCTGAATAGCATGGTAAAGAAAGTTCAGGAGATAAGCAGTTAATAAGATTATGCGATATGAGATCCCCGAGCCGGGCCGTTCCGTAACTCCCCAACCGGTCCTCACCTTTTCCTTTCTCTTTGGAGTGTTACAAGCTGTTTGTGAATACATAAGATCCCTTAAGTTGCAAAGACTAAAGTCTCAACCCAAAGAGATATTTAAAAGTTAAGACTCGTCCACGCCCCCACATATCTATGTCACTGTGTGGGAAGATTTGCATAACACCACACAAATGTTCACACAAAGAAAGAAGGCGTAACTTTGATTCTCACTATAGTATTTTTGCCGCTGCCGCCATGTCGTGGAGACGCTGTGTGTTTCGTTGTGAAAGCGAAACTTTGTTTGGTCTTCCAAAAGAGGACAACTAGAAATCAGTGGTTAAGTTGTATTTACAACACTGTTCCAGAACAGTTCAAACCAAATATTCGTGTGTGTGCAGCGCATTTTACGGAGGACTGTTTCCTGAACCTGGGAGAGTAGCCTACAATGCCGGCTGTTCTGACTGCACTCATGACTGGCCATTGCGTTCCAGAAATCAACATTGCTCAACGCAGCAAACGCGTGTTATAGCCTAAATAGTTAATGTTAATCGTTTTGGTCCCACTTTATATTAGGTGGCCTTAAAGGTGCAGTAGGAGATCTTGGAAAATGCTAACTTTATCCTGATAGCAGTGAAAGCGAAAGTCCCACCCTCCCTGCAATCGCCGTCCAAAGCCACGCCCCCTGAATGCATATACGCTCACAGACCAGAATACCAGAGACAACATTACTACAATAGGCTACATCAGCCGTTCTCAATTCCAGCCCATGTTCCGAAGTGAAGTAAACTTAAATGGATTTCCCCTGCTCAGGGAGTAGGGAGTAATGAACACTGTGTAGGGGTCATATCGATCGGAACACAGTTCATGCACGTAGCTCTCATCTAACGAGTTGGTTATCTGAATCGGGTGTGTTAACTAAACGAGACATGCAAAATATGCAGAGCAGGGGAGGGCGCGAGTTCTGGAATTGGGAACCGCTGGGCTACATCATGTGTCATTCCCCGGTGAGAAAACTTTAAAAGTACTACAATACCAGGAAGGAAGATCGGGTTGTTGATGTTTGTCTGCCATTCTCACTCTGTCTGCACAGCATGCCTGAACGCGCTGATGACGTATACTGTCTGCGCGAACCGGGTGTGCAGAGGTATGCAAATTTATATGTTGACAGGCAGGTAGGAAAGCCAATTAAAACGCTCGGACTGAGCGTTTTGATTGGACGAACATTTCATGGTCCTATGCCTTCCACAGAATATATAAATACAAATAAATACATTTAGACCACGTAACTTAATGATTGCTATCGGCATGTGAAGAGACTTTCAACCAGCATAACAAAAAATGTTTCTGAAGACAATCACCTATTGCACCTTTAACGACTATGTACTTACATTTAAATTAATAATTTAATACATTGCACTTATTGCGTACATACATGTTTTTACATTGTACTTATATTTTTAAAAATACCTGCATGTAAATACATCTGTAACTAATTTCTGTAATTACATTTATAATTACACTGTTGAACCATCCCTTACACCTAAATGTAATTTCTAAATGATTCGTAAACGACTCGTGCGAAGCAGTTCAAAGAATCAGTCTTTCTAAACCCCTCCTTTTTGTGAGCCCTCACTGCTGTGATTGGTCAGATGGCGCAGTCCTTTGTGATTGGTCAAGAGCCGTAGAGAGGTTGGCTCTGGATTGGTCTATCGCGTACAGCGCGTGTCAGAAACGAAACGCCCATTGCCATGACGGAATGACAGCCCTGGAGACTTGTCAATACATAGAAAAGATGGTATCAATTGTACCTTACCAATTCAAGCCGGAGTCTGATGATGAAACGGTTAAACTGGCTGATTGACAAGAGACTGATTCAAGCACGACTGGAGCAGGACGTTTCTCAGTGGTAAGTGTCAAGTGTTAACAAGTTTGTGGTGATTATAAGATGTGATCAAACAAATTTACTCTCACAGCGTAGGAAACAGCATCTTCTCGACATGTTAACCACATGGAAATTTTACTGTGTTTGTGGGCGGGCAAGTTGGTGACGTAGAACGTGGGCAGACATTATGCGAATGTGTTACTTCGTGATGTAGAGCCGTAACAGAATAAGATTCGAATTCCTGACGACTCTTTTTTTTTGATAGACAGTAACTTTATTTATCGTGCACGGTCAGCTTCACAACTTTGCAGATAGTTTATGTTCACATACAGCTACATGATGCACTGCATGAAAGGTAATATTCAAAAAGGCATAATGGGGCAATTTAAACCTACCCACACCACCAAACCGGTCCCTAACCTTATCCATATCCCACCTCAATAACAGCAAAACTGTTTTGCAATACAATATGAACACAATAAGTGCATTGTACTTATTTTTTTGATGTAAGTACATAGTAGTTAAGGCCACTTAATAAAAAGTGGGACCATCGTTTTTATTTTATATTAGTTCTTGTTGCTTTTGTGCAATAGATGAATAACAATTTATTTTTTTTAGATATTTTATGTTTAGATATACCTATTTTGCAGGAGTCCCGTGAATCATTTTATTCTCCCACATCCAGCACACACACATGAGTGTCTACCTGCCGGCACCGGCACTCGCTCATCTTGTCCCGTAGATATTTTATGTTTAGATATTTCTATTTTGCGGGAGTCCCGTGAATCATTTTATTCTCCCGCATCCCACACACACAAGTGTCTACTCGCTCGCACCAGCACTCGCCCATCTTGTCCCGCGCCGCACTCTGTTGCGTCAGGTCTCGCGGGAGCAGGTCTCTAATCCACTGGCATTGGCCTCGACAGTGCATGTGCTACATCCTTTTTACAATCTAGATTATAAAACACTGCATTCTGTCAGCAATGTAACGTGGCAGTACCGTATAGAGACCTCGGCTTGTAACTTTACTCTAATTACTATTTTGAAAATTATAATGTTTTAAATTAGCACAGCGGAGCTTCTGGCCAAACTGGAAACGCATCGTGATTTTGGGCTCGGTGCTACAGGTCCGAGGCTATTAGCCCCGCCCGGCCCGTTTAAAGCACTGGCCCGACAGTGGAAAAGCGGCTAATTCTGATGATGTCACCCAACAGTGCCGGCACCAAGATGGTTGGCCAAAGTCTGCAGAATCTGTAGAGTAATGTAGTATAAAGTAGGCCTACTGACTGATTTGGATATTTATTTAATGTATTAAAACTAATGTGGTTGCCTTAACCAGAACAAGCAAGGTAACATCTTTTTTTTTTTTACTTATACAGTATATACTACTAGAGAGGAAAAATGGCGTAATCTAAAGAATTTAGACAAGGTTATGATGGGTTTATACCACAATATAGATTACGGTTGAAAAGTTTTAATTAATTAAGTCTCTTATGCTAACCAAGGCTGCATTTATTCGACCAGAAAAACAGTAAAAAATAGTAATATTGCAAAATATTGATTGCAAAATAACTTTGGTAATAATTCCAATCACTGTATCACTGGGCAAAATTACAATTAGGTATATAATTTTTCTTTTATATGATTTCACTTAATTTGATTAAAAACATTTAACTTAAATCAGAGACTGTAAATATGCATTAGTTTAGTGCTCTTAGTTACAATGCCCCTATTAAAAATCTGTGTTTAAATACCTTTAAGCAATGTGTCAAAATTACTATTTTACATTTTGAGTGGTAAAAGAACCAGAAAAGAGAGATTTGGTAACATAAAATTTGTTTATAAATTTGCTTTGCATTCACCAATCTGCAGTGTTGGGGCAAGTTACTTTTAAAAGTAATGCATTACAATATTGCATTACTCCCTAAAAAGTAACTAATTTTAGTTCATTTTTATGGAAAGTAATTCATTACTTTACATTTTGTGTTACTTTTTTCTCATCTGTGCTGGGCTTGCTTGTTTTTTTTTTGTTTTTTTTTACATAAGTTCTATTTTGGGCAAATATAAAAGCACTTTCACACCAAAAGTTAAATGAATAAGCCTCAGGCTGAAGGAAATGTAAACTCGCATCTGAGTAGAGGGTGCAGCTCAAACAAACCTTTCAGCTGTGCTGCCATTCTGGATTGCATAAATAAAAATATGCAGGAGAAGAAAGTTCAACACTCTTCAGTAATTTAAAAAAAGAAACACAAATGTTACGTTTATCTAGGGATGTAACATGTATCTATTTGTAACCGATTCAAATCGGTTAAGATGCTAAACAAATCACGATTCAATTAGGGGTAGGAGTTTATATGAATGTATGTCTGAGGGGAACTTACTGTCTTTAGAAAAGTTTAGATGGTATTTTTTCTTTTCATCTTGCCTCTGTATAATGCATATTAAAGTTCATAAGTGCAGCGCTGCTTTGTTTACAGCGGAAACCAAGGAAACGCTTTAAGCGCCACCTGCTGGCAGAGAGTGAATCTGCGTCTCATTCAGCTGCTGTATCATGCAGATATTTTTTATGTATAGTTTCACAAAACTGAAGTCAAACCATTCTGTTTTTGCTTCAAATTTCGAAATTATACAATCTAATTTAGATTAAAAACTGCTCATGTTGCATGTATGCAGCATCTTTGTTTGGATCATGATTAAAATGCAGTGATTGCCTCTAATTTTAAATGGGACGAGCACAGACAAAGCCTTATTTTGTTTATATGAAGAGATTTATTTTATTTGTGTTACTTATTTATTTGGGTCTTGTTTTAAAATTTCAGTTTAGTTTTGTTATTTACATTTACATTATATTTAAATTTTGTCATTTAGCAGACGCTTTTATCCAAACCGACTTACAAATGAGGACAATAGAAGCAATCAAAACCAACAAAAGAGCAATAATATGGAAGTGCTATATTAGTATATTATTATAGTGTTATATTTCAATTTCACAAAGAAACTTGCAGCATTTTGTTTTGCATTTTGCAATAAAAGGACACATTTAATTTATAATTTGTCTTAAATCTCATTTTGTTAAAAAAAATCGTGAATCGAATCGTGAAATCAAAATCGTGAATGGAATCGA
Source organism: Sinocyclocheilus anshuiensis (assembly GCF_001515605.1). Lineage (NCBI taxonomy): Eukaryota > Metazoa > Chordata > Actinopteri > Cypriniformes > Cyprinidae > Sinocyclocheilus > Sinocyclocheilus anshuiensis. The sequence goes on along the minus strand of NW_015546102.1, from coordinate 351,942 downwards.
ATCGTGAGTTGAGCGAATAGTTACATTCCTATGTTTATCTAAAGTAATTTTCGCTTATTAGTATGGTTGAATTGGATCATCTAAGGTCAGCAGCAAATACACTATATCAGTGTTAACATATGTAATTATTTCAGGTTTGCATCATATTCTGAGTTTTCATTTTCATTGTATTCATTCGTTCTGAGAAATACTGAATCTGTTTTTTGAGATGAGTAAATGCATGTTCACATTTAGTCTAGAACTACAGTAGCCATCATGTTTACACAGCACAGACAACACCTCTGCACTTAGTGCAGATTTCTCTCAACATGGGGACAGGAGAGATGTCAGTCAATAAATGGGGAAAGAAATTAACTGGTGTTGCTTGAAAAATCAATCAGATATTTTATAGTAATGTGTTACTTTACTAGTTGAAAAAAGTAATCTGATATAACTCATGTTACTTGTAATGCGTTACCCCCAACACTGCCACGGTGCCAACTGTAATTAAGAAGTAACATGAACACACCTCTCTCTCACTGTGCAATATGTTACTTTTTCATTGTGAAATGCTGAGTGCCAAATGAATTCCTGCTAGGACCTTATTAGTAAGACTGCTGACACTCTGTGAGGTCTTGCTCGGAGAACAGGATACACAGAAAAACAGCTGGCAGAAGATCACACAAGACTTACGGTAAACACATAACATCTGGTTGAGGATGATCTTCTTGGAGAGCATGATCCAGATTGTGCTACAAAACCCTGAACTGTACAAAAATGGTTTATTCAAGTGCTGAATGCATAATTAATAATGCAAAGATCTGCAGTAAAGGTAAAAGTAAAAAAAAAAATAATAATTTTTTTTTTTCCTACTTTATGCACAAGCACGTGCTTCAGGGTGGGGTATATAACAACAAGACCATGGTAGCTTCCACACTAGCACTAGTTAATGTGTTAAGGAACCAAAAAACTCCTCCTCCATTTCTCAAGACTTGAATAGCCAGCAAAGGTGCTCCTGCTGCTAGAAGGAGCAGACGTTCCGATCACTTTCCCAGACTGCTCTAGCTCGACAATGGCTCTTCATTAGTGGCCAGTGTTATCCACTTAATCCTGTCTTTGAAAGGGCAGACTTGGAGCCGTTCCAGATCCCCACACTCCCACAGCCAGATGATTTTAAATGGCAGCAGTACTATGCAGGTCCACACGGCCGGAACCCGTCAGGTTCAAACAAAGACACATTAACTTGACAAATCAAGAAAAACTGTGAAAAGGAACCCGATTTAAATACAAAATGGTGAAGGAATGTAACAGTCTAATGGGATAAAACATTACTGGAGATATTTCTTTAATCTTCAAAATTTGATTTGTGTATCTTATTTCTGAAATGGCAATCAAACCAGATGGGAGGACTACATTCCTATTTATTATCCTCCAATTGTCTGTGTTAAAGCCTTGAGCAGTCCCCCCCTCCTACCTGCGTGCTGACTTAATCCTCATTGAGGTCACTCAGGCTCCAACCACAACAGTGAGAAAACAGGCCATCTATCATTGTTAGTCCTCTCACAGCATGTGAGAAATCCAATCTACTTTTGAGTGAATAGAATGGGAAATTCCTCTGGGTGTTCATGTGTCCCCTCCTACACTTTCGACACAATAGCAATGTTCGTATAAGCTTATAAACCATATAGTGATGTCATGTTTATGGTTTTTTGGGGGACACAGGAGGTGCACATTACAACCTCAAACACACTAAAACAAACACATACAATAACACTTTTTTTTTTTTACTCACCAATCTGGTTTTGCATTTTGAAGGCAATGTCAAACTGGAGGATAACCAACATAAACTGGAACCAGGCACTCATCTCTCTGTTGGGCAGTGGAATGTGGACTGCAAACACAATGTTGTTGGCCTCGATTCTCTTGGCCATGGCCTCATCAAAGTCTCTGATCTTGCTGCACTGGTCGGGGCCCCATGGCATGAACCACTTGGAGCCCTTATGGTGGGTTTTCACAGTGTCCACACACTTGGTGGCCAGGTAGTGGACGGCAGTGGTGGGGCTCGGAGCTACAGAAATATATTTGAATATCGGTTTAAGAATAGCTTGGGAATAAAGAATAATGATGTATTGATTCACATATTTTACACATAACTACATAGACAGGACATAAGCAAAATCTCTCATATTTATTTTACAGGAATACAAGAAATAGATTTTTTTAATCACAGAGCATAGAATTTTACTTTTTTTTATTATTATTATTTTTATACATCTTTTATAAAGTTATATAAATTCTTACATAAATTTCAAACACCTGGTTTTAAAAATTGAAATGTATACTTAAAAAACTAAAAATGCAGTGAAAAGATCAGTAAAATATACTTTCCAGCAAGAATGCATTAAATTGATTACAGTGACAGTAGACTTTTAGATATTTAAATAATTGTCATTCTTTGTAAATTGTATTCATTTAAATAATCTATTAAAAAAAAAGAGTTTTCAGCTATGATAAGCATATTAGAATGATTTCTGAAGGATCATGTAACACTGAAGGCTGGAATAATGGCTGCTGAAAATTCAGTTTTGCCATCACCGAAGGAAATTACATTTTAACATACTTTAAAAACAGAAAACAATTATTTTAAATTGTAATAATATTTCACAACATTACTGTTTTACTGTATTTTGATTAAATAAATGCAGCCTTGATGAGCATAAGAGACTTCTTTTTTTGTTTTTTGTTGTTTAAGAGAAAAAAAACCGTACTGACCCCAACATTTTGAATGGCATATGTAAATGACTCGCAAAGTGACTGTCTGACATATCCTTACTAAGAGGGGGTCATTAGCATGAGAAAGTATGAACAGGCTTCCTCCACCATTCAGAAGGCTGGTCCTGGTAGTTTGTTAAGTATGAGTCAATAGAGCCCTTCCTGGGTCATCAAGGACATCTAAAGCGTGCAAATGACCAGGAAGCGCGAGATAATGTGAACCAGCCTATAGCTTGAGGACATTAAACACAAGAGTGTTTATCAGTATTTCATTCAATATAATTGAGTAACAGCACCATTAAAAATGTTATAAAAAGCTTTTAATTGCTCTGCTCACATTTGCGTGGTACAAACCTGTTCCTTTGAAATATACTAACCAAGTAAACAAAATTAGCTGTACTAAACCCTCTGAGTTAAATTATTCATTGACCCACAATCCTAGGAACCAACCCTCTTCAAAATACCACCACAAAATAATAGTCGCTTTTTTCGGCCCAGTGACCTCATGCCTTGTTTAAGATGTCCAATAACAGGGGAAGCAGCGTGCCTTTCTACTCAATTACCCTGGCTGCCACCAGCCACCGAACAAACATAAAGAAATCCTGCTTCATTAAATCAATCACAGGCAAGAATAGCCAAAGCAAGCTAATTTATCACCATTCATCCCACAGTCTGCAGGAGACCAAGAAATGATTCCCTTCCTATCGAAATCAGAAGGAAGCCTGAGGTTGCAAAGAGGAAAATTGGACGAGGACAAAACAGTCTTTCCAGGTGGTGCCAAATGAATCAAGCTACTTGGAAATAAATACTCAAGCCTTAAGATAGAAGGGAATATTTCATTGCTTCTGTAACAAAAGGGCACAAAACGACACTGGTGAGGTCGATGCAAACTGAGGAACGCCTGTGGGCACAGAGGAGGGGTTGTCTGTTCAGATGAAGGAAGATCAAAGAAAAGTTCTAGAGATGCACCTCGTTTAACCCTTTATTGGCTGATGAGAAGTAGAAAGACTGAATTTAACAACAGAATACAAGACTGGTACAAGTTAATTGACTAAAATTAGCAAATAAAGTTTGTAATATACAACATACTTCGTTGCTAACTTCACCTTTTGTTTGTCTATAACACTTCTTAATGTACTACGGTTTCCCTGAATTGTATTGGTGTCTGCTCTGCAATGGAAACATCAAGAACTATCTTGAACATTAATTAAAAGTTGTTTAAAATAAGCTAGTAAATATGGAAGACACTAAACAATATTATAATAAAAGATCAAGTGGGTTTAAACAAGCCTTTCTCCGTTTAGTTTCTCAGCATTTTTCAGGGGACCGGGGACAAACAAGAGACATCAAGGCGCAGAAGTAACGAGTAAAAATCAATGTCGCGTCTGTCTGATCTGCTCTCACACTTACAGGCGGAACGCTGAAAGCAGCAGCACAAAGACTGCACCAGTCAGTCGACGAGGTGAAAATAAGCGCCCATCTTTGACACTACTGTAACAAAGCCAGTCCGCAACTTTTCACTCCGTCCTAGAACGCAAAGAAGACTCTTTTTTTCCTTTTTTCTTTTGCTAAAAACCACCTAATGTTGCAACCAGAACGAATGGCAAAATACTGTGTAGTAAAAGCCAACAAAGCCTGAACTATCAAATCTAGGCGGATTTGTAAAAGTAGCTACTCACCAATCAGTCCTCCGACCATAAAGGAGAACGCCTGGAATAAAAGGAGAATTACTCCCACAATCACCAACTTTTTGGTGCTCATATTCTCAATAATTGCTCCAGCCATTTTCAAAGTGTCTCTGTTGTTTGGATTGAATGCAAAGAAACAAAAGTCACGGCATCCAGGTGGACCAGTGCGCTGTCCGAGATTGAGAGCGCGACACAGGCTGTGTCTCAAACCCTGAAGAACTGCCTGTTTGTTGCGCTCTTCCTAAGGAACTATAGGGAAAAGGGAATGACCACGTGACCCAGCCTGCATCAGGAACGCAGACGAGAAGAATGCACGTGACGTCACACCGGACTCTTGCCATATGCACAAAACTTCAAGCTTTTTATTTGGCACTTTTAATACAAAACATATTTGTCATTTTATTCTCATCTGTGATATTCTCAACAAATCATGAAATAATAATAATAATAACAATAATAATAATACATTACTAATACCAATACATTATTATTATTATTATTATTATTATTATTATTATCATTTTATTTTTAAGAACGATTTTTCACGTTTAAAAACTGCAACGCTGCAACAGAAAATTTCCTTTTTTCCATACCTTTTAAATTCACTGGCAAGCTTTTAGCTATGTGGCTAAAATTACGCTATTCTATACATTTTTCAGATTGTGCTGGAGGCAACAGAGAGTCTGAGAGTCTCCCCAGCTGGCATGCAAAATGTGACAATAGGACAAACCTGCTTCATTTTAGCCTTGTGTTGCTGTTCCAACTGTAGGTATTACCTTACTAACTCTGAGGTACAAAGCAATGATAAATACAACACTACAATATAGAATTATATGGTTTTTATGTAACTGTTAGTTTCAAGCCACTCTTTATAAATTGTTACTGTTTCAGTTTTTCAGAGTGCTTCCTTATGTATCACCATGTGTAAACGTTTGAAATCAGACGAAAACATCCAAAAACCTTCTCCGATCTAAGCATGAAGGTTAAAACCAGTTAAACTCTGCGAATTTAGGCGAAAATACCAAAAAACGCCCCGAGCTTAAGTGGTTAATCACAGTTTTCCAGAATATTACTGAAGACGAAGCATTGCTTTCTTTTTCTAGCCCCGTCTATTACCAGTTCTGAGTTTTTGGTCAGCAGCTGTTGAGTTAAGCAATGTATAATTTTCCCTGGTAGGAGCAGGCTGCTGCACGAACACATTTTCACATCTGGAAAAAGAAAAGAGCTGTAGATCTGAAGAGAATGACACAGGATGGCCTTAGTACAGGAGAGTCATCATACTCTCAGCTGATTCTTCAGATTCATTTAAAATCTGAATTTGCATCATATCATGATGTTGATGTCAGACAAGCTTGGTTTGTGGTAAATGTGGCATTCTAGAGATACTAGGTTGTCTAGAGAAAACAGGTAGCTTCATAATAAAAGAGAACAGTGGTGTTGTGTGATCTAGTTGAATAACACCCATGACTCAATCCCAGTGATCCTGTTTAAAGTCTAACTGAGGAGTAGTACAACAGATAAGATAGTCTTCACTGTCACATTGTCCATCAGAAATCGTTTATATTAGGTTGATTTGGTGGTCAAGAAACATTTCTTATTATAATAAATGTGTGTGTATTATTAACATTGTGCTGCCTAATATATTTGTGGAAACCGCACGATTTTTTTTCATTGTTCTTTGATGAATTGCTTAAAATAAAAAATAAATGCTTAAAAGAAAGCCATTTATTTGAACAATAAATATTTTGTTACATCAGTCTTTACTCTCACTTTTTTTTTTTAAAGTACTGAACATTAACTTTTGAACAGTTGTTCTGTTATTATTATAAAAATGTAGAATTGGTGTGCTCACTACTGTATAAAAATAGTAAATACAGTAAATATACAAATATAATTTCACTTTCTCAAAATCTCAATTTATTAAAGTCCAACATGATAACATCATTGTACAGGCTGAACATATATCAATGGCTTGTGTGTAAAAGCAATAGTCATGAAGTTTGCCACATATTTTATAATGGTAACAAGTTTGGACGCCATAATGGCAATAATAAATAGCCAAAACGCTTGACAAAATAACAAGGTTAACAGGGTAACATACCTTATGCATCATACCGCATACTATTATGAGTGCTAATGATTTTGGTAGATTTCTTCTACTATGACAGCTGGTTCTGCTTGAACACAGCTAAACACTCCCAAAATCCATTTGACTGGACTAGGTTCAATAAAACTATGGATCTGTAATCTGAAATCTGTCAGTTTTAATGATGGTAATTTTCCTCATTAAAACAGTACTTTTGGTTATGGTTAAAATGATCATGAGATAAAAAATCAGTAGTACTAAATAAGCCATTTTATTTTACATGGAGTGGGGTTGCCTCATGAGGGCAGACGTGTAAGATCTCATGACCAGCCAAATACTACTTTGGCTTTTAATTTCAGTAATTCACCTATAATTTGACTCTTTTGCTTACTGAATAAATTAATTATTTCTACAATGGCATCTGTAACTACAAACTAGTTACAGTCCAAGACCAATCGCATAATGGTCAACATAATGTTAACCAAAAAAAATTAAAAAAATACAGAGTGGACTTTTAAGCGAGATGGGCATTTCACCAATCTTTAGATTGTGTAAAACCTTGGAAAGTTGCAATTTATGCACAGGAACAAGAAGTGCTTATACAAAGAAGAGGGAACAGTTTTGGGTTTAAAAGCGAGCTCGGATTTTCTCCAGAGGGTCAGTGTCCCACATATGTGGGTCCCAAGCCTGGAACCAGCCTGTGAAGGTCAGGGGCTCAGCCCCCTGCTTTATGGTTGTGATGGGCAGTCCACGACGTCCAGAAGGATCAGAGTCCACATAGTCCTTAGCTACAGACAAAGAACATACTCAGTTATAGAGTATACAGAATATAGAGTGCTATAGGAATGACATATTTTTGTAGGTCAACTTGTAAGTTAGCATCATCCTGTTTCCCTCAACAACATTTTTTCCATTGACTTTTGGATTATTGCAGAAAATAAGCTCTGTGATTAACAAAAGCTCTGTGATTCTTTCACATTTTCCTCATCAACAAATTTTATGAATTTTGAAGCCTAAATACAATCGCCAGAAGTAAAAAGCTAAAGTTAGGATATAAACGAACTATGACTTAAATGTCACTACCATTAAGCTTCTGACAACTCTTTTGATCTTAATTTAAAGTCTATAGCTTAGAAAGTCTGAGTTAGAATAGTTTGCATGAGTGTGAAAACGAGGCTATAAAAGCAGACTACTGAGAAGAGAAGTTGATTTGTTGGGCGTGATGAAGTTTAAGGCCCCTGACAACCTCTCTTGTCCCATTTAGCCATTTGTTAGCAATCACCTTTTTCACAACGATAAAAGCTTTAAAAATCATTGGGAGTGGGGTATTACTGACGTAGAAAAAAATGGAAGAATATCTTAAGCTTGTGTTAACCAAAATCCTGTTCAAAAACTTAAAATTCAATGTTTTATCATGAAACAATGATTTAGTAAACATGTCACTCACCTATTTTTGGTGACTCAGTTTTCTCAACCTCATTGGCTTCTTTACCAATCCAAAGGAAGATCTGGAAAGAGCGGCAGTTCTTCAGCATTACAGCCCATGAACTATATACATGTGCTAGCTGATACAATCTGTGTCCAAATTTAGAGGCTGCATCCGTTGAATGCTGCTTTCCAAGACCGAATGCATCACTGTGGCAAACAAAAGCTGTCCAATTTCAAGACTCGAAATGCGCCCTTTGTTTCCCAGGACACAAAGCATACAAACAAATGGATCCTTCGTAGCCCAGGCTATCCCATAGTGTTTTGTTTGTTTATGTCTTTCTTAACGCCAATTCAGCATCTATGGCTATATTCATGGTGAGAACCAGTTAAACCATACACAAGTCAATCCATACACACGTCCGGGGACAATTTAGAATGATCAATTAACCTAACCTGCATGTCTTTGGGCAGAAACCAGAGCACCCGGCATAAACCCACGCAGACACAGGGAGAACACGCACACTCTTTGCCGGGGCTCGAACCAGGGACCTTCTTGCTGTGAGACAACAGTGCTAACCACCGAGCCACTGTGCCACCCTTTGTGACAGTTGAATAAAACTCCAGTACATACATCACTGCCGCTCATCAGCTGCAGCTGTCACAGCAGTCCTCCGTAGGCTAGACTGTCCCATTTAACAATAGACGGTTTGACCTTCACAGACTTTAAAGGTGTGGCCTTTGAAGTCTGTGTCCTTCTAAGAATGCAACCCCTGAATTGGGACACAGCTACAGTCTAAACCAGTGGTTCTCAACCTTTTTAACTCCAAGGCCCCTCATCATCTAAGACAAAATATTTTTGGTACTTTGCTATAATATTATTATTAATATAGTAAAATAATTAAATAAAATAATTATAATAAATATTAAATATTATAATATAAATATTAAAATTATATTAGTGTTAATTTCCACTTTTCTACATGTGTTTATGGGATAAGGCTTTTAACAAATATTTTTAACTTACAAATATGATAATTTCTACTTATAAAAGATTTTAACGCTTGACATAACAAAAAAAAATGTGTATTTTTCTTTTTAATGTGCATTTTACTTTTCAAAATTATATTATTTTCCATGACTTTCCCAGTTCTAAAAATGTTCACATTTATTATATGATTTATAAATAATAAATAACTTAATAAAAATGAGGGAACGTGTTTTATATGGGAAACAAATTAGTCATCTTGAAGCTCCATTAGAAGTTTGCTGAGACCACCTGGTTGAGAACCACTGTTCTGAACTACATTCATGTGGACTACATACTGTGCATCAACTCACCTGATCCCAGGTGTCAAGCAACATGACATCATCGGTAGCCAAGTCTGACTGAGTGAAGTCTCCAGGAACTTCCTCAACCTGAGAAGAACAAGAACAAGACATCCGATCCATGACATCACCATATTTACTACAAACCGCAGCTGTCCTCCAGCTTGCCTGTGTGTTTCTGTGACTCTCAGTTACCATTAGCCGGCCTGTCTTATTGGAGCAGCCGAACAGACGTGGTGGTTTGACCATATTTCGTAGAGTTGAAGATGTCTGGTACTCCTTCTTCCCGCCCAGAGCCGACCAGAATCCAGCTGAGTAGACTGCTATGTAAGAAATATAGTTCATATAATACATCATAAAACACATGGCAGACACTCACCTGGTTCTTTACCCTCGGCCACATCAGTGGATTGTCCTCCCAGCACACTTACAACATACTTCGCAGCGACCCTTTCTTCATCGCTGGCACCTGCGCCTTTCCACACAAACACACAATCTGATGACTTCAGCACAAAGACGTCATTGGTGTTTAAGTTGGATGCAGATGGTTCAACCTACAATGGAAGTTATAGGTGATTCATGAGAAACATTACACTATACTGTATGTATAAGAGTATTCAGACTGTGACTGACCTCGACAGTGCGTGTGGCTCTAGAGGAGCTCTGTCGGATGTGGAAGAGGCGCGTGCTGCCTGTCTTGGTCTGGCCGTCCTTGCGGGACGTGCCTCCAGTATGGATGATCATAGGTTTGCCCTTGAACAGACTCATCAGATGGGGAGGTTCTTGACCCTGTGTCACTCGCACCTGAGCAATATATTGAGGTGGATAAAATCATTTTAATGATGGTACATGTGAACAAAATTGATAAAAGTCACAACAGACAAACTAGGTTAATTTAATGGCTCTTCTGATCAAGATCACACCCTGGTGGTTACCATCAGAAATACAGCAAATTTTTGGCTTTCTTGGACTTCTTGGATTTTATAGGCTTGCCCAACCCAAGTGGCATGCAAACATGTAATAATTCCTAAAAGATTGGGAAATCATAAAAAATTGTACACTTTGGTTCATGCCAAAATGTACAACCCAAACCTAAACCTATACCCTATAAGTTTGTCAGTAAACAGTATACTAACCATGTTAGTTAAAACATTATTGTATGCTGTTTTCAAAAAGCATTTTTCAAAGGTAATTCTCACCTGAACTGGAGCTCCTCCCATGGAGTCATCCAGCTGGACTGTAAGAAAGGCAGAAGCTGCCAGCTCATCCTGAGTGCTCTTCAGGCCCTGCCTATAACATATCACATGCATGCAATATAATGACACGTTGTTCATATGAAACAAACAACACAGATAATATACTATAAACCACTATAAACACATATGGACTGACCAGGTGTAGATGATATGCTGCTCCCTACTTCCCTGTTTATAACTGTAGAGGATCAGGTAACAGTCTCCCCCAAAGAACTGCCCGTAAGTAGAGGGATCCACTGGGACACGCTCCCCTCCCTCCACACGCCAAATCTGATTTAGACAAACATTAGTGTTAATGAAAGACTGATTAAAGAACATTTTCTTACTTGATCTCCCCTTTATACATATAAGCACTGAATGCAAGCAAGCATATATATATATATATATATTCTCTGATGAACAGAAAACCTTTAAGATTAAAAAAGTAAAACTTTCTATCCCCAACATCACTGTGAAAGAGTTTATTTTGATGACCAAAATTAAATTTACCTGGACTTTTCCAGAACCATCATCAACCATGTTGTGCTGGGCTGCCATGGCCTTGTTGTTATGGAGGCTGGAGGCATCAAAAGGAATCTGCTCCACATGGGCTATTTTTCCAATGGTGTAGGCCTTGGTAGGACCAGTGGTTTGGTCCTTGTCCTTCCAGTTAGAGAAGAACTGCTTGAACAGGGTGGTCTCGCCTCCTGCAGGCAGCACCTGGATCTACAGCATCAAGTATTGAAGGTACAGTATCAGTAAATGTGCCATTAGTTGTTCATATATACAAAAAATGAAGAATGTAGAAAACATATTTTCAGTCATATTTTATGTAAGATATTATATGAAATCAGTAAGCATAAATATATAAACCTTTTTCGTAATTGTTTACATTGCTTCTAAATGTAGATTTCTACAAACCAGAATACTTAAATACTAATAAAAACTAAATTACAAGAATAAACTGATAAGCAATGGATCCATTTCTTTGATTGTCAACAGTATGTGTGTTTAAAATCATTATGTATGTACCTGTGTTTTACTTGAGTAATTCTTCTCTTTGATGAACTGCTCTGCTGCTTTCATAGCCGCTTTGCGTTCAGATGTGTTTGCATTTGGTCCTGTTGGCAAAGGGAAGACAGAGGCATATGCTAAATAAAGCTCTTTCATTTTTATGAAAAATATGTGGTGCATTTAAACAAAAGGGCCCCTAGTCTTGCTGTGTTGTATGTCAGCACTATGAAAAAACTCAAAGATGGTATCAGTCTGACATCTCTATAATACTATATAAGAGATGTAAGAACAGATATAGGGCAGATTCTATTTCTAACAGATTCATACAATTGGCTGTTGAATAATATTAATTTAAGGAAATAGGCCACCCAAAAATTTAAATAGTGTCATCACTATGTGTTTCTGTGGAACAGAAAAGAAGATATGTTTGTACTCAAACAGTTTTGGGTCCCATCGACTTTTTAGTATTTTATGTCCATGTTATGGAAGTCAATGGGACAAGAAACATTCTTTTATGTTTGGTTTGGTAACCAACATTCTTCAAAACTTTTTTTGTATTCCACAAACGAAAGTAAGTCATGCAGGTTTGGAATGACATGAGGGTGAGTAAATGATGACACTATTTTAATTTTGACTTGACTGTCCCTTTAATAGCCTGCATGGTCTAGATGACATCAGCTGAAAAGAAAAGTTGAGTTCTTTGGAATAATGTGCACCAACGAACTATGCACAATAAGAGCAGGCATGTGTGTTAGGAAAGAAAATAGGATGCATTTTTTTTATGTTGATTTTAAAGTTAACAACTCATGCACATTGAGACACACCTTTCCAAACAAACACATTCTTATCAACTCCATTGTCCAGGATATAGCACTCATCTAGGGAGAGCATCTCCTGCTTGAATGGGCTAGTCTGGGCCACAACAGATGTTTTCATGGAGCCAGAGGCATCTGAAATCTACAATGATAAACCACAGGACAGCAATCAGACATGAATTAAAGATAGATAAATAAAGGCGTCGAAAGCTTACGAAATAAAGATAATGAGAAACACGATGTTTTGTTTTTGTGTGAATGATGTAGACAGTATTTTAAACTTTACAGCTGTCAGCTATAAATGTACAACAGTCCACATAAATAATTAAGATGGTAAATATTCAGAACTGAGCTAAAAATATAAGTAGAGATAATAGTCTTTATTACCATGTACAATCCTGCCTTCTTCTTGTTGGAGGTGTCCACTTCCTCATCGTCAGGAGTTGCTGGGGCGATGCTGGATTTGGGTCCAAGAACCTGTGAGAGGAATACAGGATTAAAGCCCATATGGGAACAGCAGGACTTTATTTCAAACACTTATCTGATGCCAAGTGGACCAAACATTGAACCCTGTGCTGAATGACCTGATAGCGGACAAATTTTCTGGCACACAAAAATCATCCCCTCTCATTAAACGCATGATGGATGCTTTCTCATTAACACAACACACAAGCCAGAGCCAGAACACAAACAAGCAAGCCATTGTGCCAAATTTTACATCAGGCCTGCTTGATGGTGTCCATACCATAATGTGTGGTTATTCAGCATCCATGAAAATGTAACACTGTATGTCATTTTATAAAAACAGGCATTTAGTGTCAGCTTTAACATTTTGCACTTATAAATTGTAAGTGATTTTGATGTCTACCCACATTGTTGAGTAATTCAGATGGTGGTTGAGCAGAAATTGTTCTAGGAAAAGTCGAGCTTAAATCTTTCACTCACTTTAGTCAGAGCGTCTGGTTCAGTCCCATCCGCCACCATGATCAGCTTGGCCCTGCCGTTCCTCTCATTGTCCCGGATATCAATGGCCAACTGGGAGGCCTTTAGACGTTCAAAACGATTGCAGTCACTGCCACACCACTGATAAATGTCCTGACGGAAAATGGGAAAAGTGTTTTTAAAATGACTCAAATGTACACTACCATTCAACGTTTGGGGTCAGTAAGATTTTATTTTGAAGGAAAAAAAGGAAAGAAATAAAGAAAGTAATACTTTTGTGCATTACATTGTTAAGGATGCATTTACATGTTAAATATGCTTATAATGTTACAAATAATGAATGCTACTTCTTTTGAACTTTTTTTCCGTTACAGAATCTTTAAAAAAAAATCACTTATTTTCCACAAAAAATATTAAGCAGCACAACTGTTTTCAACATTGATAATAATAAGAAATGTTTCTTAAGAACCAGATCAGGATATTAGAATGATTTCTGAAAGATCATGTGACACTGAAGACTGGAATAATGGCCAGTGAAAATGCAGCTTGCCATCACAGAAATAAATTACATTTTAAAATATACTGAAATAGAAAAAAGTTATTTTAAATTGTAACAATAGTGAAATATTATTACAATTTAAAATAACTATTTTCAGTGAGCAAAAGAGTTCTTTCAAAAGCAATAAATCATACTGACTCCCAACTTTTGAACTGTAGTGTATATTTCAAATATAATAGTAAAATATTTTAGTATATTTTAAAATATTCAAATGTGTTCTATTGGCAGCTTCAGTTATCTATACCTTCCCCAAGTCTACGATAAAGCAGTCTCCCTTGTTGAAGCTGCTCCAGGACATCTCCACCTCAGTGGCTCTGATGGCCCTCCTGCCTTTGATGTGCAGCAGTCGCTTCACATCCACGTCATTAGTCAACACGTGATGGAAGCCTGACGCAACACCACCTTGCTGAGGAGTCAGGAAAGACAGTTGACTCATTCCATTACATAAAATGATACTGGGATAGTGACAAAATTAAAAGTTAAAAACTAAATGCAAACCACTCGGCAGAGTGCTTCTCAAAGAGCCATGCAAACTTACTTAGCTAAGCAAATTGCTGAATATAATGGAAAGAATGTGGCATGACTAAACAGTAATGGATGTTTTAGAGCCATAATTGATTCTACTCTGATGCTTCTACAAAGTAAACCCAGCAGGAAGACTACTTTTGCAATCTCACTGCTTAAGTTAATGATAAACTCTGCTTCTAAGAAGGGTAATTTTCATGAAAAAGCAAAGGAGAGTTGACCTTATACTTGATGCCAGACTTGAAGTAGCCCAGGAAGGTGAGCGACTCATTGTTTTGGACCTCACGGAACTGAACCGGACCACCCCCGAGAAAGTCATCCAGCTGTGTGGAGAAGATAGCAGCAGCTCCACTTTCATCTTGAGAACACACATTCCCTGGAGGAGGGGGAAATGATCACAGTAAAAGGGATGTTTGTGCTATCTTTTTAATATATATTTAAAAAAAAATGCAATTCACACATCTGTTGATGTGTTAAATGATGAGCATGTTTTGTCTGTATTAAAATCTATTTGGATATTTTTTGATGAATATATGATGAATAAAAAACTCATTCAAAAATGAAATACTTAAAAAGAAAACATTAAGTAGTTTGTAATATAATATTTAATACTAATAAAATAATAATATATATAATAATAATATAATAAAAATTAAGTATTTTAACACAACTGATTCACTGCTTATTAAATATTTAAAACTTTTGTCTGCCAATATCTGATACCATAGAGAGGACCCCTGAAGATCCTCATGTGTCACAGTGCTATTTTAGTATTATTTATATATTATTTTTATTTATATTTTAAATTAGATCATTTTTATTTTTATTACATTTTAGTTTTAGTAATTTTGTTGTGCTTTTGTTTTTTTATATTTAGCTTTAATTAAAATAAATTCATTGAATTGAAATGAATACATTTGTTTCCTTTTAAGGTTTTTATATAACATTTATATTCTATTTTATTTAATTTTATTTTAGTAAAATAATTTGTTTAATAGTTATAGTTAACAAAAACAACCCTGTTATGTCAGTAAGGTCAATAAGTCTCTTGCAATATCAAATGATTTGGCTCCTTTTTGACAAGTCAATATTGGTTTAGGTGCAGCTCCCCTAGAAACATATTTATATTTTTAAACAATAATGATGTGTAGACTCTCATGTACTCAATGAGTAAGGAAAATTATATATACATATTTTTTTTACTTTTACTGAGTCATTAAATTGATACATTTCTCAAAAATGTATCGCATTTTACACAAAAGCAGCATACAAAAGACAGTAAAACATGTTTCAGGGTAGATGCTTCTGTTAGTGAAAAACAATGTCCTACAACTTACAGGAACACTCAAACTGACCTCACTTGCCAAGCAGCACTAGCAGTGGATCTGTCTTTAGCAAAATAAGAACCAAATATAAAGCCCAAAGAGGCCACGTGAAGCACATTATGAGATTTTCCACTCTGTGTCCTCAAATAAACCTTTTCTTCTCACACTAAAGCTCCATTCAAATGTCTTAGAACTACTATGGTTTGGGGCATGTCTGCGAGCAAAACGAGTAAGTTTAAACCACTGGGTGGAACAAAAACAACATCTCACTGATCAGTCACTAGAATTAAACAGGAGACCACATAAACCTTAGTGGGCTGAAAGCCAACGGTTGATGCACTGCCACACAAACAAGTGAAGGCACGCTGTAGTCTGTGGAGCTGACTAAATACCCTTTAAGTGACTACCCTTCTGAGGTATGCCATCTGTACTAGATCAAATGAACTTTTCCTTAAGGGTAGGAGGGAGTGTCATAAGTAATTAGCACAAAATAGGTGCACTTTCAGAATTGAAATAATAATGGTGGTGAGAAAGCTCATGAGAAGTATTTACAGTATTCACAAAAAAGTAAGCAAAAAGTCTCCGGATGACCTACTATTTCCAGCAAGATTCTGAAGTGTGCATCTGATGGACACTTTACTATACCATAATGAGGCCACAGCAGAGGATTTGTGAATATCAGTAATGTGACACAACTGACGCTGGTAGGTCACATGACAATGACAACATATTGAATGTAGTATGTCTGGATTACTACACAAACTCATACTGTATAGAACATACTTTTTAACGGCTCAAAAGTAGTACGTAACTCAGAGAGTATGTGATTTGCAACGCAGCAAGTCACTTGTTTTGTTCCTGAATGAATCAATGTTTTTGAATGAATCAGTTGAATGAGTGATTCAATGACCTATTAATAAAGACAGTCATTGGTGTACATGTACCAGTAAATTTCTAAAGAAATTTTGTGGAAAAAAGGTCTAATGTCTATCATCAATGGTGCAGTGATGTACACTACCAAGCAATTCAGGTCAATTCAGTTGACCAACTTGAACCGGTGGTGAAATGGTGAAGAACTGTTGTATAGAGCACCTCAGTAAAGTTTTAAATGCATTTCCTTTTAAGTTTATGGCAGATGTCACTGACAGAAAATATAAAGAGCATTTTTTTGTAAAGGCCCATTTCACAACATACATTTCTCAAGAGCTAAATAAAGCAACCCAGCACTCTCTTATGGGAAGAGCAGCATTAAAAATAAAATGACATGAAACTGAAAAAAACAGACAGGCCACATCCTTCCTCATCTAAATAAAGCAAATGTAAAACATATGTGGTTCACCATGTGTGAAAAGATATATTCATATTATTGTACAGCCATAGGTAAAATGCTTCTATTCTATTCAGACCACTAGGTGTGTCACTTACCCATCCACATGTGTATATAATATGAGGGTGCAGTGGTGGTGTACAGCAGAAGGTAGGCATCACCCGTATAGAAGTTGCCATAGAGATTCTTAGGCACTGGCTTCAGGTCCATGTTCTCAATGCGCCATATCTGCAGACCAGGAGCTTTCCCTGCAGTCTCAAACTCCTTATGGGACACCATAGTGACTGAGGGGGGTGCAGAAAATAAAAGGTTTGGATGTCTTTTCAGGGCATTACGTCATACTGGGAAAATGAGAAATGCATAGTGTGCAAGCAATAGAGAACAGAAATATGCTTTAGAGAAATAAGAAGTATCTGTTCCTCTGAAAATGCTCTTGGTTATTGCTTGAGAACCATATGAAGTCTGAATCTTCTGACGTCTGTGATTCTGAATCACTGGTTCCCATAAAACACGTAGTCTGGGACAGCATGGGCAATATCTGCACCATTTACTCACATGCAAAAACTCAGAAGCAAACGCAATGCACCATACATCACACCTCTGTGACGGTATAGATAAGACTTTGAGCCTTGGAAAAGAGGATCTTAGTCATCATGGTGTTGACTACAACAGCTGATAAGAAAGAGAAACACATGATCTTGACTTACATGCTACCTCAGAAACTAATCTAAACATTTAACATGGTCTTATGCTTTTTACATAGTAATCAGTAAAGGATACATTCTGCATTCATCAGTCTTGTAAACGTTATGCAGTTTTTATGCTAGTATATAAAAAAAGCCTCCATGCCATTGCAGTTGATACTTATGGGTTTTCATTTGTTGTCATTCTCCATTTGAAATATTATACATATAGGACATGGCTTTGAAGCACAAAAAAAAAACACAATCCATGCAAATGTATACGTTTACATATTTCCTGCAGCAGATGTAAATGGCTCTCTGAGTAACGAGTTCAAACTGTTTCAGTTATCAAATCACAGCCAAAGAGGTTCTGCTGCTGTGATGTAATGCAGTGGTCATATATATGAAGAGTTTGGTTCCAAAACGCTATAAATCCATTTTGATTAATTTGAGTAAAAATGTGTTTTCTTTACCAAGAAAGTGGCAAGATGAAAACCACTATTTTCTGTTTCAAACTTTCACATAGCATCTTTAGGTTATAATAACATTAAAAATTCAAACCCAGATTTTGATTTTCAAAGATTTATTATAAAATCTGGACATCTGCCCCAAAAGGTGGGTGACAAAAGTATGCATTTAAGATAAAGGGGCTGTGGCAATGTCAACAGTCAAACAAAGAAAGGGAATCACCAGAGACCTTTACTGTCTCATGGAAACTGTTGTCATAGCTGCCATTGGGGACCTCGCCATTGTAAAGGTCAAATTAACAAAGAGCAAAAGGCTGCAGACAGGAGGAAGTCACTGTCACTGATGACACAAGAAAGACACTGCTATGGAACTGAAACACTGGTATATATATTTATCTGCCCTTCTTGCAAGCCCATCAGATGGTCAGGCTTTGGCTTAGTAGTTATTGCAATTGCTCCACCAGATAAGAGAGTTCTCGGAACGTGCACATAGCGTGAGCGTGGTGCTATAAATCACCAATCTTTGACCACATCCTCTTCACTGCAAACCAAAGCCTCTTGTATGCATGCAAATGCCTTCTTCAGCATAATGAGAGAAAACAGAAGAAGCGATGCTTTGCTAGTGTCCTCATTTTTATTTATATTTTTTACCATGCTTTTGCATATACTTAACATTTGGAACATCTTCTGAGGAGATCTGGTTTTGTTATTACAAGTTCTTCGTTTAATCTTTATTTAATATAGTTGTATCCGCACAATGGCAATAAAGCTCTCGACTTCCTCCTAAAATTATGTTAAATTACACACCTGGACTCTCGGAGTGCTTGCTGGTTACAAAAACAGACACAATAGACCTGTCAGCCCATCTCTGAGCAGCAAATACATCTCCACCCCCAGCAAATATGACACACTAGTTGTTGTATCATTAAACAATGGGCCTGTGTAAACACACGCATGAGTGTAAACATATGCAAATACACAGTTATTATTAAAAGGCTGCATGTTGATACATATTAACTTAGTTCATTTAAACTATGGCACACTTCCTGTTAACGTGCTATATAGATGACTTTGGTGTAAAGAAAAAAAGGTTTAGCATGACAGTTTGGCATGAAAGCAAAGAGATGTTTCTGAATATCTAAAGATTTATTAAGAATCAATCAATCAATCATTCACATAAGAAATTGTATAAATTAATATCATAAAATGTAAAACTAAAATATGTACCTAAATACAAAACCACCACTGAAAAGGACATTTCAAATTCAGTTGGGACATGTTTGATCATGCTACTGGACAAGCTCAAACAGCTCTACCAAACTGATTCACAACTGAACTGAGGTTAAATGTAACATTTAGGCTTCATACAAAAATCATCTAGTAGCTCAGGGCAAAAAGAACGAATCAGCAGGTTTTGGACCTCTGTGCATTTATTCGGTAAAGACTTCAGGAATATCATTAGTTGATGGGTTCTCCTGTAAGGACAGACACAGTACAGCTGCCACCTCATTATGTTCCTGCAGGAAAATTAAAAGTTTTAGATTTTCAGAAAAACTGTGTTTTGAGTGTTTTTAGTTTGTTGCTATGCAGTTGCTAGGGTGGCTAAGTGGTGGCTTGCAGGCCCAAATCAAAGGAGCAAAATGAATGAGTTCACTCAAAATTTACTCATCCTCATGTTGTTTTAAACACGTATGACACAAGATACGCAACCACTCAAAAGTTTAGGGTTGGTGTTGATGTTTTTGAAAGAAGCCTCTTATGCTCATTACGGCTGCAATTATTCTATAAAACCAATAGAAAACTCTAATATTGTGAAATATTACCATTTAAAATAGTTTTTTTCCTGTTATTTTAATAAACTTAATATAAGTGTTTATTAGAACTATAGTGGCCATTACTCCAGTCTTCATTGTCACATAATCCTTCAGAAATCATTCTAATATACTGATTTGGTGCTCAAGAAACATTTCTTATTATCAATTTTGAAAACAGTTGTGTGCTTAATATTTTGGTCAAAACCATGAACAGTAATAATAAGTTTAGAAATTTTTGATGAATAAAAAGTTCAAAATAGCAGCATTTATTTGAAATAGAAAACTTTTGTACCATTATAAATGTCTTTACTATCGTTTTTGATTAACTTAATGCATCTTTGCTGCATTAAAGTATTAAAAAAATATCACTGACCCCATACCTTTGAACTGGTGTATTTTAAGGAATGTTTCAACTATTTTGTCTATATAATGAAAGTCACTGGGGTCCAAAACAACATTGGACCTCACTGACTTTCATTTTATGGACAAAAATCTTTTTTGTGCTCCACCAAAGAAAGAAATGATGACAGAATTTTCATTTTAGGGTGAACTATCCTTTTAAGTATGAGCGATATTAAGTTAATAAACATTTAAAAATCCACTCCATTGTGTACACTAGATATTATAAAAGTGTTTACATGCAGTCATGTTACTTGCCTGTTTTGTGGGTGCTGGTGTCACAGAGGGATTGTTGCTCTTGGAGGGCCAGAGTCTGGTTAACAAACCTCAGCATACCTGATAGAGAGTCTAGATCTGGTTCTTCTGGTTGCTCTTGGTCCAGCATGTATGTGAGTGGATTAAAGGACATGTCTGTAGCGGAGGTGGCCTCATGGGTGCTCAGACCCTGCCAGATCTGGTCTGGGGAGGGGGGCAGCAGCATTGCAGCCTGTACACTGGCTTTCAAACTGTCTGAAAGCTCCACAGAGGTGTCAGAGAAGGTGTTCTGCCAGGAGGAGATGCTGGAACGTGCTGAAGTGTTTTTGTGAGAGGAGGATTTGGAGCCATGAAGAATAGAGTCTTTGAGAGGAGGAGAGAGAGGGGGAGGAGTGCTGGGTTTGTGACGAAGTGTGATGTTGTGTAGTTCTGTGGCCCTTTCGAAGCTGGAGAGCTTGGCTTGAAGACGGGTGATCTCTGACTCCTAAGAAAACACAGTATAAGGAGTGAGGGAAAAACTCACAAAAAAGTGATTATTAAAAATGATACATTAGCTTTGGTCCACAACCTAGTGAGACAGTTTATTTATTCATTTATTTAAAAAAAAAAAGGGTATACAGTCAGCTTTTAAGGCAAATGTATGTTTACAGATTGAAAGACACTGATTATTGTTTACTTTACAGTACTCAGTCCATTTCTCCCAATATGTTAAAATAGATCCTTTTTAAGTCTCAAAATGAGAGTAAATTCTTCCACACTATATATTTCCTTAATTTCTACCCATTCCTTGTTCACACTTCAAGACAATGTTCAATTTGAATTTATTACTTGTATCCAATTATTTTGTTTGGCTGTTCAAATTATTTTTTTAAATGTGGCCAATATCAGATTCAAGTGTGAACTGGACTCAGTCCTTAAATGATAATATTTTAATAATAATAAAAAGAAGTAGTAGTAATAGTAGTATTTGCATTAATGATTATTATATATCTTTTTTTTTTTTTTAAGTCACATTTATGAGCTTTTATTCCTTTTTTTGATAGGCCAGTAAAGGGCAGACAGGAAAGCATTGGGTGAAGAGAGGGGGGTGGGATCGAGACGGGAATCGAACTCTGGTCGCCACGAGCACAGTTGTGCTAAATATTGGCGCTCTATACACAAGGCTATCACAGCAGACAATGATTATTATATTTTTATAAAATTATTATTAAAAGATTTTTAATTATTTTCATAAATACTGTTTATTTTTTACAAATATTATAATAGTCATTTCTTATTTTCTTAACTTTTTAATAAGAACAATAAAACAACAATAATAACAATACTTATATTATACTGATACTGATAATTATATTATCAATCACATTTATAATTATATTAATTCAATATTATTATTATAAAAATTTATTACAAAATTGTTCTCAAATACTATTATACTAATACATTTTATTTTACAGAGAAACATTACAATAGTAATATTGCATCTTTTTAAATATTTGTATATTATTATTAGTCATTATAAATTACAAAACTTTTGCCCATTATGTGCAGCCCTACAAACAAGCACAGTGAAAAACAAAAACACTTTTTAATAAAAAAAAAAATAGATTAGATTGTAATCCAAATTGTACCATACTGTTGCTTGTACATGCACTTTCCTCACAGTATAACTCTAGAAATTAACTGTTTTTATATGTAAAATCTTTAATCAAATCCCTGAGGTGGACTGGCCAGTTTGTTTCCTTGTCATCAGTCCAAAATGCTGGGATAGGCTCCAGCATCTATTGGGCAAGCAGTTTTGGAGAAAGTATGGATGTTTAATATAAACGTAATATGGAACTGTTGTATGTAGTGGTTTTGTAAGACACCATCCAGTGAGTCATGCACCTTGATAAGCAGGGTCTCATTAGCATTCTGTAGGAGCTGTTCTTTGCTGTGAAGCTCAGCGTGTAGGCGAACAGAGGTAGATCTAGCCTCTTCAAGCTGGTCTCGGGCCTGTTGCAGCCGCTGGCTCAGCTGCTCCTGAGAATTACGCAAGCTGCTGGAGATCTGATCCGACACCTTCAGCAGCTGCCCACGCGTCTGCTGGAGAGCTGAAAGCTGGGAGGCAGAGAGAGAGGGTCAGACCCAGCAAACCAGCTCAACTGTCCCATGACAAATTTTCTGTTTCTCCAAACCTCTTTGTGGTGCTCCTCTCTCTGCTGCTCAAGCTCCTGCTGCAGGGTAGTAATGGTGGCCTGGAGTCTGACCTCTGCATGTGTAGAGCGCTTCTCCATCACAGACATCTCTTCTCGCAGCTGATGAACTTCTTTCTCCTACAGAAAAACAACAAACAGGTTAAGGACCATCAGGCCCTGAGAAAACTCAAGAATCTGAGAGACAGCTCATTAAAAGGTAACTTTCATTGATCTGCTCATAAACAATGTACTGACGTGCCACTAAGCTAAAGACTGATGTTACACCATACATGTTCTCAAAGTGTAAATTGCAGGCGTGAGATAACGGAATTTTAAATATAAATCTCTTATTTTTCTAAAGTCACACATCCAACTGAGAGCACACCATACCCACAACACTTACACTGATAACTACTAAATTCAGTTTATTAAAATAACTCGTTTTACCTGTTTACATGCAAACCAATAACCAGGCAATGCAAGAACCTGTGTTGTTTACAATACTTTTTTTCTTCTTTTTGTAAATAAAACAGAAGTACGTATTCCTCTCAGAGTATTCTATCCAGATGTTACATAAAACATATAAAAAGAGTATTCCAAAATGTCAGTGGGAAACTTATAAGGACTCATTCAACCCACTAAAATGTGAGTAAATCACATGTCTTGAGCTCTATGAGCGCTTGTGCATTATTCCATTCTTTATTCCAATTCATTTCAATCGATGTGCAGTGCATTTGACGCACCACTAAAAACATGATTAATGTTCATTAACCCAGCAGCTCATCAGATCTTAGTGCGTTTTATATTGTTATTAGTATTCTTATCAGTATTACTGTTTTTTTTGTTTTTTTTTAATGGCAACACTGAATGACCAGCAATGTCTCAAAATTTGTACGACTACACCACTAAAGGAGAAGTCCTTTAGCTGCATGATATGAGAATATATTTTTAAAATGTTTTTTAGTGTGTATTCCTCCTCTAAAGAAAATTGTTGAATGAGTTTACATGACCACACATTGGTTTAAGCATACTTGTTTTAAGAATGTGCATTTAAACACTCACTGAGAGATCCTAAAGCGTGCAGTGAACATAAGTGCATAACGGCGAAGTTTAAAGCTGCAGACATTTCACCTTCTGAAGTGCTTGCTGGGTGACTTCATTTATCTGTCTATTCAGAGATTCACAGTGTGAATGTGCTTCCTGTTGCTCCTGCACCGTCTTCTGGAGCTGCTCACGATACACACGCAGCTGCTGGCCATGTTCAAGAGCATCCTGACACACGCACAGACACACAATATAAGTTGAGACTAAACAATGCAACTGAAATGCTTACCCAGTCATTTTTTTGGCAATTTTCAGCAAGCATGCATACTTGCACAAGATTATGTTGAGCTCTAAGATTGATAAAATTATTGTTTGTCAGAATGACATGGCACCCATGATAAAATAAGAAAAAGAAATAACTCTGACAATGTCCTTTGAAGATAAGTGTTACACAACCTGTTGGTGTGGCTTAATTTCTGTACAGCAAGAGTTTAATGTTGTAACACTGTTACTTCTGCTTGTCATGTAATGTATTATAAAAAATTTCAGAGGGTTGCTGGCTCAAATCTCCTCAAACTTTTAAGTAAAAGTAAAATGAAATGTTCAGAGTTTTATTTTGATTTTCGGGTGAAAATGGGCATGGACCTGGGCGTGCTTTTGACGGGATTTGTGAAATTACACACTTTACCTCGGTAAATACAGGGTAAAAAATTCTACTCTCTCCTCACTATAGTTCAAACATGTGCCGTACCCTCTCCAGGTCCTCCTTAACCTGAATCTGTGACTTCAGCATCTCCAGCCTCTCCATCAAGAACTGCATCTGCCCAGAGAGCAACGAGACCTCATCAGTACATTTGTCCATTAACAAACTCATCTGTGGTCACTCTCAATGACTCACCTGCTGGTCCTTCTCTCTAAGCTCTTTCTGGCTCTTCTCCAGAGCTTCCTGTAAATACTCCACATTCTTCTCCATCTCCAGCTTATGCTCTTTAATGGCCACGTCCAGCTGCCCCAACTCAAGAGAGAACACAATGCTTTAGTAGAGTGGAGACATGGAGGCAATGGAGATCTTGTTCATGTTTATGTGTGGTACCAGCTGCGCTCTCTGCTGTAGCTCCCCCTGTCTTTCTTTCAGAGCACTGTCCAGATCCAGCACCTCATGGTTCCTCTCCTCCAGCTCCCTCTGACTCTCTCTGTAAAACACATTCAATGATAGAGAAACTGATTATTTAAAGGTTGAAGGTTGGGTAAATGTGGCGCATTTCAACAAAATGTATATTTATGATGACAAATTCTGTTATGAAGCACTACTGTGACCTGACTGAATATGTTTGAGGTGGGGTGAAGTTGTGAATGTGTTTGTTTTGACCATGATTAGATCAAACTGACAACATTCTGAAGAATGGAACGATTGCTTGAGTTGTAGCCGACACTGAATTTTGGGAGTCAGAAAGACTTTTAATGTTTTTGAAGGAGGTCTCTTATGCTATTAAGTCTTTTCTTATGAAGTCTCTGAGGCTTTTGATTGAAAATGTGGAATATTGTTACACTTTAGAATAACCCTATAGTGTCATTTATTCCTGTGATAACAAAGCTGAAATTTCAGAAGCCATTACTCCAGTCTTCAGTGTCACATGACCCTTCAGAAGTTATGCTGCTTAATATTTTTGTGAAAACTCTGAACATGTTTTTCAGGATATTTTGATGAATAGAAAGTTCAAAAGAACAACATTTATTTGAAATAGAAATCTTTTGTAACATTTTATGCATTTTTACTGTCGCTTTTCGATTTAATGCATTGCTGAATAAAAGTATTCCATTATTAATACTGAATAAAAGTATTAATAAAAAATCTCATTGACCCTAAACTTTTAAATGCAAGTATATATATATATAACAATTTGTTTAAATCTACAAATCCCGTAGACTACTGGGACACAGATTGATCAATATATGGACACTCATTGTACAAAAACTCAAAAAAACAAAAATAGTGAATTTAGTTTAATCTAAACCAATAAATTATATTATCACATTCTAATACATAACACATTACTAAAAGAAAAAAAAAATAGAAGTTATAAAGGCTCATATTTATAATTAAAATAATGGATTTAGACAAGTATTATATTAGAGCAGCATAATGTGGTTTGTATTTTCAAAGTGCATATACTATATTTATACATAAAAAAACATGTATGAAATGTTGGAAATTGGGTTTAGGAAATAAAAAGAAAATGGAATGACTTCACAGGTCTCTGCTGAGACATCCACCATTAATGTCCATCAAGAAGAACGAAAGAAAAACCAGGATGCAACCATCAGCGGGTATTTACAAGGAAATATTTATCCTTTTGTGCATCCCATATAAAAATATGGTATTGAAGGTTTTCTAAAAACACAAAATGTGTTTTGAGGCCTTTACAGATCCCTCATAATCTCTTTCAGAGGCATATAAACAACAACACAACGTGCTCAATTTAGGCTGTCCTCAGCCAAACATGAGTAAGGATGTTAGAAACCTCAGAAATTCTGCATATCCAATGATGGATGGACTGCTGTGGCTTCCCAGCAGTCAGAGCAAGGCGGTGGAGCAGCTCACCTGAGCTCAGCAGCTAATTTATCGATGGTTGCTTGCTGTTGGTCTGACGTCAACTGTGTCTGCTGCAGCAAGTCTCTGAGCTCCTGCAGGTGGTCCAGGGTATCTGCAAGCTCTCCACGCACATCCTGCAACTGTCCCTCAAGCAACTGCGCCCGCTGCAGTGAGTTCCTCCTGTCCATCTCACTGCGGTGGAGCTTCTCTTCAAGGTCGATAACTGAAACACATAGACAAGAAAACATAAGAATATTATTAAAAAATGATTCATCTAATCTTCCTCAGTTGTAGACTAGACTAGACTATGGGCATCTCTTTGTGAGGTTCAACCCACCTTTGGGTAAACTTTTCTTAAAGTGAGGTTTGCAAACCCCAATGAGTGTCAGCTGATAATTCTTAAATTCTCACTTTTTAAGAGGCTTAGGTTTAAGTACAACTCAGACGTTTATGCCCATTATAGTTTTGTTGGTGGTCACTGGAGCTGCATACCAATTTCACTCTTCTTATCCAGCAGGCCTTTGGTTTCCTTGAGTGTCTCCTCCATCTGATTAAGCTGAGAGGCTTTCGTGTTGCTGTCTCTCCTCAAACGCAACAGCTCCAGCTCCATGTCTGACAGCTCCACTCGACACTTACTCATCTCTGAACTCAGCTGCCTGAAAAAACACACAGCTTAACATTACCATCTTTTCCTCAGTGCTTTTATTAATGTCCAGTTGCTGTACGGACGTGACTATAGGTAAAATATAACTGACCTTAAAAGAAATGAGAGAAAATCAAGATATGAAAATCCTAGTTGTCTAGATCTGGCTTTTATGTGAACAGCCACTATGTGAAGCACTTTCTTCCTCAGCTAAAATAATTTGCTGTTGTAGTATATATAGAGAAAAAGTTTAGCGGGAGTGGCTAGGGACACAAAGGCTTTGAAGCCATTAAACAGTCATAAGATCATCTCAAGGGACACCCTCAGCACAATTCTCATAAAAAAGTTCAGTGTTATAACTGAGGCAAACTGAAGCCAACAAACATTTTCTAGTAATTTCTTCAGTCATATGCTTTCACACTTTCATAAAAAACACTATGCTTGTATTATACATTTATTTTTTAGAAATTCTGTTTTATATTTTTGAAAATAGAATGGGGCAATAGTCTGAAAATACAAACATATTTCCATACTCGGTTTTCTTTTTTCCATACTTATCCAGACCTGGGCTGCATTTCCCAAAAGCATCGTAATCTTAAAGGGTTAGTTCACCCAAAAATGAAAATTAGGCTGCGTTTTACTCACCCCCGAGGCATCCTAGGTGTATATGACTTTCTTCTTTCGATCAAAGACCATTTTTAATATAACTCCGACTGGATTCGTCTGAAAGAAGAAAGTCATATACACCTAGGATGCCTCGGGGGTGAGTAAAACGCAGCCTAATTTTCATTTTTGGGTGAACTAACCCTTTAAGTACATCGTAGACCTATTGAAACCAATGGAGCTATGATCAACTGAGTCTTACAATGCTTTTGGGAAACGCAGCCCTGGAAAACACTAAAATCAAATTTCATACTTTTCCATGCTGCGTAGGAACCCATAAACATGTTCTGAGCATTCTATTTGCAGTGGTACACAAAAATGAATGCTGAAGAAATATTCCTGCAATACAAAAGGTAAATTAAGGAACTGAAATGCCAGGTGGTCTCACGTTATGGAGCCGGAGAGCTCTGCGGCCTGCCTCTCCTTCTTCTGCACCTCCTGAGTGGCCTCCTCCACCTCTCTCTCTCTTTTCCTCAGAGCCTGAGATAAGGCAGTATGCTCCTTCTCCAAATCTTGTTCCAACTGGGACACCTGTGGGCGATCAGTAGATATTGTCCCACTATCGATAAAGATGAGATTATTTTTTTCATGCAGTAAAGTCATGAGATTATTGTGTAACCCGTTTTTGCTTTTTTCCTAACTTTATTTAAATTAAAGTGAGCCATGGCCTGTACATTAGCAAAAGGGTGAATAATAGGAGAATAAGTTGACATGCACTTGCTATTTAGTAACTATTAACTATCAGTAGAATGTCTGAAAAATAAGGTGTAATATTCTAATGAGTTATCGTTGATGTAGTTGCAAAGTTACTTGTATAGCTTTTATAGAATGTGTAAAGTGGACAATCAAAATTACATGACTAAATATTCAATAGTGAAAAAGTAATTAATATATATAAATTATACAAACTCTTGATTATTTGGAGAAACCAATAAATAGTTTAAATTGAGACCAGAAACATGCTTTAACAAATTTAATAAAGTAAATAGGGTCAGCTCCCTTTGGAGGTTCAGTACAAAGCTTGAACTGGAAAAAAGCTTGTTTTGTGCTGGAGCAGAACAACCCTTAGGCACAACTATACATATCTTCAAACACATGAATGACTTTATTGATTTATTGATCAGGTATTAACAAGGATGACATTTAAAAATAATACTAATCAGGATAATGATACTGAATATGCAAAAATGATCAGACCGAAATGATATATGCTATGATGTTTGATCAGTTACTCATATCAGAATTGATTCTATAGTTTTATGTTTCTTATAATAAAAAGTGTCTGCTAGTCAGAATATAAGCTATGTCTGAAATTTTTCTAACGTGAAGCATAACAATGTGACCTAAATTTGAAGGTTTGTTGAGTGTGTGAGTAATATCATATAGCTTAATTTTGTATGAAACAAGCACAACCAGACATGTGGTCTTGTTAAAATGAAAACATAAATCATTTAACAACAATAGTAATTGTATTAATAAGAAATTATATAAACTATATGGACAAAAGTATTGGGACACACCTTAATCAGACCCATTGTCACAGATATATAAAATCAAGCATGCAGTCTAATTTTACA
>NW_015546102.1:322234-322468 GCF_001515605.1 Sinocyclocheilus anshuiensis | reverse complement strand
GGCATTCTGAAGAGTTCAGTTTATTCAAGCATGGCACTATGATAGGATGCCGCCTTTGCAGTAAGTCAGTAAGTGAAATATATATTATATATACTTATAGATATTTAGCATAATATGTATATGCTAAACTGGAAATCAATTCTATGGCAAATCTTCATCAAGATAAGTTTAAGTGTGTATGTGTAAGCATTCCCACCCAGTGAATTTTTTTTTTTTTTTAACAGATGTTTCTAA
>NW_015546102.1:310461-321204 GCF_001515605.1 Sinocyclocheilus anshuiensis | reverse complement strand
CAGATGTTTGTAATTACTGGATAGCCATTTTTAAAAATCATTTACTGATTTTTATCAGTTCATTAAGAAGAATCAACTGAAAACATCTAACTAAAAAGAAAAAATTGCACACAAATCAGACTCAATACAAGAGCAATATGTAGAGCAGGAATAAATAAAGTATAATCACTACTGAGATTACTGACTTAAGATTTTAAAGTTCTCATAAAAGTACACCCCCAAAACAAAATCAAGACTTTGTAAAAGAGCATAATAGGACCCCTTTAAAATTTTGTTGCTTTTAGTATGAATATCTTAGCCTTAAGGATATCTCTAAGCTAGAGCTACAGTGTAAATATTTTTTACTCTGGGGTGAATGAAGTCTGGTTTCAAATCAGTGTCACACAAACATCCACAGTGTACACGGTGTGCTTAAATCCGGAGACAGGACTGCACAGAGCGGATCACATACACGAGGTTGCACAGACCACAACATGTATCTGACCCATTTAAATTCTACACAGAATGCTGAATTTTAAAGCTCTACTGAGGAGAGCAAACATTGTAAACTGTTAGACAGCCTCAGCATTATAAACAACACTGATGAGTAGACTAGTTAACGCTGGGGCCATACATAATAACCATTACTAAAAATCCAGTTTTTTCTGCAGTAGCAATTTCACATTAAATCTAAAGGGAGATCTAAACGAGAGCGACAAACACAGGTCTATGCAGAAATCAAACGATAAAGATGCTCCGCAGATAACCAGACGAAGTTGTGGAAAAACACCGTCTTTGCATTGCCTTCCTTTTGATCCCAACATTAGGAAAGTGTGGATGAACTTTATTTTTAATGAAGTTCCAGAATGCGTCAGTAAGAACTAGTGGTCGACCGATATGGGTTTGTTGACAGCCGATGCCGATATCTTGGAAAGCAGGGTGGCCGATGGCCGATACAATTTTATTTATTTTAATTTATATTTAAGAAATTTGAAATAATTTGAAAATGGATTAAAAATAATTGTGTCAAATAAACATTTATACTTTAGAAGACAAAGCATTTTTCACAAATAAATAAATATTTAATAAAAATCTAATTAAAAAGGAAATAAACACGGTAACCAACAGGGCACTCAGTATTCTGGGAAGTTTGTGTGAATCATTTTTTTTTTTTTTCAAATAAAGCCAAGGTAACACTCATTTTACATACAGCACGCAATGAAAATGACATGAATATGACAGTGGGCAACTGCATAAAGCGCAGCATAATTTGAAATCACTAGTTTAAAGTTTGTCGATCGCGCGTCTCCAGTGAAGCTGAACTCTCCTCCTGTCAGCATTCAATTTGCACGGATCGACCGTCACCCAGAGAACATGCGATCATGCAGGATACAAATGCACACTTCACAAGATCTTAACTAGATTCGACTAAGTCTGCAAGGTTTGTGAAATTAAATGTTAATCAGTCATTCAAAGATTTGTTTAAATGATATAAATGCGTGTTTGCTGAATGCTGACGGCAAATGAGAAAGAATTATAATGTTTGCCTTTCTATTACTAATAATATTAAAGCAATCGTTATAATACTTTTTTGTATACATTTTAATTATTTTGTTTAACAGTTCTATCTGATTATTAGATAGACTTATATCCATATTAGACAGAACTGAACGACGACAGCGAACAAGAGGGAGAATGTGAGCGGTGTGCGCTGCGGCTGCCGTTCTCAGCGCCGGCAAAATAAAAGTCCGCCACACCGTCAAAATAAAAGTCCCGCCTCGAACACATCGGCTAAACAGCAAAACTTATCAGCCGATGCCGATATTGATATTTGAAAAATGCCAAATATCGGCCGATATATTGGCCTTGGCGATATATCGGTCGACCACTAGTAAGAACTCAGTAAGTGGTTCACGTCATTTCACCGTGGATTCGTTTACAAACAAAGCACAATTCAACACGGGACTTTCAGAAAGATTGAAACTAAAAGACGATGATGTGCCGACTATATTGGATTCTACAGTAATGTCGCACCACACAAGTGTGTGTAACTGTGGTCACTATTGCTTTGTCTGTTATTACAGATCATTTGATATGTACTGAGTATTTACGTGTTTTTGACCTAAATGACAGCAGCGTCCATCTATGAAAGACGTACTGTCAAACTTACACAACTGTTAGCCAATCATGGCAGTGGGTATTTACTTCCGAGTCTACAATTCGCCACACCTATTCAAAGAGTGTTCTGAAGAGGGGGGTTAAAAGCATGACCATGAAAATAACCTATTACTTCTAAATTATTGTGTTTTTTTCTGATGTAAAAATCTTGATAACATTATAAAGGGACCTCAGAGTACAAAATAATAAAAAGGCAGTTCATGACCACCATTAATAATTTTCCACAACTTTCTTAGGCCTGAAAAACACCATTTTTAAATTCACTGATATTTCCTGGTTTTCAAGAGCCATGGGAACCCTGGTGTATGTACCTGGCTCTGCAGCTGACTCTGGCTCTCCTCCAGCTGTGCGATGCGTAACGTGCTCTCCTGCAACATGGTGTGCTGGTTCTGGATAGAGTGCTGCAGCTGTAGGTTCTCCTCACTGGAGCTCTGATAAGCTACACATTTCCTCTTCAGCTCTTCCTGCAGCTGTGACAGCTGATAAACATTCTACACTGAGTGATACATTAGCCAACAGGAGCTACTAACTGTCATTCAAATAATGTTCCCCAGGAAGAGGAAGTGCCTAGCCCTAGTGACCGACCTCACTGTTCTTCAGCTCCAGTTGTCTATCATGATGTTTCTTTACCTCCTCCATCTGCTGGAGGTAATGACTCAGCTCCTCTTTACAGGAGGACAGTTTGGTCTGCAGGTTCCTAACCTAGAAAGAAACAAAACAGAAATTACAACCATGTCCTAACCAAGTATGGTGCAATAAAGCAATAAATCTCATGAGTTTTTGTCCTATATAATAATCAGTGTATGCACTTACTGGCTACACTACTTTCTGCTTTGAGGACTGAATGATTACTTGACACTAGAAACAGGATTGGGCAACCCTACTCCACAATAAGGTCCCATTAGTTAACATTCCTTAATGAATATGTTAACAATGAGCAATACATTTGCTACAGTATTTATTTAAAATTAGTTAATTAATAAAAATACAACTGTTCATTGTTAATTCATGTTTATTTGGTACCATTAAATAATATTAACAGATACAACTTTTAATAATGTGTTAGCAAATGTTGACGTATATCCACCTTTTTCCTGAATGCGGAAGTTTCACCTGACTGGAACTGCTTTACATGGTGTACGTTTTTATGTGGTGTTTCTAGTCGAATTAACATATTTTCCGAGCTGATAATATAATGTTAAACCTATGAAAATGGTTTTAAAAAGCACATGGCGCCATAGTTTTAAACACTTCACAGAGTCACCGTCATTTTGTAGTAACTCACCTGTCATAGTTTAATGTGTGGATAGATGACATGAAGCAGCCCAATGTAAGCTGCATTGAAAACAGATGAGGGCACATATAGTTCGTGGGCTTTTGTCCACAAACTGATAAGAGCACACATTATTTTAACACCGTTTCAATTTAATTAAGTCAATCTTTTCTACCCTGTTTTAACATGGATTTCTATGGAGACCGGAACACGAAAGCACCCAAATGGAAGTTAGAATCCATCATGTCGGCACTCATCGGTTACTCAGGAAAAAGGTAGATATAATCAAGATGTAAACTGAGACTTTTTTTTACCTCAATAACTATGAATCATGGTTAGGTAATTTTAAATATCAACACTGCCAGGTTCTGTTAATAAAAATGTAGCTTTGTAATAATTACAGCAGAAATAAGGAAATATCTTTGAATATCGTGTTGGACAATGGGGGTGTGACAATGGGTGAGACAAAAAGGGTGATAACCATTGCTTTAGACAAAGAAATGCAATGCCATACTATCCTGTTCTGTTCACAGTGTTGAGTAGACAAATAAAGTAAAAAACAGTTAGTCAGTCTCACCACTGAAGCAGAGTCAGCAGCTTGTTCTTCAACATTTCTAAGTGCCTCTTCACTGCTTTTAGATTTTGCCTCAAAATCCTGTCCAAGGAACGAAGACATACTCCGTGAGAGATTTACACAAACTCACATCATTCACAGTTAACGTGTTGCAGTGCAGTCCAAAAGCCTGAGTAAAGTAAAACATTTTGTATTGAATCATTTATTACATTTTTTCTTTCATTAGAAATTAATGTAAAGTGTAAACCCTGCAAACAGCATATTGTGCTTGAATGGAAGCAAGAACATCTGAATGTCTACAGACATTCACATGATCAATATCACACATTTCATTTGATTACTGACCAAGCAATAGTCACATTTCCTCTTACTTTAAAGGTAGGGTGGGCCAGTGGTTTTCAAACTCTGGGTTGAGAATGAAAAATGAAACTTTTATAACGAAACAAACACAAACAACAAAACGAAAGTACTCTGCAGCCACCTCACAGCAGACTCCAATGTGTATTTGTGTTTACGCCCTGGAGAGCATCAAAGGTTTGTATTTACGTGTTTTTGCAGCATTGAACATTTTAGCCAATCACAGATATATCTGTTGATTTGTGGAACACAATGGCCAATCAGAAGTGTTTCAGTTAGTCAGAATCCACGCACCGCTCAAAACACTGGAGTTTTTTTGTTCAGTCCGGACTCCGGAGTTCTGCAAGCTTGCAAATCCCCTCATTAAAATGTTGTCTATCTCTGTTTATTTTGGAAAATGTTCCAATTTTACATCTGCTCTGTAAAGGAATCTTTTTATTTTTCCATACTGGCTTAACACCATCTGGTTTAGCCTGCTAGTACAGCAGCCACGCCTCAAACTCTCGCTATTTGCTGAGCATAGGTAGGCAAATAAGGCAGGTAGAACAGCGTATCAGTGCATCTGGATCAATTCGGATTCAGATTTTTAATGTAGTCTCAGACTTTGGAAGGCCACTGTATTCATGGAATGAGTATGCATAAAAAGCGAGATCTGACCTCAGTGAGCTTATCTACAACGGCCTGTAGAAGAGTAGCTCTCTGCTGTGACTGCTGCTTCTCTGTGTGAAGATCAGTCACATTTTGTTCTAGTTCCTCAAGTTCAGTCTGTTTCTGAGCCAGAGACAACCGTAGCTGAAACACACACACACACCAGAAACAGAGTATAGATTTGCAGTTTTATCTTGAAATCATTACATGCTTTGTATGTATATGTTACCAGAAGGTCTTGTTCAAGCTGGCTGGTCTTCATTACAGCCTGTGAATAAGCAGCACTCTTCTCCTGCACCTGTTTCTCCAGGACAGTCACACGCAAACTCTTCTTTTTTAGCTAATGAACAGAACATTGCTCAGTTAGATTAATACACTTCTAGAAAATTCAAAACAATAGGTAATTGGAGGGGAATACTTGAAAGGTAAACTATTGTTTAAATTTAGGGGTTGGTAAGATTTTTTAAACGTCTCATGTTCACAAAGGCTGCGTTTATTTGATCAAAGTTACAGTAAAAGCAGTAATACTGTGAACTATTATTACAATAAAAAAATAAAAGTTAAAAATAGAAATAAAGTTTTTCTTATATCCTTTTTAGTGTATCCCTGTTTTTATTCCAAAGTCCCTTTTCTCCACATTGGATAATTCTAATTCTCAATTAGTATGGAATCGTAAGACTTCAGGGACCTAAAAAAACAAATGCAAAGAATATGGATGGTTTGGCTCTCTACAATTTTCTATTGTATTATTGGGCTGTGAATAAACGCTCTACACTACACTGGATTCATTAGAACAATAGACAATTATGGCTTCCAAATCATCCCTGTCTTCTGCCATAGATGTTAATCCTTCCTTCCCCTCCTCTATTCTGGATGGTGCATATATGCCTATTGGAGGGATCAAGGTCTCCTTTCTAACATTTTTTCGCTAAAGGCTGAATATGGTTATAGTTAAAAAATTATAGTTAATTTCGGAATATGGGAGTTTTGGACAAGGGCCTCTCCTCATCTATTTGCACAAATAATTATAATAATAATAATAATTCCTTACATTTATATAGCGCTTTTCTGAGCACTCAAAGCGCTTTACATAGATGGGGGAATCTCCTCAACCACCACCAGTGTGCAGCATCCACCTGGATGATGCGACGGCAGCCATATTGCGCCAGAACGCCCACCACACACCAGCTTATTGGTGGAGAGGAGACAGAGAGATGAAGCCAATCAGTAGATATGGGGATGGTTAGGAGGCCATGATGGACAGAGGCCAATGGGCGAATTTGGCCAGGATGAAGGTAGTTCATAAGAGTTCACTGGTTCAAATACAGACTTGGATTGATCCAACTAGTGACCCACTTAAGAGTGATAGGTGTCACTTGGGACAACCAAACTAACTCTACAAACTAACCTTTTGGATATATACAGTTATGATCCACTGTATATATCCATGGAGGAGACATACTTTGCAGTATATGGAAAATGTTAAGAGGGATCATACAAAATGCATGTTATTTTTTATTTAGTACTGACCTGAATAAGATATTTCACATAAGATGTTTACATATAGTCCACAAGAGAAAATTATAGTTAAATTTATAAATGACTCCGTTCAAAAGTTTACATACGCTTGATTCTTAATACTGTGTTGTTATCTGGATTATCCACAGATATTATTTTTATTTTTTTATTTTTTTGTGATAGTTGTTTATGAGTCCCTTATTTGTCCTCAACAGTTAAAAAAAAATTTGCCAGGAAGGATAAGGAGAGAGTAATTGTCTGTGGCCACCACCTGCAAAACTATTCTTTTTAGTCCTGCTGTTACCTCTCTAACACTCTTGTTGTCACTTTCATTTGCACCAAAGCAGGAGAAACTGATTCACACCACGGTTTTGTGCAGCCTGTAAGTGAACAACGGCTCTGTGTAGTAAATGTTGCTCCATGTGAAAGCACGCACGTAATGGATATTTACCACTGATTACAGAACCGGCTTTACTGACAAGATGCACATTACATATGGCATGCGATTTATCGTGCAGCCCTAATCACACTCACTTATGCTTCCTAACTGGACAGATTGATATCCCTGAAGCTCACTGCTGCCCTGATCCAGGTCTGGCAGGAGACCCCCCAGAACACAATCCGCCATCTCATCAGGAGCATGCCCAGACGTACGAAGTGCATACAGTCACGTGGGGGCCATGAACACTACTGACTTACATTATGAAACGCTGTCATGGAATTCAAGTTCGATCAGCCTATAATTACATTTTGTTTTACTTTGATTTTCTGTGATATTGAATCTAGCCCTCAATCTGTTGATTTGGCTTCCACTGACTACCGTCACATTCTATTCTCAAGAGATACAAGTGTTCCCTTATGTTTTTTGTGCAGTATATTATATATCTATCTATATCTATATGTGTGTGTGTGTGTGTGTGTGTACACATTTATATATGTATATAAGTACTAATAATATTATTCTTACAATTTCAGTAATTTGTAAAGTCTCTTTTCCTTTGTAATGTTGCTTTGTTTTCTAAAATGTTTCAATAATTCATAAGATTACTATGTAATATAATACCAATTTAATCAATTTCATGCATCCTTACTGAATTTGGCATAAAACGAAGTTGTGTTCGCATTTTGATTTCATGGTGACTTTAAACGTACTCTTCCCAAACTTTTGAACAGTAGTACATGCCATTCCTTAAGTTTAATTAGTTAATATTTAATGAATAATGAAATACTTTCTGCACTGGTAGTGAAATTTCACTTCTATAATACTACATACAGTCAAATGTTATAAATACAGATTACAGGTTACATCATTTTTTATTTTAAATTAATTACTTGACTTAACTACTTAAAAACAACTGTCTATTGTTATATACCTGTACATACAATTGTCGATTTGTATATTTTTATTCCTTATTTACTTGTTCTATTTTTTATTTTGTATTTATTTTTATTTTTTATTATCTGTGTTTTTTGTTCTGTCACTGTCATTCTGTTACACTGTGGAAGCTTCTGTCACGAAAACAAATTCCTCGTATGTGTAAACATACCTGGCAATAAAGCTCATTCTGATTCTGATTCTGATTAACTATATTATCAAGCAAGAATCATTGTCACATGTGAAATGTTTCCAAAAGCAGTGCATAAACATACAAACAAACTTCAAGCATTTGTGATTATTTTTTCACTGCTTCAAGTTCACATTTTTTACATGCAGCCAGCAAAGACAATTAAAAACAAAAATGTTCATGGTACCAACGAAACTACTATGACACTGTTCTGGTACAGGAAACACTGATTTGAAGGGTCACTAACCTCTTTCTCCAAGGAGGTGGCCTGTGTAGCCTTGTCCAGTAGCTGGTTGTGGAGCTGCTGGTAGTGAGACGATCTCTCTGTGATGGAGTTCTGCAGCGAGGAGATCTCCTCCTGGGCTCTAGTCAGGCTCTCTTGTAGGCCCTGTGCGGCACTGGCATGCCGGGTCTTCTCCCTCTCAACCATCTGAAGCACCGCCAACAGTTTCTGATAACGTTCACCTATATGAACAGGGGGAGAGATTAAAGTAACAGTTTGTCCAGTAAAACAATACAAAATACAAAAAACTGCATGAATAAATGAAAGTGGACAGTCTCAGGAAGGCAGCAGTATCCTGTGCTGAGAGTTATATGCTCACCAGGTTTGTTTTTGAGAGATTCAGTGGTGCTTGTGTAAGACAAGTCGGGCAGCAAACAAGGGTTCACACACAGTGCACCCTCCTGATTCTGAAACACAAGTCATTCCACACAGTCATGAAGAGAACTGTTTTTGCCCATAAAACTAAAATCAGTGAAGTCAAATTATGTTTTACACACCATAACTTTCAAAAACTGAAAAAAAATATAGACATACAGGTTTGGGACTACATGAGGGTAAGTAAAGGCCCATTCACACAAAGAATGATAACTATAACAATATAGTTTTGACAAAGCAGAAAAGAGCAGAAGAGAGTCCACACCACAACTACAACCATAAAAACACAGAAGACTGTTGGTGGAATCACTTTCAGAAAGATTTTTTTTCAGCCGATGAATGATAAAAACATTGACAGCCATTCAGAATCCATTCTGCTTTAAAGTGACCAAGCATAGTGACATAGAACACTATCATCCGTTGGTGTAGACACTAATATAGCTATCGCTACAGTTATCGTTCTTGGTGTAAACAGGCCTTAAAGAGCAGGTCATATGGGTTTTTGAAAAATATCTCTTTTGCAGTTTATAACGTAGCTATCCTTTAATGAAAACAATCTGCAAAGTTGTTAATCAAAAAAGTGCATGATAAATAAAGATTAAACTGTCGTTGTTCTAATTACTTCGTTTAATAATAAAGAATGTAGTGTAGTGCACAGACTTTATAATCATTGTGAAATTGCTGTTTATTTTGCTGCACCAGCAGTTATAGGGTTAATGCGGGAGAGACGAGCGAGTTAGTTAGGCTGGTGCACCTGTGATACAGCTGTTCTGCGATCTGATTAAAAGTTAAGACACAGAGCGTCTTTTGTCTGTCGTTCTTCAAGCATTACAGTAGACATATTTTGGTTTACAAACTGTATTGTTTCACCAGTTAGTCACATTAGCACTCGGCTAACGTATCCACCATTATTGTTTTAAGTGTTCACAGTTTAGCAGCTAAACTTTAGCTGTGGGCACGATTAGCTAGCATTAGTGTTTTTGTATTTTATGTCATTATTATAAAAACGGATTGGAGCACTATATTATTGTTTTATGCAAAGGTGCTTTGTCAATGGTAGCGCTCGCTAACTTGCTCAAGGACTCCTCTCTGTGCCAAACACAACAGGCTTGGCCAGCTGACCAATCAGAGCAGAGTAGGCTTAGGGAGGGGTTTGCTCCGAACTTGCTTGGAACGAATCGTTTAGAAATCATTGGCAAATGACTCTAATATTAAATGCATATTCTGAGAAAATTACAATGTTTTCTGACCTTAGATGCATTTAAACCTGTTGTAGGGGACTCTAACACAATTTAAAATACCATATGACCTGCTCTTTGCTCATTTTTAGGTGAATTATCCCTTTAAATGTGCACAAAGCAATACAAATTTTCAAATGTAATTACTTTTATGTAGGATGTGTGTGTGTGGGTTTAATGAGCACCTCTCTCAGATGTAGTAATTCCAATATGCTCTCTAGGCTGGTCAGCTCAGTTCTGTCCTGTTCTTTCTCTCTGTGGGCATGAGCCACCCTCTGCTCCTGACATGCCGTGAGGAGCCGCAGGTCCTCGTTCTCTTTCCTCAGCCCTGCCATCTCCTGCAGCCGAACCTCCTTCTCAGCTAGCTCCCTCTGCAGCTGTTTCAGCTGATCTGAGAGCTGCTGAGCCTGAGACTGCAGCTGCACATGCTCAGTGGAGAGAGACTCAGAGCGGCTGTGAACCTCCTTCAGCTCACTGATCAGAGAACAGAAACGGCAGTAACTAGCATGAGCAGTTTCCCTTTTCCAACTGGTCAAATAATCGGTTCATTTACTGATTAACATATTAGATGATATGCGTATCAGTTGCAATGACATCAATGGAACTTTCACTTTGTTTAAACATAAATGTATTAAAATTGTGAAAAAAAATTCCCAATAGGATACAAAACAATACAAAAAAAAATAAAAAATTCTAAATATATTTTCTGGAAACAAATCTTAATATTTTATGCAATTTTGTTTATTTATATTTAT
>NW_015546102.1:300222-310225 GCF_001515605.1 Sinocyclocheilus anshuiensis | reverse complement strand
ATATATATATAATGTATCAGCTTTAATTTTTGGAATCAGCACCCCAAAGTTAGTGCAAAACAAGCATTGGATTTAATTCTGCAAATATGATGCAGAGTGGTATTATGATTTCTTTGTGTTCACTTTTCCTTTTAAATCTACTATATATAATTGTGACTTAAAATTTAATTATCATTAAAATACTGAAATAATGATCTAAGTAAGTTTGTGTCAGTGTTGTCAATTAACTTAACATATAATATACATTCCCGTTCAAAAGTAAAGGGTCAGATTTTTTAAAAGAAATTAATACTTTTGTTCAGCAAGGATACATTAAATTGTTAAAAAGTGACAGTAAAGACATTTCTAATGTTACAAAAGATTTTTGTTTCAGATAAATGTTTAAATGTTCTATTTATTCAAACTTTCTATTAATCAAATAATGTTTAAAAAATTCAGCTTTGCCATCAAAGGAATGTTACAATATAAAATATTCAAATAGAAAAGTTTTTTTTTTTTTTAATTACAATTTGCTGTATTTTTGATCAAATAAATATATCTTTGATGAGCATAAGAGACCTTTCAAAAACATTAAAAAAAAAATCTAATATTATTTTCACATTATATTAACCATCATTGATGAATGATCTTCACATCTCCACAACCCAAATCAGCATATAGTTTATATCAGTATAGAACACAGAGCCTCTTACCAGATGTTGTGACGTAGACCATCCTTCTCTCTCTCCAGCTCAGCACACTTCCTCTCCAGCACCTCTCTCTCCCTGTCACACTCCATCAGGCTGACTTTCAGCTGGCCCTCACTCTCCAACACCTTCAACAAATACAGGATATGCATGATACATACAGCAGGAAAATAAGTAATTACTGAATGATTTCTATGTCAGTTTAAGATTCCTATGTTATATTACCTTCCTGAGTTTTTCAGAAACGTCCTCTTTGTATTCTTTAAAGGTCACTGTGAGCTTCTCTGCATTTCGAAGTGCTTGGTTTCTCTGCTGCTCAGCACTTAGAAGGAAACATTTTCCCAGAATTTAAGTTGCGAGCTTTCAGGAATTACAAAAAGACTTCTTGTAAATTTTAGATAATTCCAGCTTTAAGTGATTACTGTTCCCAGGATGAATGAGTCTAACGTTTTCATTAGTGTAACTAATCTTGTACCGTTTTCCCAGACGTGTTCTTTCAGCTAACTCAGCTTTAACAACTCTCAGCTCATCTCTGAGCTTCTCCACCACCCGGTTACTCTGCATCACTGTCTGTTCACTTTCTTCCACCTTCTGCTCTGTAGCCCTGAAGAAACAAGAACATGCTGCTCCAGATATCTGCCACAAAAGAATCTGATTTTTCCGAGGAGGATGTAAGTGGTAGAGAAGATGAACCTACACTAAAGCTTTGGTTTGGGTTTCTAGTTCTGCCTCAAGACCCAGAATCTGCTCCTTCATGTGAGACACACTGGAGGTCCTGGCTCCCAAAGTGGATCCCAACATGCGGATCTATACAAACAAAACATCAGTTAACAATATAACCAGAGAGGATTTCAATTTTCATTTAATGGCAACTTTAAGGTGTCAAAGTGTTTTTAAAACATGTTTCTAAGCTGTTTTTATGGTGTTCAAAATATATATATATTTTTTTTTAATTTAGTTAAAAACTAACTAGTTCTTAAGAAACAGTTTTCACATAGTGGCTGTGTTTTACTGAATTACCATATGGCTTCAGAAGACTGAGAATATAGAGTACAAATTGTATGGATTACTTCTATAATAATTTTATATTTATAGTTATTTTGCAGCTTCACAGAACCAGTCCTCATTCACTTTCATTTTAATGAACACTGGCCAGGATATTCTTCTTTTGTGTTCTATAGAGTAACAATGTAAAGGATGACACATTTTTCTTTTTTTACCTGCAGTTTGTTCAAATCTCTTATGCCAAGTATGAACAATAGTAATAGTGATGCTTGATTTATTAAACACCAGTAATTAAAACAAATGATGTTTTAATTAGAACAACATGTTATTAACACATTGTAAAAATAAACACAGTTAATTATTAGGTATAAACACAATCGTTCACAAGTTTGGGGTCAGTAAGAAATTCTGTAAATTCTATACTTTTATTCAGCAACTATAGATTACTTTTTTTTTTTAAAGTGACAGTACACACATTTATAATGTTACAAAATATTTTAATTATTTTAAATAAATCCTGTATAAAAAGTATAAGTGTTATATTATATACATACTATATAGAATATAATAATAATTTTAAAAATAAGCGGTCCTATTTTTTTCAGTATTGATAAAAAGAAATGTTTCTTGAGCATCAAATCAGCCTACCAGAATGATTTCTGAAGGATCATGACACTGAAGACTGAAGTAATAAATTACGCTTATTTTAAAATATATTAAAATAGTTCATTTGAATTGTACTAATATTTCACAATATTAAAAAAAACTAACCTTGCCCAAATTTTTGAACAGAAGTGTACCTCTTAAATAACTCAGCTGAAACCCAACACACAGTATAATAAACTGACACCATAACCAGTCGCTATGTGAGGAGCATTACCTTGGACTTTGAGCTGACTAACTCAAGCTGAGCAGCTTCTATGTCACTGATAAGCTGCCTGTTCTCCATGGCCAGAGAAGTGTTTTCCTGCCTGATGGTGTTAAGCTTCCTCCTGAGTACAGACATGTCAGTCTCCATGT
Organism: Sinocyclocheilus anshuiensis; assembly: GCF_001515605.1. NCBI lineage: Eukaryota > Metazoa > Chordata > Actinopteri > Cypriniformes > Cyprinidae > Sinocyclocheilus > Sinocyclocheilus anshuiensis. The sequence goes on along the minus strand of NW_015546102.1, from coordinate 307,514 downwards.
CTCTGTCTGACTACAGATGAACACAAAAAACACAGCTCAAATAAGGCAAAAACCTTTAAAATCGGTGGGTTTTGGGGGTCTATTTTACGAACAACAAGCATTTAAAAGGCAGCAACACTTTAGTCCATTTATCTGCTATATCTTCACAGCATCTTACCCTGCAGTCACTGATGGATACACATGCACACACCCTCTGCTCAGGCTGTGAATATGCTCCTCTTGGTTGTCCAGGATCAGGATTCTGAAGGTCCTCTAAAGTAAGACGACCTGGGAATCCGTCCACTGCACTTCTGTTTTTATCCTCACCGGTGATGCCATTTCCTGATTGACTGAAACGAGTGCCAGAACAACTTTTTTTAATTATGAAATGCTAACAATACAAGAAATGCAATAATACTTAGCAGTAGTAGGCTACTGTATAATATCACAGTAATTATTTACAAAAGTTATCAAAACAAGCAAAGACATTTAAAATTACATGGGCCAAAGCGACATTTCTAAGAAAATCTAAGAAGGGACACAAAACAGACACAAAACTGCATCTTGAATCATATCTGAAAGAGCTATCATCAAGTAAAACCCACAATGCATTTCAGCAATCCTCAACTGACTAAATGCCTCACCTCAATTGTTCCCCCAGTGACTGCAGGTTTTTCTCGGTTAATCGCAGCTGATTTCTCAAGGAAACAACATCCTCTGCCAACCCCCTGTTGTCTTTGAACATTGGTGATTGTTATGAAGAGCCCTGTAAATAAAGGTTATCTTTGTTAAATGGAGTTGGCTAAAAACGAACAATAAACTCGCACCATAGTTCTTGCTTGAAACACTTTCTTATTTTAATTTACAGCGTTGTCTATCTATGGTTATGAGTAATGAGTTATCATACCTAACGTACCTTACACTCAAGTGACTTGGCTTCATTTCATGTATTCAACAGGTTGTCAAGGAACAAACGGCAACTGTATCACCATTTTTCAGCTCTCCACTGCTTTTCGGTGGGTTCATTGACAAGATATTTCTATAGTAGTGAATACCTGCTCATCAGCATGTTCAAACCTACAGTTTTGTGTAGAAAACGCCTTGTTTCCAGTAGATTTAGCCTAGCATTCCCTGCTTTGAGATCTAAACAAAACGCGCTGCCGTCGTCACTTCAGTTGATTGGCTGAGACGAAAAACCGTCCTCAACAGTCGTGACGTAATACTGACGTGCTAGGGCCGCGAATGACAGCGCGAATATTACAGCGCTAAAGTTTCACTGTTTTTGTAATATTTTTATTTACATTGTACTGTATGATGGTTAAAATAGCTGTTACTGCTTTGTTTATTTGATACATTAAATCAAATGAATGGTGATACATTCACCATCAAGTTATTTATTGTAGCAAATAAATTAGCAGGGCCATAAAATGTTGTTAATTGCGTGTTATGAATGAATTTTTCTCTTGGTAATATATTAATGTGTACAGTGCTGGGGAGTAACTAGTTACATGTAACGGCATTCCATAAATTAATTACAAAATAAATGTAACTGTTAATAAATAAATCTGTTACAGTTACTGAGAAAAAGTGTGTAACTAAATTAGTTACTTATCAAAATGTGAACGATTACAAAGGGGGTTACATCTGAATATTTTCATACACATACAGATTTAATTGATTTCTTTACCATAATGCATTCACTGCTCTAAAAGGAGACACCTGTTTCAGGAGTTCACAGAATAGCACACATGCTTATTCCATAACTGTTTTATTTCCTTATTAGTGTTTATGTGCTTTATTTTAATTTTTTTTTAAGATTGTTTTTTTTCCCCAAGGCATTGTTAGATGCCAGTGTTCCCTGTCAAAGCTATGCAAAGACAAAAACGGGATCATAGCTATTAAACTATTTTTATTTTAAATTATTTAAATCTGTAATTAACTTCAGGATGATCTCAACGTAGAAAGAGGTGCTGAAGTCTGATTTTGTGGTGGCTGTGCTTTAAAATTAAATTATTATAATCTTAAAGTGACAAAGGATTTTGAAAGTCTGACAGTAATCAGTGTTGAGTATTATTTTAAGGTTAACCCTGCCTGGTTTAAATGTTTGAAAAAGATTAACAATTTAAAACGTTCATTGGAAATTTAGAAAAGTAATCAAAAAGTAATCAAATGTAATCGTTAATTACTTTAATAGCTTGTAGAAATAGTTACACTACTAATTACATTTTAAATAGGGTAACTTGTAATCTGTAACCTATTCTATTTCCAAATTAACCTTCCCAACACTGAATATGCATAAAGTAAATAAATATGCAAACACATTAGCAGAGGGCCATAGACATTTCTTAAATTATTTCTGTAATTTTTGGCCAAATAGTATTTATTTTTTTTCAAAACCATTAAAAAATGGCTAGTTACACTGATAAGGTTTTAGATCTTTATTCTTTGGCTAAAGGAGCCTGCTCAAAGCCCGGAAAATACAAAGCAAGCTTTACTAACACTGGTACACCAACTGAATAATGCTTCATACACATAACATAACAACACAAAATAATGATCTTTAAAATAGCATCATATGAACCCTTTAATATTTATAAGATGTTTTTGTATCAAAATCAGGAGGTATTAATGTTGAAGTCCAAAACTTGCCTGATACCAATACTACTTCCACCCTCTGCAAGTGGTTAGATAATATTATTGAGAACAGGGCATTCTCAGGTAAAAAAATTTCCACCTAAAAATTCATACAACTTTAGAATTTTAGAAATGTATGAAAATACAAAGCTAAGAACTGAAAATCTCATTTAGATGTCCTATCAAATCTTACAGTGAAGTTGTAAATTAACCTGAGTGCTCATGTGAATTGACAATTTGTTAGTGTACACTGTTTGAAAGCAATAAATAGCACCACAAAAAGCCTGAGTCAATTGTAACAAAAATATTGCTGCTGTTTTCGGTTTGTAATGAAGCTGAAGCTGCAAAAAAAAAAAAAAAAGAAACAGAAATACACAGGTCTGTTGAATTAGTTGCATAGTATAACAAAGTATACAAATAAGACTATCCCTCAGTCACAAAAATACAAATTAGACATCCGATTTAGAATTTAAAAAACAAAACAGCGCTTGGCCTAAAAATAAAAACCTTTAAAACTTAAATTCCCATGGCAGATATTACATTTTTTTTAAGGGGAGGATATACAAAGACCTCCTAACGCTACAGCGCTGTCATATGCTTTTAAGATAAATTTTATATACAAATAAAATAAAAAATAAAAAAATAAATAAAAAAGCCTTCGATTAGCCTTCTGGGAATGTGGAATGTCTCAGAAAATACCAAGATTTTATGTAAATATTAATGCTAATCATATATTTTAATTTTGTTTTGTGGCAGGAGAACAATTAACCATTTTCCATTGTTTTTTAACATCATAATCTCATTTTATAATCAAATTCACAAGCTAGGCTGTTTAAACTGAGATGACACAATACTGGATGTACAGGATGAGAGCTTATGTGCAATCAGTTGAAATGTAAATAAAAGTGCCCTATTGACAATAGCGCTCTCTCCTCTTGGCAATTCGAGCTATGAGAAAATGTTTAACTGAATAAGCAGAAAAAAATCCTCTGTCTCCAGCAGCATATATAATATCTGTTTCACAACCCCTTAAGGCACTTCCACATCAGAGACAAAAAGCAAGGACTTGGGTTATTTTCACATAGTAGTGAATTGATTATGTCCTAAACCTGAAACTACAGCCACCTTCAATGTGTAAATCCAGTCCATGTGAAGGCAGTCCGTTTCAATTTCCACAGAGACCGATCACATACACAAAACTTTACAAAGTCCCATCTCTTCATTATAGTCCTGAGGCCCCTCAACTATCTCAGTCAACCACATACATTTGGGCACAATCACTGCTCTTCTCTCCTTATAGGTTGCACATTTACTGTCAAGAAATGAAGTATATTAGACCCATATGAAGCTCAGGAGGCAGTGACACCCTCCCATTCCACCAAGTACTGTACTTTGCCGTCGTTAGTGACACGGCGAGCGAGCACACGGTACTTCTCACCACAGGCCAGGCGTCCTGCAGCTCCGAAATAAGTGCTGATGGAACTCTTGAGGTGGTTGAGCTGGGTGTTGGGGTCCATGCCACTGTAGAGGCAGGAGGGGAGGGGGCTGGGCTCGGGAACGTTGTTGCTGAGTTGCAGCTCTGGGTTGCAGGGTGGCGGAATCTCTGGATTCGGGGGTTGCAGTGCTCGTCGTGGACGTCCCCGGCGTCTCTTAATCGGCGGCTGTGTGACAGTGGGCCATAAGCATCCAGTGCGTGGTCCACTCGGACTGCCCAAACTAGAGATAAACAGGGTACACATCATACAGAATAAGAGTTATAATCTGCTTTTGAAAAATTAAGCTTGAGGTTCTGTATCTCTGATAGAGGTCAGCTTAAACCGCATAAACACATTTCATTACACCAAATACACAAAATAATGTTCTTTTTAGCAGCATCATATGACCCCTTTAAAATGTAACATTACTGTCTTTTCACATGATCATTCAGAAATTATAATATGCTGATTTCATGCTTAAGATATATTACTTCTTAATATCAATGTTGAAAATAGTTCTTCTGCTTAATATTAAATTATTATTTTTTCGGTCTTTTTTTTCTTTAATGAATATTAAGTTCAGAAGAACAGCATTTATTTCAAATGGAAATATTTGTAACATTATGAAAGTCTTTACTGTCACTTTTGATCAATTTAATGTGTCCGTGATGAATAAAAGCATCTTTGTGGCCCTTTTTAAACTTCTAAATGGTATAATCACATACTGAGGATGAATAATTGTCATGAAAATGAAATGAAAAATAAATCACCTGGACTGCCTTGCGAGGGTGGTTGAGGTAGTTTCACTGGTGCTGGTGGCACCAACGGATTCAACATCTGAGGTACTTGATGAAGGCAAAGATTTTTCACTTTTAGCACTAAAAAAATGTAATGGGAAAAGAGTGGGATTTTTGTAATTCAACAATTTCTAGAAAGAATTCTGTGTTAATCCCCGTCTAACCTTTTTGAAGTCATCAGGTCCAGTGAGTTGTTGTCTAGAGTTGGAAACTTCCCATCATTCTGCATTAAAAAAAAAAAAAAAGTTAAAAACTAAATGTTAATGTCCACATTAATTAAACTATGTGTTTGTAGATGACAAACAAAACCATGAAACAAAACCAGCAAATAATGTAAAAATGAATCTCACTTCTTTACCTGTGCCAAAAGTTCACTTGATCTTCTCAGTTTGGCCAACATCTCTAAGGAGTGTGTGTGATGCTTCCTCTTTCCTTTCTTCACTCCATTAGTGACAGTGCTAAACCAATTACAAAATTAAGGCAAATAAAAAAAAACAATAAAACTGAAGCTTAGAGTACATCATAAGATACGTTCACGACAGTGAAGCCAATAGAATTAAATAAGTGATGACTAACCTGAATGAATGAGGGGGTTTGGTGGCCTTCCTGCCTTTGATTTTGATCTCATGGGAGGCTTTTTCCGGCTCTCGACCTGAAAGGAGCTCGGAATTCTGGGGGGCTGGTGGGAAGCGAATTCGTAATCCAAACAGATGTTTCTTCTTTTTTATCTCTTTCCCTGACATGAACCTAAAACCCACCAGGGTAAAAAAAGAAGATAAATTCATTCAAGCTTTACTGTATTACGGTAAAATGCCCATGATGGGCATACAGTCTGGTTTCCACCCTTTTCATAGCACAGAAACTGCACTTATAAAAATCACTAATGACCTTCTTATGGCAGCTGATTCTGGTTTAGTCACTATTCTTGTCCTCCTTGATCTAAGTGCGGCCTTTGACACCATTTCTCACACCATCCTTCTCAATAGACTAATCTCTATTGGCATCACTCACACCCCTCTGGATTGGTTTAAATCTCATCTTTCAGGGCGCACTCAGTTCATCCAGCTACAATCTTTTAGTTCCCAACCTTCTCCCGTTAATACTGGTGTGCCTCAGGGCTCTGTCCTGGGACCCCTTCTTTTCATAATTTATCTTCTTCCTCTTGGCAATATCTTTCGGGAACACAACATCCTATTCCACTGTTACGCGGATGACACCCAACTCTTATCTCTCCAGCAAACCTAATTCCACTCTCCCTCTTCCGCTCTCACTGACCGTCTCAACAAACTTAAATCCTGGTTTTCTTCTAATTTTCTCAAACTAAACAGTGACAAAACGGAATTTCTTTTAATTGGCACTAAATCAACTTTATTCAAAACTAATAGTCTTCCCTTCTCCTCAGGTTAAGAGTTTGGGTGTCCTCCTGGACAGTACACTGTCAATTCAATCACATATGAATAAAATAACTCGGTCCGCCTATTTTCATCTACGTAATATTAACCGCCTTCGCCCTTCCCTTACCCCTCATACTACTGCTATTCTTGTTCACAGTCTTGTCATCGCCCGCATCGATTATTGTAATTCTCTTCTCTTTGGTCTTCCTCACAAATCCCTCTATAAGCTTCAATTGCTTCAAAACTCAGCAGCCCGTATTATCGCCAGAATCCCCCCCTTTCACCACATCACCCCTGTTTTACAGCAGCTTCACTGGCTTCCGGTTAAGTTTCGCATTGACTAAGATTCTCTTGTTCACTTTCAAGGTCATCCATAATCTTGCCCCTTCATATCTGTCCGACCTCCTCTATATCCATACTCCCTCTCGCTCACTTCGATCTGCTTCTTCTCTTCACCTTACTGTTCCTTTTGCTCACCTTTCCACCATGGACAGCAGGGCATTTTGCTGCTCTGCTCCCCGGCTCTGGAATTCACTACCACCAGACATCAGAAATATTGACTCTCTATCTCTTTTTAAATCTAGACTTAAGTCTCACCTTTTTAAGATTGCATATCTCACCTAAAGTTTAATTCTCTCGTCCTACTTTACTCTGTTTTGTCTTTGTATATGGTATTTCTTGTTTTCTATTGTCTTGTTTGTAAATTTATTGTGCGGTGTCCTTGAGTGTTGAAAAAGGCACCTTTAAATAAAATGTATTATTATTATTATTATACAGATAAACTCACATGTTGAGGTTGCTGTTAAGTGCTTCCAGAATGCATTCATATCGTTCTGCTCTTGGGGTATCTGCAAGCTGGAGGTACAAAGCCATAAATCAGGGGTGGGCAAACTTGGCCCTTCCAGCCCACTTTCCTTCAGAGTTTAGCTCCAACTCTAATCAAACACACCTGAACCAGCTAATCATTCTCTTCAAGACTACTAGAAAGCTACAGGCAGGTGAGTTTTATCAGG
>NW_015546102.1:290636-300198 GCF_001515605.1 Sinocyclocheilus anshuiensis | reverse complement strand
CAGGAAAGTGGCCTGGAAGGGCCAAGTTTGCCCATCACTGCCATAAATGAAATGAAGGGACATTAACACTTGCTGATTAACTAATGCAATTACAATGACTAGCCAGACCAATACCTTGCCAAGCTGAAGCCTGTCCCAGTTTTCATTGATGTAAGTCATCAGTTCGAGCTCTGAGTCAAAGTATTTCTTTTTATGAATTACACTCAGGTTATAGAGGCTCAGGTGTGCAACATCTTCCCTGTGAATGAAGACAACACATGTGATGGAACAAAAAATTCCTCGGTGAAACTATTTAAATAAAAAGTTGGGGATGCACAGAAATTTTGGCCGATATCAGTAAGACGACAGTTACTTTACAGTTACGGCGGATAACTGATATATGGCAGATGTGAAATACTATATTGTCTTAATAAATTAAAATGTGTTAATTATGTTAATTTTTATTACATTCTTAATTATTTTAAATCCTACAGGTAAATTTGGACAACACAACATTATAATGTACAGTATGTAAAATGGATTTTTGTGTTTTGGCCAATAATCCAAACAACAAATAATGGCTTAAATTAAAATTCTATACTATTTAGTCAATTCTATAAATAAAAAATAAGGCACTTAAGACCAAATAAATCATTTTAAATGCTACAAGTAAATTTAGCTAAAACAACAGTATAATGTACTACGTAAAAAATGGATATTCATTTTGAGAATACATTTAACAGTGTTATTAAATGATTGGTGTTTTTAAAATAAATTTTAACTAAACATTAGATTGAATTACAAGCATTACAAGCTAATCCTAAATGGAAAACAGAAGAAATTAACATGAACAATTAAATAGCCAGTAAAGACCAACTGGGGGAAGAAAAAAAAACTCACCATCTCAGAGGCAAACGTTTGAGGTACTCTGGTCCACTATTACAAACAGAACAAATAAATAGATATAACCTGAGAATAAAGAAGGTAAATGTTAATTAAATGACAAAACTTCAACCACTGGCTTTCATTTTAATCAAATGATTGGAGAGCAGTACTTCACCTGTCTCCAAAGAGCATGGGCTTCTGAAAACACTGGATGCAGGCTTCATGAAACCACTGTTTACACTTATTACACTGCAACATCTTCAGATACCAGCTGTGGGAGGAAAGAGTCATTACAATTCCGCTGGGGCCATTCTGAAAGTGAAAGTGACGTGACATGTGACATGTGGCCAAGTATGGTGACCCATACTCGGAATTAGTGCTCTGCATTTAACCCATCCAAAGTGCACACACACACCTGGACCTTTGGGTTACGAGTCCGACTCTCTAATCATTAGGCCACGACTTCTGTACCTACAATCATCTGCAACTTATGATCCAATGCCTGATCTTAGTGGGGTTTATCTTAAGGAGAAGAACTATATTAACCAACACTGTTTTCTGCAACAGTGTCTATGTGTTGCACTTACTCGCCAGGCCCTCCACAGTAGCAGTAGCATTGCTGGATGTTGGTCTTGTGGCCCTGGTCCCACACTAAATCTTCAAGGGCGTATGGCAGAGACTGCTTCATTTCCTGTAGGGCTTTGGCATTTGGCCCTTTCTTCAGTGCACCGCCTCTCTATGATTTCAGAGATACAACCACAACAATTCATGATAGATAAACATGCCTGTAGTATCTATATATCACTCAATTCTAAGGTGGAGTCAGAACTCTGGAGATTTATTCAAATCAGAAAAAAGTATCATTATTTCCACTAAAACATTACGCAGTGCAACCGTTTTCAACACTTATAATAATAAGAAATGTTTCTTGAACACCAAAACTTCTGAAGAATCATGTGACATTGAAGACTGGAGTAATGGGTGCTAAAAATTCAGCTTTGCCATCACAGGAATAAATTAAAATAGAAAACGGTTATTTTAAATTGTAATGATATGTCACAATTTTATTCTTTTTACTGTATTTCCAAAAAACACAGTCTTGGAGAGGCATGGGAATTAGTTTTTTCTTAATTCACCCAGCAGTTGCAGCAAAACGTTAATTTTGTACCTCATACAGAAGACTACAAAGTGTTTTTATATTCCATATATTATACAACAAATCCCACATCCACAACCCTTATGTAAGAATGAATGTTTTGGTCCGCATCTGTTGCAACAATATTTTGAATAAACTTTAAAGAAAATTGGAATCTGCAAAAATCCGTATTGGTAGGTCACACTTGAAATCGGAATCGGCCAAGAAAATTGCAATCGATTTGCAATTGCTACTCTTCACATGATGAAAAGAGACACCTCTGGCTTTATGCACTTTAGATATATTCCTTCAATAGGAGGGAACGTCAACAAACCTTTGTTGTTGTAGCAAACACGCACTGTCTGCACAACCATTTGTCATCAGAGTTGATGACACTGGAGTCAATTATGGGAGCGTGGCATAGCTGATGGTATCCTATGGAAGAGATATTGTCGGGTGAAATGGGGAACTCAATCCCTTATATTGTTGAGTGAAGTGACTCAGATTTACAAGTAAAATAGTTACAGTCTACCTTGTCCACATTTGTCACAGATAACTATTTCATTGGGGGGCTCGGAGCTTTCATTCTGGCATATAGAGCAGAGCATTTCCCCTCCACTGTCCCCTGAAAGAAGGAACAAAGAAAATTAAGTGTGCAGATGTACGTGACTGTTTTATCCTTTACAGCTGGAAACAGTGGGTCTTCACTGCAAATTCATTAATAACTGCATAGATTATTTCATATTTGTATGCACAGGAGAACTTTTCATAACAAAAATTCCACCTAATTCACAAGACATGTATACGCAAATGAATTTGTTCAGAACCTCATTCTAATATTTTGGAAATTTGGAGCGACAGAGGTTAATAAGCATGCCAGAGGTTAGCCATTTGAATAAAACGTGCCCTAACTATCTCCATATAAGGGCTTTATGCACAACCTTTCTTTTACAGCCTTTAGTCACTTTAGCACCCTCTAAAGAAGCAACATCCTTGAGCAATCACAAGTGTGCTTTCCTAAAAAGCACATTCAACCACAATAAACATTTTTTATACACATTCACATTACAGACCTCTCATTAGGCAGCTGTACATACATGTACTGTATATCTGCTTTGTTATTTAGAGAAACCTTGATGCTCAAGCTATTACACAGGTTTTCTTATTCTTTCATTTTATATGAAAAAAAATTAAGACAAAATATACATTTCATCTTAACATGATAATGACACCCAGATTATGTGCTTTTTGCATGCATGGTTTTAGTTGTTCCTACATTTTTTTTTATGGGATTAGAATACATTTTTGTACAAAAGTTTTAGGTGAATCATTATTTGTTTCTGAAAACATTCATACGCAACTTGTGCACATGCATACTTAGTGAATGAGACCCATGTGACTGCATTTATGAGAGGTGGACAGCGCCTAAAGGTGACTAAAGGGGGTTGTTGTTCGAATATTTCTGAACTACTAATGGAAATTGTTCAAACCACACAAAATATCACAAAAGGAGGAATGGTATGCCATAGTTGCCAGCTGAAACTGATGGTGAACACCACCGTGAAATACTTCACTGCAACTGCCACTTGAAACAAATAAGAACTGAAGATAAAACTATGAGAAATTTTATTTTATGCCTAAGCATTAACGCCTTTGTTGAATTGTTACCAAGAGATACACCGACAGATGCCATAGGTACCTTCCCTATTCTTGTCTCCTGGCTCGATGTGGGACTTACAGTTTGAGTAAGCCTGGAGACTCTGAGGTCTGTCAACTGTCAGGGACAAATTAAGAGATAACTCAGGCTGAATGAAGGACATAGGGAAGAGAAACCAAAAGGCGGCAAACAGCAAAACCACAAGTCAGACAGCATGAAAGCAGCACCCTAATAGAAGAACTGACCGATCTTCTATTAAAATGACCAGAAGGAAAGTAGAAATATGTTATTTTATAGCAAAAGAGAACCAGTATTACAATCAGCCAGTGGATGGTGCATATAAATCTATGTCAGGATGTTCAAGATCTCATTACAAAACCCACCTCAGAGATGCCATCAAGACACAATAGACTAGTAACAGGGCATCTGCATTTTTTTAATCAGAAAGAATATAAAAGTTTGTATTTACCTGTCTGAATGTCCTTCCACAGAACCCAGGATTTAGACTGATCTTCAAAAATCACAAAGCAGCGATGCTTATGTTTATCTATCTGTGGAAAGCATAAATCAAAAGAAGTTCTGATTAATCTAGATAGACTCTTTCTGATTTATATTATACTCATTCTTTCTGGTTATAGTATGATTAAAGGGAGTATTAATGTCCGCCCACTACAAGGCAAATCACAACATTTATAAAGCTTGATTTGAGGTAGGGCTGTCACGATTATGAAATTTGGCTGACGATTAATTGTTAGTTACAATTGTAACTAATTGTCTGTTTTAGGGCTTTGGCGATTATCACAATTAATTGTCTGTTTTTTATGGCTTTCATTATATAATTGTGATTAATTTAATGGTTCCGTAAATAATTATGATGTTATCTTTTAATCTTTTTTGAGTTATTATTTTGCAGTGTAAGCTTACATAGAGTATTCCAAATTCTAAGAATCGGCCAATTCCGACACCAGCGCTATTTTTTTTCTACACCACTTCAGAATATCAATACGGTGTTTGTGGAACTAATGGTCACTCTTTTTAAACCCTTTGTTAAACACAATCCACTAAATACTCACTTCCTCATTACAGAGAAAAACTACTTTTTTTTTATATAAAAATATATAAGCTATGAAATTAAACTAGCTGACTATATAATTTAGCAGCAAAAACAATATCTTGAAAAAAAATCTTTGGTGCACATTAGGCATGGGACGATAACCGGTTTCAAGGTATACCACGGTTTGGAAAAGTCACGGTTTCAAAACCACTAAAATTTTCCGTTATACCGTTCCTGCGGTATGCGCAGTTTTTTTACGTGTCGTCAATGACGGAAAGTGCAGGACTCCCTCAGTTGTGTGCAGCGACGATTAATTGTCTGTTTTTATGGCTTTCATTATATAAGTGATTAATTTAATGGTTCCGTAAATAATTATGATGTTATCTTTTAATCTTTTTTGAGTTATTATTTTGCAGTGTAAGCTTACATAGAGTATTCCAAATTCTAAGAATCGGCCAATTCCGACACCAGCGCTATTTTTTTTCTACACCACTTCAGAATATCAATACGGTGTTTGTGGAACTAATGGTCACTCTTTTTAAACCCTTTGTTAAACACAATCCACTAAATACTCACTTCCTCATTACAGAGAAAAACTACTTTTTTTTTATATAAAAATATATAAGCTATGAAATTAAACTAGCTGACTATATAATTTAGCAGCAAAAACAATATTTGGCTTGCTACCGAGGCAGATAACATGGCTAATTAACTAGCTAACGTCAACTAGTTTCCTCCCTCACGTTACTTCACAGAGTGAGGAATAGCAGTCTAAAGTACGTACTGTAGCCTACTTTTCTGCGATTTAGTACAATAATTAAATTTAGCTGGTATCACGTCTATACTTTTAAGCCTCCTGCCATTGTTTACATCTGTTCAAAATCATGCATTTCAAAAAAAAAAAAACTTTGCCACTGTTTGAGTGTTGTACGGAGAGGCCGTGTGTGTGTGTGAGACACTCGCACGCTCTCTTTCCTTACATGTGTATGTGCACACATCCTCCTACCTCACCGCTCCAAACCATAGCTCCAAACTTAATCCGGGAAAGGTGAACATTCCTGCATCATAACTTGGACTGAAAGATGAATGTGTAGAAAGCGAGCATGTCTCCAAAAACCTTGTTGAGCTGCAGGTTTATGTATGCATTTTTTATTAATTTTTTTATTTTATTTTTTACAAGAAATTATGTTTTGATTATATTTTTGATTATTGAGCTGCAGGTTTAGGCTCACTTAAGTGACTGCATTTTTTTTCATTTATAGGGATTTTTTTTTACATTAAAGAATTTATGTTCTGATTATTGTTGAGCTGCAGGTTTAGGCTCACTTAAGTAACTGCATTTAATTAAGAAGAATTTAATTATTTATTCTAATTATTGTAATCGCAATACCGTGATATTTTTATCTAAGGTTATCATACCGTCAGAATCTCATACCGGCCCATGCCTAGTGCACATTATACAATTTAGTGTGTACTCACACTAGGCGTGTTGAATCGTGCCCGAGCGTGTTTGACCCCCAAAGCCCGGTTCGTTTGACTAGTGTGAGCGTTCCGTGCCATGCTCGGGCGCGGTTCATTTAGCCATCCCTGGCCCGATTGGAAGAGGTGGGCCAGGGCACGGTTCGGTTGGGCTTGGGCGCGGATGCATGCAGTGTGAGCACTAACCGCGCCAGAGCACGGAATAGATACTGTTTTGTGTGCGCTGTCATCATTACGACCGCAAACATATTCTATTACTACTACACTATGAGTTTGTTGTTCATTGTTGTCTGAATACAGAAAATAAGATGTTATGAATCACCTCATAAATTAAATGCATTTAGACATTTCCAGGGAGAACATTGTTCAAATTCTCTCTTTTCCTTTTGAGATAACTGACTTTACTATATAGCCTAAACACTAAACATTAAGGGTGTACTCACACTAGGCGTTTTGAACGGTTCGGTTGGGCTCGGTACGCATGCAGTGTGAGCGCTAACCGCGCCGGAGCACGGATCAAATACTGTTTTGTGTGCGCTACTGTCATCATTACGACCGCAAACATATACTATTACTACTACTACACTACACTTTTCAATTCATTTAATTCAATCAAGTATATTTAGGTTTATAATGGCTCTGGTTCTCACCTTATTGATGAACAGGAAATGTAGTTTGCGAGTAAAGCTGCAAATTATTTAATTAACGTCAGCTGCCTCCGTAATAATTCTCTGATACATACAAGTGAAAATCAATGCACAACAATTTATAAATTAATTATTATTAATTATTCGGCAGAATATTAGCAAAAGTGGTTTTCCCCATTATCTCGTACATGACGTAAGCATGCTGCGGCCCAGAAAGTTTAGTGCAATTGTGAGTGCAGGGAGTGGGGAGGGGAGATAATCGCGCTCGGTTCAAGGCAACCGTTCCTAGTGTGATTACACCCTTAAAGATCAAAAACATGATAAATAAAGATATTGTCTCTCAAAAGAAAGAGTCGACTCAGAATCGCCTTAACGAGTCGTTATATTTTCAAATCTTGTGCCTGTTACCGATCTACGTCACTGGGTAACACATTAGCATAATCCCCGCCAGCCCACGAAATACGAACACTCTCTGTGTCGAGAAGATGCTGTGTTCCACTATACCACAGCAATACAATTCAAACCTTTTGTTGTGCTCGTCATTTTACCGAGGACCGCTTCTCTAATCTTGCCTTTTACCTTCGTTGGCTTCTAATCTTCTTTATTTGGACCAACAAGCGTCATGTCATATGTCATTATTTTAAGAACTGATTGGAGCACTATATTATTGTTTTATGTAAAGATGCATGCTAGGGTTGCCAGGTTGTCACAACAAAACCCGCCCAATTGCTAGGGTTGAGTACCGAAACCCGGTACCAATATGGCACCGGTACCTATGTAACCGGTATGTACTAGAACCGAATCCGAACACAGATTTCGGTGCCTCATTTCAGTGCCATGCTGGAGCGATCGATTAAAATATTTGTCCTCTGGTTCCCCGAAACGGACGTAAGCATCATCATCACTGGCACCGCACGTGAAAAATAATTTCCCGACTGAGAAAATGCATGTGAACAAGTCGGAAAGCTCTAATAATACAAATCCAACACATCTTTGTAGTAACGAGAGTGTCCATGTTGTTTTCACATGCTTCCCTTTTGTGATCTGATGAGGCTTCTTGTCACAGAATGAGGCAGAAAATATGTTCCATATGCTACTTTAAAAAGAATACATCGATTAGCAATAGATTATAAATTAGGGTGACCATACGTCCTCTTTTCCCCGGACATGTCCTCTTTTTGAACCTACAAAAATGCGTCCGGCCGGGATTTCTTATTTGCTCAAAATGTCCGGGATTCGGCAGTTTTCTTAATCCCACTCCCGCTGAATCTCTGACCTTTGCCACCTGCTCCCGCAACATGTGTTTCGCTCCCGCGATTCTCGTGTCCACTGACAGACATTGACTGACAGTAAACATTCTAATATTGTATATAATTTTGGTGCATCAGGGAGCCGCTCTCAGTATGCGGAGTATTTAAATATTTTTGAATGAGCGTTTGCGCGGTTTACTTTCACTTTCGATTTCGCGATCACACGCACTCTGTGTAAAGGTAGCACATCTTACAAGATCAAATATTTGTCAATGAGCTCAGAATCTGTTGAGCAGCAAACACTCCAGCATGGTCTTGTCAGTCATCTCTCCTTATTCTCGACCTGTGATCAGTCAAAGCTGACTCGGGTAGCTCTTGTTGGATGTAGGGTTGCCAAGTAGGGTTGTGCCGATAGACGATAGTATCGTGTATCGACGATAGTCAGAGATATCGACGATAGCAGATGTCTTTGTCGATAGCCAAGACGATATTAGGATATTATTATTATTTAATACATTAATAGGAGAATTCCTATTAATGTATTAAATACTAATAATTATTATTATTATTAGGCGGCCCATTATAATTCTGCTATTATTATCAAATTGCCCCGCTTTTTCATTCAGCACTGTATTTCACACACACACACACGCACGCACGCACGCACGCGTGCAAAAGAGGAGCCTGTAGCCGGTGAAGGAGTCTCCAACCACAAACACAGGCACATATCGTCTGCTGATATAAGGTATTTCGTTGCACTTTAACAAGTAATCTGAACGGCCTATATAGAGGGCTCTAGACTGCGACCAATTTTTGAGAATGTGCGAGTTAAAATTTGACGTGGTCATGGCCGAGGCACATTGTAGCAGGAGTCAGATTTCACTGATCACGTGAAGAGAGGCGCGAGCGCGAAGGTGCACGCTGCAGACGGAGCATTATTATTATTTATTTGATTCCTCAGTGTTTGTTAAACATTCTGTAATGTATTAGTCAGTATATACAGCATCCTATGCCATGCCTCGTCTTATTCATTTTTGTTAATAAAAGTTATGTAAGCTAGTTTGTCATTGTAGCCTACTGTTTTATTGTTGTTGTGCTTTTTAATTAGGAAGAACAATAAATCCATCTTTTATTTTAGTCTTAAAAAGTGAAAGGTGTAGATATATAAGCAAAACAGACACTTATCTTTTCTTGTAAATGGTGCGTCGGGCTCATCATGGGGCGCACGGTCCGGAGCATTGTATGACTGATGTATCTGTTTAATTTAAATTTACTCCAAATATATGAACTTACCCGTTTTAAATACTTTATACTTAACGTGTTCGTTTATGTTCAATATTTAATGTTAAACTGTTGGTCTTTAAAATAAATCTACTTCCTCCTGGTGGAATGACCTGCCCAGCTCAATCCTTAATATTTTCAAGAAACGGCTGAAAACACATCTCTTTCATCTTCATTTGACCCTCTAACTCTAGC
>NW_015546102.1:289586-290228 GCF_001515605.1 Sinocyclocheilus anshuiensis | reverse complement strand
CGGCGTTTGGTATCGGGGCATTTTAACGAGTACGAGTACAGGAGACCAGTATCGGGCCCGATACCACTATCGGTATTGGTGCATCCCTAATTAGGACACTTTAAAAAACCATATGACCTGCTCTTTAAACATGTTTATTCTGTTAACTATTTGTATTCTTACAAAATACATATGTACAAATAAGATAGATTATAATGCTTAAAGTGAGGTACTCACCTTCATATTTCTTCATTAAATAACTTATAAAGTCATTTGAAAACCTCGTGTGAAACATTTCACAAACAGCATGAGTGAATCACCACTCGCGCACGCGACATCGTCACTAAAGTTTATAAATTGCATTACTTTTTAATTCTTGCCAGTGTTTAATCATTCAGCGCTCGCGCGCTCTCCTGGAGAACGTGCGTGCTCATGCACACTTGCAGCGCACACACATAATGCCAAATTCACATTATTCCGTTTGCAGTGCATACGTGGTGCGTATTTTTTCCGCGCTCATGTTAACGGATTAAAGCGTTCACTGCACACAGCACACACCCGGCAGTGCGTTCAGGAGCGGTGCATCTGCAGTAGACTTGTGCCGGTATTCGGTAATGCGATATATCACGGTAATGAATATGCACGATATTGTTATCGTGGGCA
>NW_015546102.1:285592-289421 GCF_001515605.1 Sinocyclocheilus anshuiensis | reverse complement strand
CCGTGAATAATTATATATTACAAGTTATTCAGAATTTTGAATGCATTTTAAGAATACTTTTCCCATCAACTGGTCAAAATGCACAACACCGCTGTATGCTGCGTGAAAGACGTGTGCACACTCTGACGTAAACAAGCGCGGACGTGAAGCACATGGCGGAACATGTGACAGACGCTCTGGACGAAAGCACTTTCACTCTCTGACAGCAGATGGCGCTAATCTGCAGAAATAATAATAATAATAATAATAATTCATTTAAATATATGGAAACCCTGTAAACAAAGCAGCTGCACTACTTCCTGTTTCTGAATCGTGTTTTAATTATTTAAACAGCCGGATTTATTATCAGTGTTGAAAATGTTGTGCTGCTTAATATTTTTTAAGGAAACTGTGATACTTTTTTCTTTGATTAATAAAAAGTTAAAAAGAACAGCATATATTTTTAGAAAAGATTTCTATTTTGAATAAAAGTATTTACTATCACTTGGAACGATTTGTGAAGGATCATGTGAAGACTGGAGTAATGATGCTGAAAATTGCTTTGCTTCATAGGAATAAATAATATTTTAAAGTATATTAAAATAGACATTTTTATTTTAAATTGCAATAATATTTCACAATATTATTTTACAACAGTATTTTAATCAAATAGATACAGCCTTGGTCAGCATAAGAAACTTCTTTAATAAACATTATCGATCCCAAACTTTTGAATGGCAGTGTATTACACTGTAAAAAAAAAACTTTTGTGTGTGCGCTGTACAGCTCTGGTATAAAGAATGTTTTTGCTCAGGTGGCTGAAATGTCCGCCCAATAGAGAAGTTTTGCTCAGCAAGAAAAATAAATTAGAGGGAACATTGGACACGGCATCACAGTATGGTAAGGGCAACCCTCTCATTGCGAGTAAATCTTACTAGCCAATGGCGATTCAATTGCCAAGGTGTCCGTAGAAGGTTGAAGGGGCGTAACATTTCAGTCACACGTTTGAGGTATTCAGCCAATCCCAACGCACTATATAGCTGGCCAATCAGCCACAACATAATGTTCTTTTTAGCAACGTCATATGACCCCTTTAAGTCATTCACAGCGCTTCATGGGAGTGGGTGGGCGCTACAGAGCTCTTTTGGTGCAATTTATTGTTTGGTGAATCTCTTATTGGTGGGTTATTTTGCAGAATCATGGGTAATGTAGGTTTCTCTTGGAATTAAGCTGTTAAACAACTATTATTAGTCATTATAGCCGTGACGGCGGCAAATAAATATCAAATCATTAAATCATTATTTAAAACTACAAAAAGGAGACAACAACGGAACAGGAGAAGATGGCATTCTTTCAATCTCCACAAGGACTTGTACCACGGCAGATCAACATTATTTGTCGCGTAGAACTACTGATGCATAATGCTATGTAGTATAATAAATGATAAGACATACTGAGGGAGGGGTTCTAGGAGACCAATCACAGTGCTTGCGGTCCGCGTAGAATTGACGCGCTGTTAGATTTTTGGAGAGGTGCACCTAAAACGTAGGGTGTCTGTCTATGCGTAGGCTATGCCGTAGGTTCGACGCAGAAGTATAAATTGGGCTTAAGTCTGTATTTAAGAGTTTATCATTATTGTTTAAAATGTATTTCCCTATGTAGACATTAAATGGGATTTTTACTTCTAGAACCCATGTAATGCACTCCTTAACGCAGTAGAGTACATGATTCTGATCGGTCATATTTTTGTATAATGATGACCACTAAATAAATGACTGTTGCCCCAGGCAGCCAATTCTTTTCATGTAGTACACTCAAAACAACACATGATCTCCATTTATTTGTGTTTTATATTTTGAAATAATTATCGTCTGATTGTACAAGATCTCGTACACACCTTGGAGATAGTTCCCAGGTAAAAGAGGCCATCTGACCATCGGGCCAGGACGTCCTGCCCTTCTTCAAACTTGCTGGCGAGTTTGGCCGTGTCTGTCAGCCCATCTTTCAGGGGAAATTGTGACACGGGCACCGGTGACTTGTGTTGGCAATTTGGAGCTGACTTTTGATGGGCGGCCAGGTTATCTGCACTTGCTGAGTCTCTGTCAAATGATCAAAACACCTCATGAAAAACATGATTCAACCACACTTTTGCTTACACTAAAGCAAAAAAAAAGCACAATGGACATGCTCAAATAAACAAAAAGGTTGAAAATGTAGTCTCAAACTACCCTGGAGCTGATTTTAGAGTTATTTCACATGTAAAAGCAGAGCAGGATCTTTTATAGGAATGAGTGCACTTCGTATTGGCTGGTCAGTGAAGCGCCCAAACAGAATGACAGAGAAAGCAAAAAGCCTCTTTTGTTAGCAGCATAGCTGGAGAGAGCTAACAGGATTTCTCATTCAAAACAAAGTGACTTAAAATAAAAAAGCCTCCCGTTCAAAAGCTTAAAGAGTTTGTTTCATTGGAATCAGAAAACGTATGACTGAACCCAGTAATTTTTACCTCCTGGTAAGTGAGAGATGATAGCCCCCCCGCACACCCCCTTGTTTTATTGTGAATCCTATCTGGATCTGTCTTACCTCATTCGGCCACTTTCCCGGGTTACAATGCCTCACAAACACAAATAATTACACCATAAACGGTCAGCAGGCGCTCCGCTGTAAATCGAGATGGTGCTGCTTTTGAGAAATGAATCTAACGTATTAAGTGTTTTACACTATGGTAAACGGATGGTTTGGTTCATTCGCTCTCGCCATTTTGGTTTCCCGCTGAGTGGCGAGTGCATTGTGGGACGCGCTCGCGCTCCGCACGGACTCACTTTCCCTCACAAATTTGAAAAAGCGTTAGTGGGAGGATATTTACCTCACTAACACCGTCACATAACTCTGCGCTTCGTTGTCCATATACTTCCGCGTCACTATTTTGACTTTATATTGACATTTAGGTGATCAGAATGTTTTATTTTTGGTCAATGACAATAAGTATGTCCGCGAATATAAAAAAGGTATCATTTAAAAATATAATTTAAAACACATGTGATCTTTATATTAATGTTACTTTCATGCAGTTAAAAAACTTTATTAAAAGTTTTATTGTAATACATTTAATAGGCTAGATGTAAATGTAAAGTGGGGTAAGCATCAGGTCAAAAGTACTAAAATAGTACTTTTATAGTGAATATAGTGAAACTAAACCATTATTTTACATTTCTTAAAAGATTCCATAAGTATATTTTACAAAGTAATGATTCATGATTAAACTATTTGATATTTAAAAATCTCTTCCATCTTATATAATTATTGCCTAACTGCAGCTAGCTAAAATATTCCTGCTGAAAAAAAAAACAATAGAACGATCACAAAAAAATTCTAATGATTTCCACTACATTTACATTTAGTCATTTAGCAGAAGCTTTTATCCAAAGCGACTTACAAATGATGACAATGGAAGCAATCAAAATCAACAAAAGAGCAATGATATGCAAGTGCTATAACAAGTCTCAGTTAGCTTAACGTAGGCTAGTACATGTAGCAAGGTTATTTTTTTTATTATATAATAAAAAGAAAACAGAATAGAAAAAGAATAGAGCAAGGTAGTATTAGAGGCCTTTTTTGCTTTTGTTAATTGTATAATAAATAAAAAGAAGCAAGTGTTAGAAGCTAGTGTTAGTTTTTTATGAAAACAAGCAGTTATTAAATGAATAGAGTGCAAGTCTAAAAGGGGCAAGTTTTTTTTATAAGAATAGAATTAGAATAGAGAGCGCTAGAGTTAGAGGGTCAAATAAAGAGATGTGTTTTTTAGTCGATTCTTGAAGATGGCTAAGGACTCAGCTGCTCGGATTGAGTTGGG
>NW_015546102.1:285425-285582 GCF_001515605.1 Sinocyclocheilus anshuiensis | reverse complement strand
ACGCAAGCTTCTAGAGGGCACATAAGTCTGAAGTAATGAATTTAGGTAAAGGGGTGCAGAGCCAGTGGTGGTTTTATAGACAAACATCAATGCCTTGAATTTTACGAGAGCAGCTATTGGTAACCAGTGCAAATTGATAAACAGAGGTGTGACATGC
>NW_015546102.1:271461-284898 GCF_001515605.1 Sinocyclocheilus anshuiensis | reverse complement strand
TGCCAAGAGAGCATTGCAATAGTCCAGCCTGGACAGAACAAGAGCTTGAACAAGGAGTTGTGAAGCATGTTCCGAAAGAAAGGGCCTGATCTTCTTGATGTTGAATAAAGCAATTCTGCAGGTCCGGGCAGTTTTAGCAATGTGGTCTGAGAAAGTCAGCTGATCATCAATCACAACTCCAAGGTTTCTGGCTGTTTTTGAAGGAGTTATAGTTGATGTGCCTGTATGGTGAAATTGTGATGAAACGATGGGTTTGCTGGAACCACAAGCAGTTCTGTCTTGGCAAGGTTGAGCTGAAGGTGATGTTCCTTTATTCAACAAGAAATGTCTGCTAGACAAGCTGAGATGTGAGCAGTTATCGTCGGATCATCAGGATGGAATGAGAGGTAGAGCTGAGTGTCATCAGCATAGCAGTGATATGAAAAGCCATGTTTCTGAATGACAGAACCTAGTGATGCCATGTAGACAGAGAAGAGAAGTGGTCCAAGAACTGAGCCCTGAGGCACCCCAGTAGTTAGATGTTGCGACTTGGACACCTCACCTCTAAGATACCTTGAAGGACCTGTCTGAGAGGTAAGATTCAAACCACTGGAGTGCGGTTCCTGAGATGCCCTTTGCCAATTGGATTGACAGGAGGATCTGGTGGTTAACCGTGTCAAAAGCAGCGGACAGCTTTACAATCATTACTTGGGGATTAAAATTTAGCTGAAAGGAGCTACAGGAAATTAAATAATTGGACTGTATTCTTAGTGAAGTTGTGGTTTAGAGTTTTGAGGAAATTACAATTAGAAAAACAGGCTGGGGTTTTAAATCGGATAGCATATGACCCAGATTTTGAACCAGCTAAGTTGGATGAAAGATTTAAACAATGGATCTGGAGAGGAATTACATCTTATTGCTCAGTCACTTCTAAGGGAAATTTATTGAGCTTCCAGGACATGTCAGACACATTTGGATTGGAAAAGCAGGATTTTTATAGATATTTGCAAGTTAGGGATTACTTTAATAAAAAAGTAAAATGTATAGTATCGAGCGATAAAAATCTGATTACAACATTTATTAATGCATATTCAAAAGAAGACAATAAGAAGTTGGTATCGAAATTATATGGACATATACAAACCAGTAAAAAACATACGTCAAACTATGTAAAACAAAAATGGGAGAAAGAATCAGACTCTCAAATAGCAGAGGAAGACTGGGTAGATATATGTGTTACACAGGCAAACACAACAAACTCAAGATCTTGGCGTGAGTTTGGATGGAAGAATTTAATAAGATTCTTTATAACTCCCAAATTAACAACAATACGCACAGATGAACAGAGTCTGGGCCTTTGTTGGAGGCAATGTGAAACCTCAGTGGCTAATCATTTTCATATTTTCTGGGCGTGTTCAAAAATACAGTCTTACTGGCATGAAGTGGCAGCTGAAATTGGGAAAATATTAGGGGAGGAGTTGGATTTTTCATTCATGTACCTAGGAAAAATTCCTAAAACAGTTCTAGACAGTGACAAATACTTATTAAAAATACTTTTAGCAAGCAGTAGGAAAGCCATAACACATAAATGGTTTCAGGTTTACCCTCCAACAAGGGACCAGTGGTTGGGAATTGTAAACGAAATATACTCTATGGAGAGACTTACATTTACTGTTAGACTTAATTTGGAAAAATGTATTAAGTACTGGGATAAATGGATTGTGTACATACACCATTGATTATAAGTGTAATACTATACTCCAAAGAATGTATGGAAATTGTATTGTCTTGACTTTGTAACACCCATGATGACCTTTTGTTTCTTGTTCTCAATAAAAAAAAAAAAGAATGAGAGTCCACACAGCTGATAAAAACGTCAAAATAATCCACAAGTAACCCACATGAGTGTAGTCCATCAATTAACGATCCAGCAAGATAAGTATTGAAGATTTGGAATCCGGTCTTGCCAGTCTTAGGGCTTCAACAACTGAGAGCAAGGCAGTCTTGGTTGAATGTCCACTTCTGAAACCAGACTGGTTGGGAGGTTGTTCTGTGTGAGAAAGGCAGAGAATTGGTTGAACAGCTCGTTCAAGAGTTTTTGCAATGAAAGGAAGAAGGGAAACCGGTCTGTAGTTCTCTAAAAGAGATGGGTTAAGGGTAGTGGGGTTAAACGAGCCTGTCTAATTGCTGAGGGAAAAATACCAGTGTGAAGGGATGTGTTAATGATGTGAGTGAGTGAATGTACAACTGTAGGAGAAATGGCTTGAAGGAGATGAGATGGAATAGGATCAAGCGGACAAGTAGTAGGATGATTAGAAAGGATGAGTTTGGAGACTTCTGCCTCAGACAGTGAAGAGAAGGATGTAAACACTCGTTTATGTTTGTCGGTAAGTAATGTTTGTATGTATGTTTGTTGGTAAGATGTGCTTGACAGTTGTGTTGTGGAAAATTGTGCACTGATGGTTTTCATTTTATTAATGAAGAACGTGGCAAAGTCGTTAGCTGTTAGAATTGATGAAGGAGGGGGAGGACAAAGGAAGGAGGAAAATGTTTTAAAGAGCATGCGAGAGTTAGATGAATTGTTACTTTTATTATGATAGCATGTCCTTTTAGCAGTGGAGACATTAGCAGAGAAGGAAGAGAGTAGTGACTGATATACATAAAGGTCAGTAGGATTTTTTTGATTTGCGCCACACCCTTTCAGCAGCCCTGAGCTTAGAATGACTGTTGCGGAGAACATCAGATAGCCAAGGGGTAGAAGGGGTGGTACGGGCTGGCTTGGAAGACAGGGGGCAGACAGTTTCTAAACAAGACGTAAGAGTGGAGCAGAAAGTATCAGCACTGTTAGCATCAAGAGATGCTAACTGTTTAGGGAAGGACGCGAAGATGAAACCATAGCAGATAGCCGGGAGGGTGAGAGTGAGCGTAGGTTACATTGAAAAGTGACATGTTGAGGGGTATGTGTTGTGTCAGTAACCATGTTGAGGTTAAGAGTAAGGAGAAAGTGATCCGAGGTGTGCAGTGGAGTAACCAGTACATGATCAGTGGAGCAGTGTCGTGTGAACATAAGGTCCAGTTGGTTGCCTGATTTGTGAGTAGCTGTAGTTAACACTCTCATGAGATCAAAAGAGGCAAGCAGAGTGTAGCAGTCTGCAGCCTGAGGTTTTTCTAGGTGGATGTTGAAGTCTCCAAGCAAAACTAGTGGAGTACCATCCTCAGGAAAGGTTGAGAGCAGCACATCTAATTCATCCAAGAAGTTACCTTGTAGTGCTTGGGGTCGATAAACAACTACAAAATGGATTTTAAAAGGGTGGGTAATAGTGACTGAATGTGATTCAAAGGAGCTGTTAATACCCAGAGAAGGTAAAGGAATAAATTTCCAATCATTACAGATAAGCAGACCAGTACCTCCACCTCTTCCAGGTATACGGGGAGTGTGGGAAAATTAGAAATTATTAGAGAGTGCTGCAGGAGTAGCAGTGTCCTCTGGTTTGATCCACGTCTCTGTCAGGGCCATGAGGTTTAGTCTTGAATGACTAGAAATAGATGTAATGAAATCCACTACAAATACCATTACAAACCATCAGCTTTTAACCATTAAAAAATGTTTTTTTTGTAGTGTGTTTTGGGACACATTCCATTAGGATTTATTGGTTTTAACAAGCCACCAATAGAAGGTGACCAATTACCAGTAGAGAAACACAGGGTCCATTACAGTTTCCATTAAAACCAATACAATTCCCATTATAACCAGTAAAACCATTACAAATTATGTGATGGTGTCTATTGTTTTTTTTTTTTTCAGCAGGGATAACTCATTGTAACAATCAATGCTTTTGTTAGCGTTTGTTGTAATATCGGCCAAAAGGCAACATTCAATATAACATGAATGTAAAGCCCTGTGTCTTAAAAATTTCAAATGGCTAACATGCAATATAACACAAGGCCACCAACTTTTCCTGAAAAACATGTATGGCAAACAGATGACAATCTGCTTACTTTCCACGGTATTACAATATTGCAATTTTGTTTTAGACCTAGACTGAACTCGTGTGTTCTGCCAAGCTGGATGTATCATTATGTACCTCTAAGTTGGCCTCACCAATAAAGCCGAGCCTCGCATGCCAGGAATACAAATGGTGCATTGTACTAGCCATCATGCTAGCCTTTGATGATAGTCTTTACATTAGGCAGCACTGAAAACTTCTAAAAGTAGATAATTAATAAGGCTAGCTTGTTTCAACATGCCTCTAAAATAAGTTTAAATAAGTTATTTAATAACAAAAATTCAATGTAAAGATTATTTGATAATTTTGATGAATTTATTTAACTATATTATAAAACATCAATTAAGTAAACAATTTTATAGATGTGAATTAACTTGTCGATTTAATAGGCCTAAGTGATTTTTTATCTAAATTTTATGTTTGAATTATTATACTGATTAGTTATTCCTTTATTTTTAAGTGTCACTATCCTCCGTATATTAAGGGCCATTTGAATGGAACCAGACTTTGCCCTTTCAAATCCAGCATTGATTAAGCCTCGAGAAAGATTTATTTGGAGATCTTTGTCCAAAGGTGGCTCATGGCACAATGCACAATCTGTATGTTCCTTTAAATATTATAGCCTTTATTTCTAAAATATTGCTATTTTAGTATCATTGGGATACTATTATAGTTTTTATTCATATTTTAAATTTGTTTTTATTTTATATTTTTAATTTTCATTGTAATTTTAGTTAGGCCTACATTTTTAGTAATTTTGTTGTGTGTTTTTGTAATTTGTATGACTTTTTTATTTCGGTTATTTTAGTACAAAAATAAACTTAATGAAAATGGTTGCCTTGACAACTTGCTGAAATAAAGTACGTTTTCAAATATTTTATTTAACATGTATTTTATTTCAAGTAACAAACATGTATTTTTTTGTGGTTTCAGAGTTAACTATAGCTAATAACCTTGATATACAAGCTTGAATTAATCTTGCATAATAAAACACATATCAGTTCAAACCACTTTCAAGATAACTTTTAACACTCACCACTGGGTAAAAATAAAATTTAAATAACATAAAAATTGCTTACAAAAAAAGCAAAATACTCTTTCAGTAAGCTTCATAAAATTAAGTTTTAGATTTATTTTAAGAATATAACTTTTAGCCTGTACAGTACTAATATACAGACAAAATGGACATTAAATTTGCATGTTTATGTGCTGCAACTTGCATTTGTTCCTATTAGCAAATCATACCTAAAAAAAAAAAAAGCATTATATGTATGGTGTTCAATAGAGGGCGCCAGTAAACATGACAAACAGCTCGCTCAAGAGAAAAAGCACAACTTTAGGTCGGCAGAAATTGTGTACGCCTGCGCCCTTGACATGCTGCTGTCTCGCTATTTTAAAACAGCTGCACTTGAAAATGTTAGCCGCTGGATGTCAATCAAGACGACTCGAATAACATGAATTCTTAATATATAAATTCACACGGTAGCCTTCGTGGAGTCTAATAATATGTAAGGATCTCGGCTGGCCGAGAGCACCGTACACGTCATGTGTAGCGCGAGCCAAATCACTTGAAGTTCGCTGGACATTATTTCATTTTCTTATTCGGCATACGGAGACTCTGCTCTGGATAGCTCACAGTTTTTGAGATGATCAATTTCTGCAATGGCGAGGGGTCTGTTTTCACGGGCCTGGATGTCAAAGATTTACCACTTTCAGGTAAAAATCCCTTTGCACATTATTATGCATTATTGTTATGACGAATCATCTCTAACGTTACCTCCCAGCGAATGCCTGGTGAAAATGAATTTTTCGCAGCAGTGTGGTTGACCTTTAAGACCGAGATAATTGTTCTTATCTTGAATCTATATGTTTTGTTTTTAACGAGGTAACGTGGTGCAGCTGCTGCTATAATCTGCTTGGAATCTGTATCAGGTCTTGTAACCGTAGTCACAGACAGTATCTCGCTTTTGCACACGCGACCACAATAGAATGGGTTTCAGAATATGTTCTTGACGTCAGAGACATATGGTGAGGGAATTTTTCTTATTTATGGAAATAATTCCTCCATTTACCCTTGAGAGGACTGAGTTGTCATGGGCTGCTCTGCTGTAAAATTAATCCCCTTCACTGGATGCAGTTAAACTGGGTCTGTGGTGCCATGGCAGCCTGCACAACTCCACAACAGGACTAAGGAGCTTAAATAGAAGCCAGGCTTAGAGCAGACATGTGAAATGTTTTTTTGTATTTTGCATGTAAAAGGTTGAATCATTGTTTATGATCCATATGTAAACTAGAGACATGCATATGAACATTTAAAATGGTAAACTAAATATGAAAGCCATTCGTTCACATAACCAAATGGCTTTAAATATGGAATTCAGTAACACTTTATTTGAAGGTGTCCTTGTTACACATATTACATGTACTTATTAGCCTATTATAAAAACAATTAATTACATGCAAGTAACCCTAAACCAAATCCTAAACCTAACCCTAAGTACATGTAGTACATGCAGTTAATTAATATTACTCAGTACTTAAATGTATAATTACACTGTAACAAGGACACCTTAAAGTGCCCCTATTATGCCATTTTTAAGGTTCCTAATATTGTTTTGGGAGTCTCCTACAATAGGATTACATGCATGCAAGGTCAAAAAACGCTTTCGTTTTCTCAAAATATGCATTTAATATCGCCTCATTTTCCAGCGATTCTCAAACGATTCGTTCAAAGCAGTTCAGTCTCTCTAAAACCCTCCTTTCCGTAAGCCTACTCTGCTCTGATTGGTCAGATGGCCCAGTCTGTTGTGATTGGTCTGCTGTGTACAGCGCGTGTCGGAAACGATACGCCCATTGCCATAGTTCCATATTTTGAACGCTTGATAAAAAATATAAACATCTATTAATTATCATACTTGTAATTCAGTGGAGCCAGCTGGTCCAAATAAACGGAGTACTGTGCCATCGTTCAAGAGCAAGCGTTTAGTGAATCCCGCGTTGAACTCCCCGAGATTAGAGAAGCAGTCGTCAGTAAAATGACTTGTTTGTGGGCGGGGTCAAGTTGTTCGCTGCCAGCCAATGTAGAACATAGGCGGGAATTATGCAAATGTGTTACCCCATGACGTATAGCCGTCACGGAAGTGGAATTCGAATTACTAATGACTCATTTAGGCTGTAGAGAGTCAATTCTTTATTTTGGGAGACAATAACTTTATTTATCGTGCACTTTCGGCTTTACAACTTTGCTGAACGTTTACATTTACATACAGCTACATTACACGCTGCATGAAAGGCAATATTGGAAATGGCATAACAGGGGCACTTTAAAATAAAGTGTAACCTGGAATTCCTACAGTGACAGATGTAAAAATCATGTTATGTGAAAAATATAGTAAAACTGACCCATATATAAATTTACATTATAAAATATTAACCACCGAGGTTGATAGGGTTATTATACACAATATAATTAAGTTAATTATGAATGTGAATTCAGATCTAGGACCTTGTACTCTGCAAAAGCTGATCAGTGAGCATTTGTTTGGAATTTGAGTTATTATGAAATGTGCTCTATCCAGTTCCTATTTTTTAACAGGCAGGTTTTTTTTTTTCAAACCATTGTGCACACCTTTTCTTTGTGTAAATGCACAATTAATATATATTTTTGTCTTGGCTATCTTATCTTTAATCTCTGTTCTTTGCTGATTTTGTGTTTTGTGTTTCATGTTAATCCTTTTTCGAAAGGGACAAACCCCAACTAGTTTCTTCAGAGAACATTTTCAGAAATTCAAGGCAAAAATGGCACCAAACATGCAAATTTTTAATGTAACTAATAAATCACTTCACTTGCTGGACAAAGGGCATAAATATACACACATATAATTATACTAATATATAAATCTTATTATTTCAAATGTATTCTAGCAGAGTGTTCATTGTATTGGGTATTATGATTGTGCATTATATGTAGAGGTAGATTTGATTTCAAATCAACAGCCATAATTGTTCACAGTTTATTTCAATTAAAGTCAGAGTAAACTATAAAAAAGGATTGTAACTAGGGCTGCACGATTAATCGCATGCGATATTTAACGCGCATCTTGTCAGAATTACAGCGCGGCTTTACTGATAAGATTCGCGTTAAATATCGCATGCGATTAATCGTGCAGCCCTAATTGTAACATATTTTGACAATGTTACAACTAGTATATTTACAACAGTACTAGTAATGTGAGCTAAGAAAGTAAAAATCTATATCTAGGGTTCATTTTAATTTCATACTGACTTTAATAGAAACTGAATTTGAACTGTTTTACAAATGGACGACATACATGTTTTTCTTAGAGATGCACCGATCAATCGGCCAGGGATCAGAATCGGCCGATTTTCCTCATGATCGGCCCGGATCGGTGACCGGCTGGTCAGTCTCACTTCTTTCCGATTCTGAGCTGATCCGTTTTGTTACCAGCGGCACAGGCAATAACACCAGCCGCGCATTCTCGCTCTCTTCTCTCCGACGACCCTTTCTCTCTCACACACGTCTCATGGGGGAAGTCGTGGCCTAATGGTTAGAGAGTCAGACTCGTAACCAAAAAGGTTGCGGGTTCGAGTCTCAGGTCCGGCAGGAATTGTAGGTGTGGGGAGTGAATGTACAGCGCTCTCTCCCACCTTCAATACCACGACTGAGGTGCCCTTGAGCAAGGCACAGAACCCCCAACTGCTCCCCGGGCGCCGCAGCATAAATGGCTGCCCACTGCTCCGGGTGTGTGTTCACGGTGTGTGTTTTCACTGCTGTGTGTGTGCACTGCTGTGTGTGTGCACTTTGGATGGGTAAATGCAGAGCACTAATTCCTAGTATGGGTAACCATACTTTGCCACATGTCACGTCACTTTCACTTTCACTCATTCGCTCCGGTTAAAAGGTGCTTGTATTGCGCATTATTTTAGTCATTCCCGCAGGTTTCGCGCTTACACCAAAAGCGCGCGCACCATCACTGATCTATATTAGTGGAGCGCACAAGCCGCGCTCAGTCTCAAACAGCTTGTGAGCCACAAATACCAAAATGAGTGGCTAACTGCGCTAAAACGTTCAAATACATACAACATTATGTCAAAGTGCCCGTCTTGGCGAGTATCCAGTTATCCAGTCAGTTTTGGAACGTTAAATAGTTGAGAAAGAGGACGCATGTTGTGTAACAGTATATTGGGTCGGTGGATAAACTCTTAAAGGGACTGCAGTCCAATATTCCTGCTGCTGTCTGTCATGTTAATCAAAGAACAAGAGACAAAGAAAATAATTTTCTGCTCTTGACTGAATACGTTTTATAACTTTAATGGTAAGCATTAATCTGTATTTAATTTTTACAATGAAGACTACAGAAATTAAAGTAATCAAATGTAAAATAACACTGGATGTGTTATTTTGGATGGGTAAATTACTAACACTGGATGTGTTATTTTACATTTGATTACTTTAATTTCTGTAGTATTTCTTACCTGAATAAAAACTTACTTAACCTGAAAAACTTTTATTACTGACTTTTTACTTGTTATTTTTTATGAAAATAAAACTTTGCGTTGAAGAAAAGTAGGTTTTTGTTTGTATATGCTGTCAATTATAGTTCTTAGAAAGAAAATCGGAACCGGAAAAAATCGGTATCGGCAGATCACACTAACAAAAAATCAGCCAAGAAAATTGCAAAAGAATGGCCTCATAAAATAAAAATGCAGCTGAAAATTCATTCCAGAAATTAAACCATTTCCCTATTAAAATGTTTATTTCTGACAGTGCTTACAAGAATGATGAATGTTGTACTGCACATGAACTGAAGTGAAATGACGTGAAATTGAGTTTTTCGTAACTCATGACACTTGGCAGCCAGACTTCACAGCTGTACTAAAATCGAGAAAATGAAGGTGTGTGTGGTCGAGCAAATCACATCAGACGGAATCAGCCACATGATGAATTGACTTGAGCTCAGTGCTGACAGTGCCAGAGCTGGTGCTTCCATGCGGGAACGCTGACTCTAGTCTGGAAAGCTGTTTCAGCAGAATGGTTCATGAAGGAAGAACAGGGAGCATGTGACATCAGATTCATCTGGTGTTGATAGACCGTTGATATTTGGACTTTGAAAATGTCTCTTTTCTTTCAGTTGGTTACAATTTTACTTCCGTAAATGTAACACGTGATTGAGCAAACCAGGTTATTAAAAATAAAATGTATGGCAGAACTTGATTTCATCCAATGACGATTGATTAAATGCGGTTTATTACGAGAATGAAACAAAGTCTGAATTGCAGTTGAATATGGAGGACTAGTTTTAACATTGGAAGCAGGTCAGATTAACCCTTAAAAGTAGGGACGCACCGAATGTTCGGCAACTGAAATTATAAGCGAAAAGACCGAATAAATTGTACCGAACAATGATATGACGTGATCAAATAGCAACCAGCGCAGAATGAGAGGCGCGCACTCTTTATTATGCAGCACACACGTCAGCAGTGTGGAAGCATTTAAACTGTCGAAGAAGACGCAAAAATCATTACAAGCGCCGACAGCGAGAGACTGTTTAGGACTGCATCGCATGTCTTCAATGAGAAGAGGAAGGGGTGATTGTTGCTGGTTACTGTATGATGATTGAAATCGCGAAATGGCCTTAAACAATTAGTAAATAAACTGCATAACGTTATGTTTTCTAATACACGCGCGCATTGCATGTATCTGACAGCAGCGCTGCCCGAACTCGCAGCAGATCTGCTTGTTAACCAGGGTTCAAAGTCCAAAGCGCGAGGAAAATCTGCGCTGATACAGTCGTCCGTTGCCCAGTCACATTTTTATGAATTTTTACAAGTCGTGTGACAATGCGATACGTACGACGTATTCGTAATGAGACTCATTTATAAATCTGTTGTCAACAAAAATAAGCATTGAGGTCTTCCTGCGCGTTTCCGCCAAAATAAAAGTTGAGAAAAATTAAGAACTCTGATCAACATTCATAAATGTTAGTATTGTAATTTTACTGTTGTTCTGTAAAATAAAATAAAAAGTAAGACAATAATAATGATAATAATCATTACAACAGCTCTGTTTTAATACATTTATTATAACATTCACACATAGTGTTCAAATTAGGATCTGTAATATTTTCTAATGTTTTAAAAGAAGTCTCTTCTCAGCAAGGCTGCTTTTAATTGTACAGTAAAAAATACATGCCTAATTCAAGAATGGGGTCTGATGGCCAAAAAATATTATTTTACTAACTTATTAATTTTAAGTTAAATTGTGCTAGAATGTTAAAAATGTTCAGTGTTAAATATTTTTAAATTGTTGTTTTGTAATAGATTTTTTTTTTCTTTGAAAAGCAAGACAAAACAGTAAAAAGCACATTTTGGCTTTTTAATTTATGCAATGGTGAAAAAAAAAATTGGCAAAATACATGGGGGAAAAAACTCCGTATTCGGTGTCTGTCCATCCGGTGCACCGAGCGCTTTCTCTCTCGTCCCCATCTTGAGTAGACACGCCCCTTACTGCTGATTGGCTACAAGTTTGTTTGTTGAAAAAATACATACCCCACCTTCAAACATTTCTGGCCTCGCCCTGATGTGATCCAGGGTTATTTTAGTTAACTGAAGGTAGAACCATAAAAAAAGCATTTTCGTTACTTGAAATAAAATAAACGTTAATACTAGTTGCCAAGGCAACATTTCTCTTTTTCTTCTCTTTTTGCTGTAAAATTCTAAAATAACTAGAATGAACTATGTAGACATAGTAAAAGACAACAAGAACTAACTAACTACAACAGAAAATATAAAAATCTTATTCAAAATATTAATAAAAAATGTAATAGTATATAATGGTACTACAATAACACTGGTGTGAACTGGGCCTTAAACGATGCTTAAAACAGTCTAGGTGAAGTCAGAGCAAGTCATTACATTTCAATTTATGGTGAGTTATTAAATTGGCATAGCTTTTGGGTGACATCTGCACAAGGACACTAAAGTACTCTGGGGTTTCAATGCTAGCAATTAT
This sequence comes from Sinocyclocheilus anshuiensis, assembly GCF_001515605.1. Classification (NCBI taxonomy): domain Eukaryota; kingdom Metazoa; phylum Chordata; class Actinopteri; order Cypriniformes; family Cyprinidae; genus Sinocyclocheilus; species Sinocyclocheilus anshuiensis. Next base: position 272,880 of record NW_015546102.1, on the reverse strand, counting down.
CTTTACCCTCTTTTTTAGATCGTCTAAGTATAGGGTGTGGCCCATTTGCTTTGTAAATGTGAGCAGAGATAGATGAGCTCAGCATGAAGAGAATCCATTTTAAATATGCTTTACACTGAAATAACAGAAGGGTTTGTCTTAAAGTGTTCTCCTTAGCATTGTGTCTGGCAGAGTATAGCTCTGAATAGGGCTGTCAGATTGATTTCTGAAAATGGACCCAGGGCTACATCATGTGTGAAATAACTTCTCCTGAGATAATTGTTCAGGGCTGAAGCTGCTTGTAAGCCAAATCGGTTAATTAAGGTGTTTCAGCAGTCAGACGTTGGTTTTCTGAACTCTTTTTCGCCCTGATTAATCCTTGCGAAGGTAAAGAGAAAACAATATTCATAGTACTGTGGAGATTTGGGCTGGACGTAGATTTGCACCTCTATACTTAGACACAACCCTCATAGTCCTCAGTGTCCTATCCGTTCCACAAAACACAGACTAGCGTGATTTGGCAGCAAGGAGCGTAGTCTGAAACAAGCTCCATTGAGACATTTGTATTGGAATTTTGGCATTGTTCTCAGTTTATTGCTTAACATTCATCTCATCATGATCACACACATCTGGATGGAGTTTTTCTTGGAGCTTTTCCTGGACCTCTTCTGTTCGAGTTCATATGCATATGATTTGAAGCTACAATATGTAGCAACTAACTTCTTAACCTTTTCAGAAGTAGAATAAGATGTTTCAATGTGGGGTCATTCCATGTCAAATCAACCAAATTTCAACTTCCCCGGCTCAAATTTTTGATTTTGCTAAAATTTTTTCTGAAGAAAGATGAACATGTATAGTGATGAAAGCCAACATATTAGATGTCATGGATGAATATTTGCTGAGTGATCCACTTTTTTGTAGAGGGGGGTCAAAATGGCAGTTTTCACCTGAGAATCAGAGCCAATTTTGCAGGGGGGGTAAAAATGATGTCAAAGATGGCAGCATCATAATGTTCTTTTTTTACACAGAGATTGTTAGGTCTGTCAGTAAAATCTGTTGACTTTAGCCATCTTTGTTGCATCAAGAAGTATTAAGGATATCTTAATGCCCTTTTAGATATTGGGTCTTAACAAACTTTCATTTTGGCATCTTCATTTGTAAGGCCCTATATGGTTTGGTTCCAGAGATATTTGGATCTCAGTATGGCTACACATTTTCAATGGTCAACACCCAAACGTGGGTCACTTTGCAAAAATATGATACTTCTAGGGATGCTCCGATCAGGATTTTTGCAGCCGATACTGAGTACCGATTTTTTTGTCATGGTGATCGGCTGATACCGATGCCGATTCTGATGCTTCAAGCTAGGGGTCGACCGATTATCGGCCTGGCCGGTTATCGGCGCCGATATTAAGCATTTTTATGATTATCGGTATCGGT
>NW_015546102.1:271073-271333 GCF_001515605.1 Sinocyclocheilus anshuiensis | reverse complement strand
AAAAGTAGGTCAGTACACTTAAATAGAGTCGCAATATGGACTAGTATCTGTAAATATTCAGCCGCAAAAATACTATTTAAATATGGATCCATCCAGCATGTTCTGCGTGTCTCTGTGTATGTAAATGGTACAGACGAGCGGTTTTGTTTTCTACACATACAAAGTGTGCGACGCTCGCGGTGATTTCAGCTTCTGTCATCTCACTACATGAGGACATAAATACATGAACAACATCTCCAGAACTGCTCTGACTCCCTCTA
>NW_015546102.1:269548-270660 GCF_001515605.1 Sinocyclocheilus anshuiensis | reverse complement strand
TACTACACTCAACCAACACCAGGGAAGGCAGTTTTTGTCAGAGCCCTTGTTATTCTTAATTTTGACATTAATTTAAATTTTTACACCAGACATATATATCGGTTCAAAATATCGGTTATCGGTCCACTTGATCTGTAATAATCGGTATCGGCATCGGCCTTGAAAAACACATATCGGTCGACCCCTACTTCAAGCTTTATATAGATGGTTTTGATCGGGCTCATGCGCCTGGCCCTAAGTTAACTTCCAGTCTGTGTTTGTTTATCAGTCTGGCTATGGCGCCGGCTACAAATGCAGTTAAAGTTAAGGTGATGAGTAGATTGAAGTTGGGCTCAGGTGGTTGTGCTGTGGGATGTGTTTCCCATACATTTATTTTTTTTTGGCGCTCGCCACAATATCAAAACTGACCAATTTTCCAAAAGGCTTCGTGAAATAAACATGAGCACGTACTGCACGTTTAAAAATCAAAACGAGGTGCGGGTGTTTTTATATCACTGTATTTCTGAAGAAAGACTAGCTTTAGAAAATTTTCTGTCATTTTCATTTAATCTTGCATGTTATATGCCTGATAAAGCAGCGTTTGTGAGCTCAGCGCTGCTTTGTGTACAGCAGTTACCGGGGAAACCTCTGTTTCTCCAGCTTTAAAGCACCTCCTACTGGCAGAGAATGAATTTGCATTTTCAGTAAGTCTGTCTGATTTACGCAGCAAACATTCGCCACAATATCAAAACTGACCGATTTTCCAAAAGGCTTCGTTGAATAAACATGAGCACGTACTGCATGTTTAAAAATCAAAACGAGGCACAGGTGTTTTTATATCACTGTATTTCTGAAGGAAGACTAACTTTAAATTTTCGATGTCATTTTCATTTCATCTTGCATGATAAAGCAGCGTTTGTGAGCTCAGCTCTGCTTTGTGTACAGCCGTTACTGGGGAAACCTCTGTTTCTCCCACTTTAAAGAACCTCCTGCTGGCAGAGAATTAATTTGCATTTTCAGTAAGTCCGTCTGATTTAGGCAGCAAACATATTTAGCTTTTCCTATATCCACGGGCGCTGCGGATAATCCGCGGGTCGGGTAATAAAAAATGCATTCTGATTATTTGCGGGTGG
>NW_015546102.1:268505-268717 GCF_001515605.1 Sinocyclocheilus anshuiensis | reverse complement strand
AAAATAAAGAAAATAAAGAGTTTACTGTGGGAGTACTACACTCAACCAACACCAAGGAAGGCAGTTTTTGTTGTTATTCTTGTTATTCTTAATTTTGACATACATTTTCATTTTTACACCAGACATATATATCGGTTCAAAATATCGGTTATCGGTCTACTTGATCTGTAATAATCGGTATCGGCCCTGAAAAACACATATCGGTCGACCCC
>NW_015546102.1:267911-268136 GCF_001515605.1 Sinocyclocheilus anshuiensis | reverse complement strand
GTGTACAGCCGTTACTGGGGAAACCTCTGTTTCTCCCGCTTTAAAGCACCTCTTGCTGGCAGAGAATGAATTTCATTTTCAGTAAGTCCATCTGATTTACGCAGGAAACATATTTTGCTTTTCCTATATCCACGGGCGCTGCGGATAATCCGCGGGTCGGGTAATAAAAATGCATTCTGATTATTTGCGGGTGGGTCGCGGGTGGATAAAATAAATCATAAATGA
>NW_015546102.1:266261-267525 GCF_001515605.1 Sinocyclocheilus anshuiensis | reverse complement strand
CATCTTGCATGTTATATGCCTGATAAAGCAGCGTTTGTGAGCTCAGCGCTGCTTTGTGTACAGCTGTTACTGGGGAAACCTCTGTTTTTGTTCTGTACTCCACGCTGTGACAACTCACAAAAGACTATTTTTAGCCAAGCAGCACGGAGAGCCGCTTCAGAAACGTGCCACGGCTGGCCGGTATAAACACAAGCATTGACTAGAGCGGCCGCGATCAGCTCCGGTTCCCGTGGAGCCGTAACGCGCCGCAGACGTGTGCAGTGAGGTGCAGATTAGCTCTAACGTCACTGAATCTGCTGTTAAAAATTAACCATCCATTCAATATATCATCATGCCATCATACACGACAAATAGCAAACTTTTCATTGTTTCTCGAAACATCATAGCATTTCCACTCCGGCGATGACATGACTGTGGCACCAAATTATTAATGTCCCCATGCATCATGTACGTCGTCACGCGTTGACGTCATCAAATTGCAATCGGTTTGTGAGATCGGCCAAGTGTAGTGAGTACCGATCGAGTCATAAAATGTGATTATCGGCCGATACTGATCTCCGGCCGATTGATCGGAGCATCCCTAGATACTACTTTTCTTTTTGAGAGAAATGTCTGAAGAACAAATGTTGAAACTGGAGATGTATCCCGTTTCTTTCTGTCAAAACAACTGCATTGAACATGCCTGTCTGAGTGCCATAAATATTCTTTTTCCAAAGTTTGCATGCCTATAACTCAAGAAGTATTTAAGATAATGCCATATGATTTTAGATTCTAGTTCTTAATAAACTTTTCGTTTGGAATCTTCATTTTCAAGGCCCTACATCGTCTAAGCCCAAAGATATGGGGAACTCAATGAGGCTCCATTTACAGATTGTTGAATATTACGCATTTTCAGCGCTTGAAAACCAAATGTTGGTCACTTTGTATACAGCTGATATTTATTGTATTTAAAGTGGAATATTTGAAGAATAAGTAATGCTGAAACTAGAAATGTACCTTGTTTCAATCTATCAAAACTAGGGATGCACCGATACCACTTTTTCCAGTACTCGCCCGATACCGATACTTTTATTTTTGGTACTTGCCGATACCGAGTACCAATACCGATATTTTTATTGCGTTTGTACATTTTTTAAATATTGGGTACAGAAACCAAAAGGGCATGTATAATGTTAGTTGGTTAACTTCATTTATCAAATAGATAGTCAAACCAAAATTATTCAGACACCTTCAACATTTCTCACATTATCACAGTTTATTCGCT
>NW_015546102.1:254351-266205 GCF_001515605.1 Sinocyclocheilus anshuiensis | reverse complement strand
ACATATACTTCGTAGACATCCTTAATCTCTAATAACTCCATTCTGCTGTCTGTTGTTCTGTTGTCGGTGTTTCATTGTTTGAATATGGCACTTATCACATGCTGTGTGGTATCGGTGTTTGGTATCGGGGCATTTTAATGAGTACGAGTACGAGTACAGGAGACCAGTATCGGGCCCGATACCGATTATGTCCCTAATCAAAACCATTGTATAGGACAATTTTAAGGCCCTGAATGGTATAATCCCAGAGATATTGGGATCTCACTGCAGCTCCATATCCAAATTGTAGTATCCTACCCATTTTCAATGGTCAAAAACAAAGTGTGGTTTTGTGTTTATCTTGTCATCACTGTTGACACTGTCAAATATGCAAATAATAACAGTAACCCAGGGTCTAGGAATGTACAGTGTGACACGTCAGATTATGAATGACCAGGATTAATTGTTAATTCTAGGTAAAGTATGAACAGTGTGAAATGTACAATAAGATTACCCAGATCCCATTTACCTGGGGTTTAGAATTACCCAGTGTTAATTATTTCAAGTGTGAAAGACCATAAATGTTTGAGGTACTATCAGTGATTCTGCCAAATATGCCATTTAGCAGTAGATACTAGGGCTATCAAAACGGCTGAAAAACTAAATTAGAATTTTGTACTTAAACATTATCAAAATTCGAATTATGTTCGAATTTAAAATGCATAATATGTTTTTTTCAAAGTTAAACTTGCATTAATTTTACATGGCTTTCTAAACATGCGGCTCTTTTGTGCGAGACGCGAGTGCGAGAGTAATAGATGTCCGTGTAGAAAATGAGTGAAATATGCGTTCTGTGTGAACGGCTTGGTTTCGGTTTTGATGTAAACAAGATCTTCTCCGCATTGATGTTCTCTTTTTCCGCTATATTTTTAATGAACAACGTAGCGCCGCATCTAGTGGCTTCAACTGGATATGCTAACAAAAACATTATAATGCAATGACACTTACATCGTCATCGCATCTCGTGCTCCGCTGATAAGGCTGCCTCCTTAACGCACACCTAAAATTCGAATGCAACGTTTTTGCATTCGAATGTGGATTTTTATTTTAAATTTCGACGAATATTCGAAATTCGAATTTATTTTGACAGCCCTAGTAGATACTACTTGATCTGAATTTGCTTCACATTATATAACAATAAAAAAGACAAAGAAATTCTAGTAATTATCCAGGTGAGGCAAATCTTGGTTTATTGACGTGAATGCAATGTGTGGCGAAAGCAACCACTTTTCCCTATGAGGTATAGGGCTGTCAAAATGGCTGAAAAACTAAATTCGAATTTTGTACACGTGCAACGTTTTTGCATTCGAATGTGGATTTTTATTTTAAATTCGACGAATATTCGAAATTCTAATTTTTTTTTGACAGCCCTAATGAGGTATGGGATTTGTTTCAATCATGTTACAATACTGCATATCTGAACTATTGATTCATTGAATTCATGAACTAACAGAAGCTGTTAAAATGAACAAAATCCCTTCTTCAAAATATCCCAAAATATTTTAATGTTATTATAACCTAAAGATGCTATGTGAAAGTTTGAAACAGAAAATAGTGGTTTTCATCTTGCCACTTTCTTGGTAAAGAAAACACATTTTTACTCAAATTAATCAAAATGGATTTATAGCGTTTTGGAACCAAGCTCTTCATTTCTACCAAATGCTCCACCTGCTGTCAGAGAATGAATGAGCATTTTCAATAAAACTGTTGTTTTGTTCAGCGTTCAGACATATGCAAAAATCGACCCATGTTTTTACCCTGCAAACACGCAGAGCTGTAAATGTGAACTGGTGGATCGATAAGAAGACAATGCATTATAAAAATCTAATAGGGGTGTGCGATATGCATGGTCTGCGTCTGCGATAATATTGTAATTGTTGTTTTAACGATGTGCGATTTGATATTATCGAGTATATCGCGAAAAGCAAACAAAACACCTACAGAGTGCGCGCATACATTACATGATGATGGTCTAGTAGGTTAGACTAGTGCGCGTGCGCATTTATATTGCGTTCTTTCACTGCATGAATCAGTCTATTAAAATGCATTTAGAATTATATAATTCAAGATATGGGGCAGAAAATGTATCTATTTATATCATTTCATATAGTTAATATCACATGAAGAGTGCCGTTTTTTTCTCCAGAAGTCAGCATGATTACAAATGTGATATTGATTTTATACAACAGTTCAATAAACAAGAAGTTAATATTAAGAGACGTATGTTTTAGACGCCATATTTCCATATTTGCTCTATTTCTCCAACAAAAATCATTCCAAACACAGCCACAGCGCTGTTCTGTGTCACTGAGCAACAGGAAGGTGTTTCGTTCCTGAATGAATCAACCATTTAAATTATTTGGTTCAATCGGAGTGACTCACTTAACAGTGACTTGCTGCCACCTACTGGCGATTTTAATTTCACATTTAAGGTACCTTTTCATTTTTTAAATAATTTCAAACATCAGTTTTTATGTTTAAAATATCAAAACATTATTTATGCATTTGTAACTGCAGGTTAAAGTATTCCATGTCCCTCTGAGCTGCATTAAACTCAATAAAATAGTAAATACATCTAAATGCCACTTCTAATGCAGCTTCTGTGTTTCCTCTGCATTGCAAAGATACATTTTGTTGATACTGATTTCATTTGCTTGGTAACAGCCCAAATGCAAGAATTTGACTCAAGAGATGGTACACACTTTTGGAAAAAATGGCTTAAAGATAAAAATGCCCATAAAACTTGTTGGAAATAATTACATTTTATCACTGCTGTGAACTGACCACACAGGATATGAAGAATATCAAAAAAATTCAGGAGTCAGCTGTCAGCACAATTACTTTTTTTATATTTATATAAAACTTTTTGTTTTGTGAAAACCTGTAAGTCATACTTTTTACAGTAATTTTACAGTTTAATATGTTACTATAGACATTGCCCTACCCCGCTCATATGGTATTAATTTTATTTGTGCAGGTCTTAAAAAGGTCTTAAATTTGAGCTTAAAAATCCTGCAGAAATCCTGCTGTGGTGATACAGGTTGGTTAGTACAAAGGGTGCCAGATCTCCAGGTTGGGAGGTTTACACAGTGTCTGAACTTTATTACATGACACACTTTTGTTGTTGACTATAAATAAGGAGAAAACTTCTTTGTCTGGTATTAAACTGCTTTATCTGGTATTACAGATATCAGAAATATCAAGTCCTGTTGGAATCATAGCCTTATGGGCAGCGCTTTGTCATAAAGAAACCATTATAAAATTGCTGCAATTTAATTGAATAAATAGACTATATACCAGATTGAAGTTCTTTTTACGTGAACAGCTCATGATCTGGTGTTTTTAGCGGCTCAGAGTAGCTCAGTTCGCTGTAGGCAATTCCACACAAACTCTGTCTTTGCATCTGCTCTGAATTTGGGTCACTAAAAATGTGCATTTAGGAACGCAACATGTGCTAACCATCAAAACTTGAAAAGTGCCTATAAACCGGATGTTGCCAAGAAAAGATAAGCCAATATAAAAGCTTGATAGTGTAATGTTTGAAAATGAAGAAATTAAGACATAAAGTCATAAATATTAGTATTGTAATTGTACAGTTGTACTCTAAAATAATTATTTTTTAAATACTTGATTGTTTGTATTTTAGTTAAATATTTAAATAGTAATCGTTCTTATTTCGTTAAATATTTTATTTAGCAATAATACAATTAATAGTACAATTAACAGTCATTATTATTATTATTAATAATAATAATAAAAACAGTCATACTGAGATCACAAAATAACCAAATCTGGGGCAAAAATTTGAATCCCGGCATGTGTTTCTTTCCCAGTCCCATCTACATTCTCAGTTCTATCCATTCGCTTCCTGTCTTGCTTCAGTTGTCTTGTCAGAATAGAATACTATCAAAAACTTCAAGAAAATAAAAAGAAATGTCATGTCCTCCTAGCATAAAAACACACAAAGAGGAAATGATGCAAGGTCTGTATTGTCTGGATTTCCAATCATCATAAAGAGTTATTTTGAGAGGTTGAATGATATACGAGTCACAAGGAAGAACATTTCAGACAAATTAAATTTGGACTTTCAAAGACTGAAGCCTGCAGGGAAACTAACCTGTAATCATGTCTGAAGGAAAACAGTATTTACCTACCAGCTGTATAGCAGTTTTGTCCTAGAAAGAGTGACTGGGATTTCTGAGTTATGAAAGGAAATAAAATTTGAGCTTGTTATATTACAGCAACTGTACCTCAAACTCACATAATGTGTCCTCTAGTACTTTGACTCACATTCTTAAAGCTGAAGTGTGTGATAATTTTTGCACTGCTAGCAGCACCAGACAGAATTGCAAAAGTAATATCATTTGTATCAGGTAATATCAGTAATTAATATAAAAAGTAATATCACCACAGGTAGCCCTTGTCTCAGACTCTTGGTTGGATCAGTGTTGCTGTGTTGGGATAGTAAAACAAAGTAAATGATTTCTCACTTTGGGTCATTCCGTGTCAAATTAACCAAATTTCGGAAACTTAAAAAAAGTTTGGCTAAAAGTTTTGATTCTGTGTGTGTACATATATGTATACAATTTAACAATTTATTCTTGGAGCCACATTGACATCCCAGTATCTCTGGAAATGAACCATATAGGTATAATGAAAATACCAAAAGAAAGTTTAATATTCTAGGATATTAAGATATGTTTAATACTTTTTGAGTTATAGGCATGTAAACTTTGGGGGGGGGAGGGTATTTCTTTCACCAAATATATATATATATATATATATATATATATACACACGCGCGCGCACACACACATGCATATACAAAATTTGAATATTGTGGAAAAGTTAATTTTTTGTAACTTATTTCACAAAGTGAAACTTTCATATATTCTAGATTCATTCTAGAGCCTCATGCGGCTCGCCAAGCTTTAATTTGTGGCTCGCATGGCAGATGGCAGTAAATAATGCGATGATATGATCAATACAGATATTAAAACATTAAAAACAAGCAGGGCTATAACTAAGCCATTAAAAAAATTCACACCGTGTCTACACCGGTGTTCTGACTGTCAGAACACCGGACGCGAGCGTAATGGTGCGACGCGACAAAAGACAATAGAACCCATTATAATTATGGCCCTATGATTTCTGCGATGCAAAAAACGCGGACGGAATCATGGAATCCAGTCATAAAAACAGAATTTACTGTATAACGTGGAATGTCACGGAATTTGTCAAAGTTTGGGTGAATAAATCAAAAGTAGGTCATTACACTTAAATCAAATTGCAATATTGACATATCTGTAAATATTAAGCTGCAAAAATACTATTTAAATATGAATCCTGCGTATCTCTTTATGAATGAATGGCACAGATGCGCGGTTTCGTTTACTACACACATACTGAAGCGCACAGTGTTTTCAGCATCTGCGGTCTCGCTAAATGAGAACATAAATACATGAACAACAGTCAGTGTCTGCTCTATTACAAAAAACTGATATTTGAAAAATACCCAAAACAGTGGAATTACAAGATGGAAATATAGACTAGAACGATATTTAAACTTGCTCTGCCCTTACGTCCATGACATTGACTCACTGCGGAGTTGTTTTGGCAATCTTGTGCTCTTGGATGGTTTGATACAAGATGGGCTAATGTAGAAGCAAATAACTTTAAATAAATAACTTTAAAAAATAACTAAATAACTTTTAAAAATAAACCCCTTTGTATTGCGTTGCATATTGTATGTTCAGGGATGACAGATTGAGAAGCAGACATGCTATTTATGACTGGATGTAACTTTTGATACTTTGCAGTAAAAGTGGCTCTCCTATTAACTTTGTCCTATAAGTGCGGCTCTCGTGAAAAAAATAGTGAAGATTACTTGTTTAGATGATTTAACAAGTTTATACAACTCTTCCTCTCCTATAGTAGAGAATGAGTGGAATTGTGCCTCAGAGGATCTATAGCACACTATCTGATGTGATACTGTAGCTGACGGCTGCATGGTTACAATTTTATCTCTAATAGTATCGATCTTGGAAGTAAAGTAGTTAATAAAGTCATTACTGCTGTGCTGTTGGGAAATGTCATCCATGTTACCATACTCTTTTATGGTACCAAACCATACTCTTTTGGTTTCTGTACCCAATATTTAAAAAATTTACAAATGCAATAAAAATATCCGTATCGGCAAGTACCAAAAATAAAAGTATCGTATCGGTCGAGTACTGGAAAAAGTGGTATCGGTGCATCCCCAATTTTGAGATACTGGATGTTTGACTTTCATAAGCTGTAAGCTCTAATCATCAAAATTAAAACAAAAAAAAACTTTTGAAATGTTTTACTTTACATGTAATGAATCTAGAATATATGAAAGTTTCACTTTTTGAAAGGTTACAAAAAAATGAACTTTTTATACGATATTCTAATTTTTTTAGATGCACCTGTATGTAGCCATGGTCCTCTGGTTGAGTTGACACAGACTGACCCATTTAGAGTCTTATTTTAAGAGCAGTATGTCTTGGATCATGGCTAGGTATTAACCATAATTATCTGTAATCAATTCCTTGGACTTCCAGATGTACTTTGTTAGCACCTGCTGGTGGAATACCCAAATGGCAGTTGCACAGACTGAGTTTAGATACAATATTACGTGCGCTGAGAAAAGACATCTCATGCATCTAAAGCGCAATGGCCTATTTCTAACAAATGTGGTGCACCAACCTTTGTTCTGCTTCATTTACATGGACCTGCACTACATACAATGCACCTACATGTGTATGTGCCCATAGATAGTGTAGCATTAAATTTTCATAAGATGTAGCCCACAGCCCCATACCTAATGCAACCTAACCCAAAAATGAAAATAGAGCCCTTAAAAGTCTGGTCATTTGCGTTTCAAAGTGGAAAAAAGTGAAAAATAACCCCTAGTATCATTGCTTGCATTTTAACAGATTTAATGAATAAATAGAAGAACAAAATGACTGTAAGTGTTGGTGTTTATTCTTAACCTGAAGATTTATAATGTTTTACAGCATTTGCAAAGTAATTAAATAATACATTTGACTAATAATACATTTGACTAAGAAATGAATAATTTTATTCGGCAATGATGCATTAAACTGACCAAAAGTGACACTAAAGTCTTCTACATTGTGCAAAAAATAAATAAATCTATTAAAAAAAAAAAAAAAAAAATTCTGAAAAAAATGTGTCATGGTTTCCACAAAAATATTAAGCAGCACAACAGTTTTCATTGATAGTAATAAGAAATAGTAATATTTCTTATTTTGTTAAATATTTTATTTATTAATAGTACAATTATTATTATTATTATTGCATGTTATTATTATTATTATAATTGCAAAAGTAATATTGTTGGTCCAATGGTAGTCCCTGTCCCAGTCTCTTAGTTGGGTCAGTGTTGCTGTGTTGGGATAGTAAATCAAAGTAAATTATTTCTCACTTGAGTCATTCCGTGTCAAATGAACCACAACCGTTTTTGTCGATAGTAGTAAGAAATGTTTTTTGAGCACCAAATCAGCATATTTGAATGATTTCTGAAGGATCGTGTGACACTGAAGACTAGAGTAATCGCTGAAGAAAAGTCAGCTTTGCCATCACAAGAATAAATAACATTTTAAAATGTATGCAAACAGAAAAAGGTATTTTAAATTGTAATGTTTCACAATATTACTGTTTACTGTATTTTTATCATATAAATGCAGCCTTGGTAGGCATAAGAGACTTTTTTCAAAAACTTAAAAATCTTATTGACCCCAATCTTTTGAATGGTAGTATTATTTGCTCTACCTCATGATGGCTGAAACCACAGCACAAATAGCCCATAAAGACAACTATTCTATGGTTGCAAAGCTCCTGGCTGTTATTGCAGGATACATGCGGATGCCCCCTGAAGCCTTTCACTTCAAACTGCTGTAAAGCTTGATCTGCCCAAAGTGACATGGTAAAGCTTTGGTGACCACAGTAACCACATGCTTTTTATTTCAGGGGCATAACACTTCATGCAGGTATATTAGTAGTTCAGAAGCCTTGTGTGCAAGTGAACTAACAGAAATAGCCTAGGCTGTAGGGACTTAATTAAAATGAGTTAATGTAGCAGATAATTATTGACCTTGCTTTAGTTAAGTGTTATCAGATTGTGGCTGTACTCATTTCATGACCCATTGGCTGGTAGTTAGCAAATAAGTGGTTTGTTCACTGTTGATGGTTGTATTTCTTTGGGTATGTTGTAGCAGGAGTCTTTTTGTTGTTGTTAATTTGCTGTGTGACATGTATTGACATGAATATTGTTTCAGCCTCTTTTTCTGTTTTGAAATTTGACAGAGTAATAAACTATAAGTAAACACTTGACATCGAGTTCAGTCAGGATTTGTGTTTACTTTAAGCATGGACTGTGTTAAAGTTCACAGACCTGGGCTTATGTTTATTTTCTGCTTCCTTTCCCTCAGGCTCGCCTGTCCTATATTCGAGTAAAGTATCTCTTTCTCACATGGCTTGCTGTGTTTGTGGGCAGTTGGGTTGTGTATGTGCAGTACTCAACTTACACTGAGCTGTGCAGAGGACGAGAATGCAAGAGCATAATTGTGAGTACAACCTCTTTGACAGCTCCAGACTATGTAGCCTGATAAGTATTTAATTGTGCAGTTCATTTAACCTATTTTTACATTTAAATTACCTTTTAGTATAAGCTATTTATGGATTATTCTATATATTCCATGCCAAAACATGAAAATAATAATTTTAATATTGGTGCATCCCTAATAATAGCACAGTGTCATTAAAGGGAATAGTTCACTTAAAAAGATAAATTAAAAATTAAAAACTCAACCTCATGTTGTTCTGAACACTTTTTTTCCATAGAAGGCAAGAGGACACATTTAGCAGAATCTAAACAGTTCATACAATAGCTTTGTGAGGAATTCACAAATATTTAAATTATTATACACTGAAAATCTTCTAAAGCAGAGTTTAGTTCCAACCCTGATCCAACACACAAACCATGTAGTTTTCAAATAAGCCTGAAGGACTTGATTAGCTGGATCAGGTATGTTTAATTAGGGTTGAAGCTAAACTCTGCAGGGCTGTGGCCCTCCAGGAACTTAGTTTGACACCCCTGTTCTATATGAACCAATTATATGCCCATTATTGTAGTATGTTTTATGAGAAAATATTATATCAGTCGTTCTACTTCAAATTTCAATGACTTTTTGTTGTAATTATTTGTGAAATTTACTAGCAATTGCTGAGTAAAATTTGTTTTAAAGTAAATTGTACACCTTTCTGCTTAACATTATCTTTTGAGTTCTGTGGAAGAAAGCATGTCATATTGGTTTAAATAACATTAGGGTGAGCAAATGATGGCAATATTCATTTTTGGGTAAACTATCCCTTTAAGACTTAAATTAGATGGGGAAAAAAACATTCATATACTACCTAACCCCACAGCCCCATCTATTGGTAGTGTGCTGGAAAAATGTTTCTTTTTTATTTAAGCCATTACTCAACATCTTAGTGTAAAGCTTACTTTGATTGATGGAATGTCACATACATTCTCATTGAAATTTATTGGCATTAATGTTTGCCTACAAAACCACCACTGGCTCTGCACCTGATTGCTTCTATTGTCCTCATTTGTAAGTCGCTTTGGATAAAAGCGTCTGCTAAATGACTAAATGTAAATGTAAATGAAATGGACCTTCCCTTTCCAACAGTGTGAAAAATACAGCAAAGGCATTATTGATGGCTCTGCCTGTAGCAGCCTGTGTGAAGAAAGCTCACTGTACTTTGGAAGGTGCCTCTCCACCAAGCCAAACAATCAGGTTTGACACTAACACACTCAACCATAAGCCTTAAAATAGAATCCAATCCTGCTCCTGGAAGGTACCTTCAAGAAGAGTCCAGCACTAATTAAACACACCTTAACTAGCTAAGTAAAGGTCTTCAGGAACACTAGAAAACTTTCATGCAGGTGTGTTGGAGCTAAACTCTGAATGAACAAGGCCCCCTCTAGGAGCAGGATTGGCCATCCTTGAAACCACATACGTCTCAGTACTGTCTTGATAACAGTGTGTTCCTCTGTTGCTCTCAGGTCTATACAGGCAGCTGGGGTGATCATGATGGTGTCATCAAGTGTCAACTGAATGACATCCTGCACTATGAGCTGGGAGATGAGCTGGAGCCAAAGAAAGAGGTCGCACTCTTTGACAAACCCACTCGAGGAACCTCTGTAGAGAAGTTCAAAGAGATGGTTGCCAGTCATTTGAAGGTTTGGATGCTTTTTTGGTTTTAGAAAGTTGTTACTGCTCATTAAAAAGGTCCTAATAGCACTTTTTGCATTGTTCAGCACTCAATTCTTTAAAGGAAAGCCACAAAAATGTCACCAGACAGATGTCTGTCACTTGTTATGGCAGTTTGATTAAAAAATAAATAAATATGTATATGAATAAAGTATGATACGTGCATGGATGAATTGTTGTTTAAATATACACTATGCCTGTAACTTCTGCAAGTCGCATGCTAAAACAGTGCAGCATTGTAGAGAATTCACCTTTAAGTGTTTGTTTAGCACTTACAAAACAATTAATTTCTCAAAAGTGACATTACTGCTTGCAAAACTTTTTTACAAAAGGGACTGAAAGGTGCAGTCAGGGTTCTCACAATCTTGGAAAACCTGGAAGGTTAAGGATGTTTTAAAAGTGTGCTTTACACTTTAGGCAAATGTGCTGCTGCTCTCCATTCCCTTTCCAGGTCATGCCCGGGTTACTATGGCAACAACAAACAAAACATTTGTTTGTTTTGATCATTTCTGACTATCATGCTCAAACTCACGTCATGTTTATCATATCTAACTCAAGCAGACCCCCTTTTATATATATATATATATTTTTTTATTTATTTTATTTTTTTTTTGCTTATACCTTGGGCAGAAATTTTCAAATGAGGGATATTGTGACGTGAATGTTCCCAGAAGAAAACAGTGCTTACTGATGTAGAGAATGACTCCCTTTTGGAACTTTGGAACTTTGCAGATCTTTTTCATGCACAAACAGCAACATTACAACATACTAAAGGAAGTTGAAAAGAGCATAATAGGACCCCTTTAAAATGAAGTCTTGTATGGTGTTCAGGTGTGTGCCAAAGTTCGTAAAACAGCATTCACATCATTCAAACTAAGTAAGATGACCCGAGCGCACACCAAAAGTGCTAGTGTGAAAGCACCCTTATGGGCTTTGGCATTTCTTTTTTCACTGAAGTCAGTTGACATCAATTGGAATTGTACAACATCATAAAATCAACGCAAATTCTGTTTTGTTTTTCTACAGGCAAAAGTTGGAGAGCAAGCCAACCTCTCCAGTTTGGTAAGCCTGATTCTTTCAGTGGCGGACAGCAATAAAGACGGCCACATCTCTCTCCCAGAAGCCAAGTCCGCATGGGCTTTGCTGCAACTCAACGAGGTTCTGCTAGCAGTGGTGCTCCAGGACCGAGAGCACACACCTAGATTGTTGGGCTTCTGTGGGGACCTGTACGTAGTGGAACGGGTGCCTCACACTCCTCTGTACGGGCTCAGCCTGCCATGGCCCATGGAACTTTGGATTCCTACGGGCATGCGGCGAAACATGGACCAGTGGTTCACGCCTTCCTGGCCCCGCAAGGCTAAAATTTTTATCGGCTTGCTGGAGCTTATAGAAGACATTTTCCACGGTACCTTTGGTAGCTTCTTAATGTGCGACATGAGAGCCAGTACTTTTGGTTACACCGATCGCCATGACCTCAGGCTGGTGGAGGG
>NW_015546102.1:251095-254306 GCF_001515605.1 Sinocyclocheilus anshuiensis | reverse complement strand
CCGCCTAGACTGTTGGGCTTCTGCGGGGACCTGTACGTGGTGGAGCGGGTGCCTCACACTCCCCTGTACGGGCTCAGCCTGCCGTGGCCCATGGAACTTTGGATTCCTACGGGCATGTGGCGAAACATGGACCAGTGGTTCACGCCTTCCTGGCCACGCAAGGCTAAAATATTTATCGGCTTGCTGGAGCTTATAGAAGACATCTTCCATGGTACCTTTGGGAGCTTCTTAATGTGCGACATGAGAGCCAGTACTTTTGGTTACACCGATCGCCATGACCTCAGGCTGGTGGACGGGCGGCGTGTAGTAGCTGAGGAGGCCTTCAAACAGGCCATGATCCTTCAGCGCTGTGAGGATGATGAGGACTGCGTCTACGGTGTGGACTGTAGGGCTTCGTGCGACCGCGCAGAACACCGCTGCACGGCCGAGGTGGCTCAACCCAACCTGGCCAGGGCTTGCGGAGCACTGAAGGATTACCTCCTACGAGGAGCTCCGGTCCATCTACAGGAAGAGCTGGAGAAGCAGCTGTACGCCTGCATGGCTCTCAAAGGTTCAGCTGAGCAGATGGAAATGGAGCACTCGCTCATTCTCAACAACCTCAAGACGCTGCTATGGAAACAGATCTCACACACCAATGACTCCTGAAGAGAAATTAAGATGCACTGGTGACAACATTCAGATTCTTGAATGTCTTCTGAAGCACTTCAGGCCATTGTGAATCTGGCTGGAGATTACAATGCTGGTAGCAAAGTGGCTGGAAAATAGGCTGATGGCAATATTCATTGCTGCTTTGATATTTAAGTTATTTTTCACGACGAAGGTAGAATTAAAACCATGAGGAATTATTGCTCAGGCTCAATTTAAGAACTGAAGGAGTAACGTTCACTTCTTAGTTTCGTGTCTTCGTGCTTTGTTGTCACACACAATTGAACAGTGATCATGTTTATTTTACACTTCCTTCAGAGCTTATGAAGGAGCAGATGACACTAACTTTGCATCCATTGTTGGATGTTAACATAGAAAGCACTCGCCACAGACTGTGGTTGTGTAAGTCTCCTATTGTAATGTTTGTCACATGAGCACAGCAAAAAGAGCCATTTTGAAATGGGCACATTAATCCAATGCCTTGATATGCATGTTGCCAGTGAGTGCGTTTTTTTTTGTTTGATGCTTGTGGGTGAAAACGTCTCATTCTTTGTACTTGAGCAATTCTTGGAAATGGTCAGACTGTCTATGATCTGAAGTTAACAGATTGCAATAAGGTTAAATTTGATATAGTACTTAAAACAATACTTTTAAAGCATTAGTCTATGTTAATGTTAATTTATATATGTACAAATACATTTACAGCATCTCAAGTTGTATAATTTAACGTATTACAAATGTGAATTACCTTGGAATATTTTGAAATTAACATTTTAACTTAGATTAATAAATGCTGTGAACTGCTAATTAGTTTGTGATACCTAATCCTATTTTAAAGGGTTAACGCAGATCACACTACACAACTTTTGCCTGGATTTTCAAGGTCTGTGACAAAACCCCTGGATTGCGGTCAAATCAGTGCTCGTTGTGGTCGCTGGTGCTCTTTTAAGTATATGAGTAGGTCAGCGTCATGATCTGAGCTTATCTCGAGCAGTCACAGACACGGTGATATTTTCAAATCTATTTGATATTATTGCCACATGATCTTGCAGGGTGTGCTTCTGTGCGATGCAATGACAAGGTGGAACTAATCCAGCCAACAACAGTCCAGATGGTATAAACGGAAAAATCTTGTAATCACTTGCATGAAATTGTGAGAAAATGTTGACCAAATGTCTTGTAGTTTGTGAACCTCGTCAACATTGTATTGCGCAGTATGCGTGCTGATATGACAAGATGACAAGAAACCTTGTTGTGTAGTGTAAACACCACAGCAGTTCAGGTAGTCTTGCAGTTCTGTAGTGTGAGCTTGCCCTTGTTGATCTGAATGTTTACAAGAGCGAGTCTTGTAAATGATGCTGGGAGGCCCTTCTCAACCATGGAAGTTCAAAACAGTGATCTTTTTTTTTTGGGGGGTTTGTTGGGTTCCTAATTTGTACTTCTAAGGCATGTCTAGTGAAAACCTCTTGATATGGTAAAATTTTTATTTTAATCTAAAAACAATATGAAATGTTTATCACAGTCATGATTCTCGATGTACTTATGAAGAGATTGCTTCATGTTTTTATGGACCATTTTTCAGTGGGATGTTTCAGATTCCGTGTCATCAGACTGCTTCAGTTTTGTGTATTCATAAATCACACTGCTGCTGATTAAGAGTTAAATTGAGATTTTTATAAGATTTGATTGCATGACTTTGCACATTAAAAGTGTTTCAAATAATATCCCAAATCCATCTTCATTGTCAAATCAACATTTTCTCATCTTCTACAATACCAAAGACCACAAACACACTGTATTCTTTCCAAATGATTTATTTGGATAAGGTGCACGCTTTCTTTGGAGCAGTTGACACTTCATCTCTTTAGTCATCTGCAGCAGCGTCCTGAGCCCTGAGGAAGCTGGCCTTTTTCTGGGCCACACGGTCCTTCCTCTGGGCCAGAGTCAGCTTGGCACGGTTCCACCTACCAACACAATATTCATCAGTAATGAGAAAAGAAACACCTCGTATGGTCAGAATAGTGTAAAAAAAAAAAAACTCTGAAAATATAAACATCTGACATGCAACTGTTGTAAGTAGCAGCTACAGCATATTTGCATCATCTTAAGCATCACCCGTGAGACCTTATGGGAACACTCAAGACTAAAACCTTTATCTAATGGCGCTTTTCCACTGCATGGTACGGCACTGAGGCGGCGCAACTATGACGACGTGAATAATCCCGCCCACTCTAAAGCAGTACTGAACTGCAGTGGAAACGTAAACCGAGCCGTGTCGTACCGTACTGGGCCCTGTCGAGTCGTACCACGCAGTGGAAAAGCGCCATTAGTCAACACCACTATTTGATTTAACAGCAGCATGTCCAACAGTAAAGAACATTTATACAGTTTTGCCATCAAAACTACAACACGCCAACACTGTCAAGTTTCATGGCAATAATCAATTCCATGACTGTCAGTAGGCAGAGCAGCTTTAAAGGGATACTCCACACCAAAATCTAAATTTTGTCATTAATCACTTACCCCCATGTCGTTCCAAACCCGTAAAAGCTTCGTTCGTCTTCGG
>NW_015546102.1:236934-250714 GCF_001515605.1 Sinocyclocheilus anshuiensis | reverse complement strand
GTCAAGGTCCAGAAAAGTATGAAAGACATCGTCAGAATAGTCCATCTGCCATCAGTGGTTCAACCGTAATGTTGTGAAGCGACGAAAATATTTTTTGTATGCAAAGAAAACAAAAATAAGCACTGTACCATTTGGAGAATAACCACTGAACGCAAGCAGCATATGCTATTCTGTGTCAGCTGCGCTGCACGGATGCGCTGTTTTCGTTCAAATCAAAGCGTAAATACACGTAGAAAACGTATCCTTGTGTCGCGGCTGACACAGAATAGCGTACGCTGCTTGCGTTCAGTGGTTATTCTCCAAATGGTACAGTGCTACAGTGCACTGTATGGTACGCTACAGTGATGCGGAGACACAGAGGAGACGAATTGTTGAATAAAGTCGTTATTTTTGTTTTCTTTGCATACAAAAAATATTCTCGTCGCTTCACAACGTTACGGTTGAACCACTAATGGCAGATGGACTATTCTGACGATGTCATTCATACTTTTCTGGACCTTGACAGTGTAATTTACTTGGCAGTAGGGATATGCCGGTATCAAATTTTTATGTTGCAATTAATTGCTAATACTTTTATTACGGTATACGGTATTATCACGATATTGAAATGTAGGGTTTTTTTTAAAGTGCTGTCATAATACAGTATAACAGGTTTAATAAAGTTTAGCGCCATCTGCTGTCAGAGTGAAAATGCTTTCATCCAGAGCGTCTCTCACATGTTCCGCTATGTGCTTCTCATCCACGCTTGTTTATGTCAGAGTGCTTGTTTATGTCAGAGTGCGCACGGGTCTTTCAGGCAGCATACAGCGGTGTTGTGTATTTTGACCAGTTGATGGGAAAAGTATTTTTAAAATGCATTCAAAATTCTGAATAATTTGTAATATATAATTATTCACGGTATTTAGAAGTGCCCACGATAACAATATTGTGCATATTCATTACCGTGATATATCGCATTACCGAATACCGGCACGAGTCTACTTGGCAGTCAATCGGACAGTCACGAGCCTCCCGGTTTTCGTCCAAAATATCTTAAATTGTGTTCCGAAGACGAACGAAGCTTTTAGGGGTTTGGAACGACATGGGGGTAAGTGATTAATGACAACATTTTCATTTTTGGGGTGGAGTATCCCTTTAAGAAAAAAATCTGAAAAAATGATAAAAGCCTGAAAACACACCTCTTCTTCTTGACTTCTCTCTTGGGCTTCTTCTCATGAACTGGGTTCTCACGGATGGAAGCATGGGCCTTTCTGTACATCTCTTCAACCTGCAGTAACCAGATAATCTTATAATAGTAAGGTGAAGGTAAAGCACAAGATTTACAATAAATTTGTAAAAATATATGTTCAAATATTAAGCTGTATACATCTGTTAATCTGCAACACAAATAACTGACATTTAGCCACCAGCATCATGCCACAAATAATGTGCATCTATAGATGATACAGTATTTGATGGACATCATGACACTTTCTTGTTTCACATCTGTATTACAAAAAGCAAACAAATGTTGCCAGTAAAGTGTTTCTTACAGAGTCGGGTGTGATGCCGTTCTTGATGAAGCGGGAGAACTGCTTCTTGTACTGCTCCTCGTCCTCCTCCATCAGATAGCTCATGTACTCTGACACATTCTGGCCTATGATGTGCTTCCTGTGCACCTCCGCGTTGAACTCCTTACTTTCATTGTCGTAGCCTGGGAACCGTTTAGTGCTGAGAAAAAAAGCTGTAATGTCAATATTCCCATAAGGATGAAAAATGAGACATAAAACCTCTGAAAAAGCTCAAAAAGCTAAAATAAGTAAGCTTGCCTGCACAACATGCCTCAATTAGAAAAAAAACATTAAGATTATTTAGATGTCAATCTGAGTAGGTAGTAGGGCAGTGTGATTGATCAAATTATAGTTTTAATTTCTATTGTTATGTTTAAAACACAACAATCAAGATCAACAATTATTGTGCCACATTCCAGTAATTGATTTCACCCATCATTAAAAGCCCAAACCTAACGTCCAAATCTTCCAAACGTGCCAGTCATAATATGCAGTCTCCTGCGGGACATGTTTGATATTAAAAAGAGTTATAAAAAGTACATTTAGCCACAAAAGAGAACGTGCGCTGTTCCCCAGACAGGACAGGTGAAGCACGAGTGCTTCTGAAGGGGTATTTCTGTATTTGTGAAAAAAAAACTGTAATAAGACTACAGAATCAAGAAATTGCTATATAAAGCATAAATGATCATTTTCCCAAATAATTATTTTTAATTTAGTAAAAATGTAAATTAAATATAAATTTCACTGCAGGGATTGTTATGCATGCTATTTACCATCCTCAAATTAAAGTGTGATGTCCATAAAAAAAAATCATTATTGGCCACCATTGACCACTACTACAAAGTTGAGTTCAATTTAATGCAAATCCACAGACATATGCAGCCACTACCAATGGTAGTGCAGACAGTGAATCTGATCTACATTTAATTGATGTCAATTTACTTCCTCTTCCTAATATAACTTCACCGTATGGTACGTTCAAGTCATGTCGGATAGATCGTATTTACGAGTTGAACGCACATGAACACCACCACGAAGTCGTTATTACCAGTGGGAAACTCGAAATTTTCTTTAAGCCCCGAGTTTCCGAGTTGGGGGCGTGTCAATGAGAAACATGGCAGAATCGATGGATGCAACGTCTGTAGTTGACGGTAAATTTTTGTTTAAATTGATAGTTTAGTTGTCCTATAAACTTAAATTGGTCATGTTCTTGTTACGCAGCTAGTTAATGAAATCCAAGTAAAAAAATGCTATAATTTTTGCACCTATAGGTGAAAAATCTTTTGATTTGCCATGTTGCATGTTTTCAAAATATTAAAAACGCAAAACACACCTGATGCGAATTCTTTGCTCTTCATTTTCTATAAGCAGTTAACAGACCCTGTTGTATTTTCTTGTAATTTATTAAAAGAAGGTACACCGCCATCTTGTGCTGACTAAACTGACTTGAACGCACCTGACGTCGTAATTACGACTTGTCAACTCGTAAGTACGAACGTCCCAGGAGGACTAGAACGCAGCATCAGACTGTGTCAGAAGGATTTAAGTTAATTTTTTTTGTGGTATTTTAGAGTTCATTAGTGACTTCAGGCCATCTGTACAGACAATATTTTTGTGAAGAATATTTAATGTTTCTATTAAAGATTTTTTTAAAGCACCCAAAATTGCTGAATCAAAGTCCACAGTCTAAGCTTTGCAGACTGGGAAAATAAACTGCATGTATGAACCTGTGAGGAATGGACAGTCCTCCATCAACTGCTCCTTTGAGAGCTCCAAACACCTTATTCCCTGTGGTGGTTCTGGCGAGTCCAGCATCCAGGTAGCATGTAAATGCCCCTGGCTGGCCATCAATGCTTTCCACATTAAATTCATCGCCAGTCACCTCAACCTGGCCTTCATAGACCTTATCCAGACCAAACTTATTCAGCAGCTGTAAGCAGAAAGCAAGTCTGAATATGATCATACTTTGAGATGTGAAGAGTACCAGACCATTCATAACTGATGAGGACATTTACCCTGCGTGCACACAGTAAACCGGTGCAGTAGGCAGCAGCGTAGTTCGTCAGTCCAACAGCAATGCCATACTTTGGCAACTCGTGAGAGTAAGCAGCGCAGACGATCGCGTCGCCTTCAATTTTGGCATATGCGATCTGAGAAAGACGCAAAATCGTCCTGATACATTCAGCAACACAATGTTAATTAATAACATTTCAGTACGGCTGGCAAAGATGACATGGTGGTAATTGTACCTGGCAAACAATATCCCTGTTGGAGAGTCGAACAATCATCCTGAACTTCGGTGTGTTGTACTTGTTCTTGTCTTGAATGACAAGGCGCTTGCGGGCAAAGTAGTCAGTTTTTCCCTCTGAAATGGTCAATAATGTTAGTCAACTGTTGAAAAACCATTCAAAGCTGGCTTGCTGGTCTTAAAAGGGGTTTTATTAACTGGCCAGCTAAAACCCAGAATGGTCAGGCGGTCAGACCAGCATAGAATGTTGTGAAAAGTTTTTACATCAGTAATACATTCAGGTCATTTCATTGTGACAAATGAAAACATCCTTCAATTAAGACAAAGTTAAGAAAACACCTTAACATACCTCTCCTCCTCCTGAACTTGACCTGGTATCTCCTGAAATACGCCTTGTTCTTAACCACCTTAACGAAGCCCTGCCAAAAAAAACTCAATTGTTAAACTGTTGACAAGCAGGACTGTCAAAAAGAACATAATCTGAAGCAATCTGACAGTCTTGGGACACCTCTGGTCATAATCAAGAGATGCAATGCGCTGCGTGACAGTATACATGAAACACAAAACTGATTAGAGGAATAAACATCTAACCAGGGCAAACAAAACCCACTCCAGAGGGAGAAATGTTTATTTTATGCGCTTCAGTGTCAATAAAATAATTATTTTGAGTATTTAGAGAGAGATGTGCCAATGACGTTCACACAGCGATTGGTCTGATCGACTTAATCTATAACCATCCCGTCGCTTCAAGTGTTCATCTTTAATGGAAATCGAGCTGAACTGGCGGGAGAGGGAACGTAATGAGTAGATCATTGTATTTTGGTGATTTACTGACCATTTTGTGATCGTTTGTTCTCCTTTAGGTTGGGAAACAGAAGTCTTCAGACTCCGATACTGCTCCCGCTGCACTGTGAAAAGGAAGCTCATGCTGCGCTGCGACCGAAAAATCAAAGCACTCTGAGGAAAAAGTGTGGGCGCCTCTAGCGTCCTGGAGGATAAACGGCAGGATATTCTAATCTAATGCATGCAAACTTCAACATTTCATTCAACTGAATAGATAGATAGATAGATAGATAGATAGATAGATTTCCACTTCAAGTTCATTATTACAAATGTATAATTATTTATTTACTTAAATACACGACATGCAAGTTTCAATAGAAATTACATTTAAGTATATTTCGATTAACCATACATTTCAGTACATTTAACAGTACGCTTGAACCATATTTCAACACTATAAGTAATTATGAAATTACATGTAACGATGAAATCAGGTCAGCAAGTTCAGCTAATTGCATTTAATATAATGTATTTTCATTTAACTGCAATTAACATGCAATTAACAATTAACATTACATTTATTTCACACTTATATTTCCATAATACATAGGCTATTTTTAAAAGTATGCTAAAGTGTACTACTTTTTCACAAGATTTTGTTTTTTAATGTGTCTTTGAAATGTACAGGATACCATAGTGAAATGCACTTATTCTTGTTAAGTATTCACAAGTTGCAATTAACAATATAATCAACAATATACAATAACACAGTACACACAAATAATAATATGAAGGGCTAAATGCAGACTAAATAGACAATAAAACAAATGAGCACTCATTAGTTAACACTTGTTTAGAATTTTAAAGTAAATGTCACAGTTTGTAAAGTGTTTCGATGAGTGGTGTGAATAAATGTGGTGTGAAAATGTTCATATAAGGTTGCAAACAATCCATGACTACAGTGTGAACTTCCTTAAAATAGGGTGGTGCAAAAAAGTAGATGCAACTCAACCTGTTGACACAGAGTCCTGTTGACCCTAAAACTTCCTTTCTGCATATAGGGTAGCTTCTCTGTCAAAGCTCTCTCTCACACAGCACTTGATGAGATTAACAATGCAGCAGACTCTCTTGGCAGGCAGAGTCCCCAAGGTAAACGTTATCTCGGGGCCCATATTTGTCAGCTAAAAATTAAAAGAAGTTGTAAGAGGAAGTTGTTCACTCAGTCAGGTTACTTTAAAAACAAGCTCCTGAGTCACTGACAAGAGCTGTTATTTTGAGGAACTTTGACCAGCGTGTGAGACTCTGCTATAAAGCGACATGTGATTCTTTTGTTGTTTTGTCGTTTTTTCCTCTGCGGTATGGAAGAACCCGGTGTGACACCTTCTGTCACTGGAACAAGTTTGACAGAGGAAAGATTTTGTGGAGACATTCATACCCCCAAATGCCAAGAATCTTGCACTCTGGTAAGAAATCCCAGTTTTCACTATTTTGAGGCCAATGATCCTGATATAAATGTCATAATATATGATATACAGTATAATGTAGTTGTGATACATGTGTATGAAAAAAGCAATGCACTGATATGTTTATATTCCATCATCTTCACATATACATAGATACTCAGATATATATATATATATATATATATATATATATACAGTATATATATACAGTATATATACATAATTACTTTTTTTGTATCTTGTGTGTTTCTGACATTTAATGATGTTTTAGCTCATTGGAGAAAGATACTCAGTTTCTAAGGCGTTACATATGGACTCTTTGACTGTACCATCTCTGTCTCCCTCAACGGGATCTCAGCTCAGTGTGGATGAGATGAAGTTACTCGCTAAACTAGAGGAACAGAACAGGTAACTTCTTCACACCCATACCATGCTGTTTTCTATAGAAACAACAACTTAAACTAAAAAGTTACACATTACGTTAGTGAGACATCTCTTTTTCCACACTGTGTGCCCAACTTGTTTTCATTTAAAAAAAAAACTTCATTCTGTTTTATAAGCTTGTTTCCTCATGAGGACCTAAAAAAATATCCCCAAATTTACAGGTATTACTATACTTGTGGGGACATTTGGTCCCCATAACGTAGGGAATACCAGTACACACACACACACACACACACGTTTGTTTCTGTGAATTGTGGGGACTCTCCATAGACTTCTATTACTTTATACTGACCAAACGATATTTTCAATCTCCTAACCCTAAACCCACCCCTTACAGAAAACCTGTTTGCATTGTTACACTTTCAGATAAACATCGTTTACTATTTTTAATAATTTTTTTCCCTCATGGGGACCGCAGGGACCCCACAATGTCAAAAATTTCAGGTTTTACTATCCTTGTGGGGACAAATGGCTTATCTTACTTAGTATTTTTGTCTTGTTTCTAGTCAAAATGTCTAAAAATTCTTAAATCAAGATACTTTTACTAGATAAGCCAAATGACTTAAGATATTTAGTCTTGTTTCCAGGGGGAAAAAACTAAATTAAGTGCATTTTGCTTAAAACAAGTAAAATTATCTGCCAGTGGGGTAAGTAAAAACAAATCTTGTTTTAAGACTAAATATCTTAAGTCATTTGGCTTATCTAGTAAAAGTATCTTGATTTAAGAATTTTAAGATATTATGACTAGAAACAAGACAAAAATACTAAGTAAGATAAGCCATTTTTTGCAGTGTAGCATAAACAAGTACACACACACACACACACACACACACACACACACACATTCATGTATATCAAAGATTTAAAAATAGTGCTTACTAACAGTATGCTATTTATTTGTTTATTTTTTAATGGCATTCAACATGAAACATTATTAGATGCATTTTAAATGCTGTTCATGTTGAAACAGAACTTATCAAAAGTATATTTGTTGTTTTTAATGACATCAAGCATCAAACAAACTTTCTTTCAAAAGAATTTTAAAGACTGCATGCATATATCATTCATGTTGATCTTACATCTCAAAATATACTTATCAAAAGTATGCTATTTATTTGTTTGTTTATTTATTTTATTGACATTTAGCATTAAACCAACATTATCATATGTCTTGCAAATAATTTATGTATATTTAAAATATTCATGTTTATCATACATTTCAAAATAGTACTTATTAAAATTATGCTATTTATTTGTTTGTTTAATTTATTTTCATATACATTCAGAATAAACATTATTAGATGCATTTCAAATACTGTATGTATATATTACTACATTTTTTAAATATAAAATTTTTTACACAGCTTAAATACTGACTTCTTTTGGATTATTGTAAAGAATTAAGGTTTTTATTAATGGCAAGGATTAAGTCATTCATCCCTAATAATTAATCCCTCAGTTCTGTTTGGTATATGAACTTGAGAAGTACACATCAGATCTACACTCCTAAACAGGCTATTTTTCTCAACAGACTGCTTGAGACTGACAGGAAGTCTCTGTACCCTCTGAATGGGGTCCTGCAAAGTCCCACCTCACCCAAAACCTTCTCTTTTGAGGATGACATATGGGGCAATGTCATTAAAGAATGGGACAACTGGCGCAAGAGAAAAGTGGGACAGATCAAGGTAACCAACTCATCGATCCACCAGTTTCATGTCATGATTTCAGTCTCATCACGCCGTACCATTCTTCCCTCAGGTGCTGATCAGGAGGGGTGTCCCTGCTCACCTGCGGCCCGCTGTGTGGCAGCTGTTGTGTGACGCTCAGAATGTGGCCGTGCGACAGAAGTACTCAGATCTGCTGAAGAGCTCGTCTCCCTCTGAGACGCTGATACTCAGAGACCTGACACGTATCCTCCCTCAACACCAGCTCTTTCACAACAAGGTCGCTACCTGCCAGAAACCACTGTTTAATGTGCTGAAGGTTAGACAACCGAGAAAATCTATACCTGTGATCATACAGAAAAAACTTAGGAATTATGCATTTACATAATACAATGTGGCTTTAATTACAGGCTTACTCAATCTTAGACCAAGAGATTGGCTATTGTCAGGGAAGTGTGTTTATTGTAGGTCTATTGCTCACACAGGTAATGAATTGCTTTTTTAATTGAAATTGTACTTACAAATTGTAGCTAGTACCAGTCAATGAACTGAGATGATCACCTTTTAGATGGCTGAAGAGGAGGCCTTCTACATTTTTGTGAGGCTAATGAAGGACTTCAGAATGAGGGATCTGTATAGATCCAATATGGTTGAACTCGGCTGCTGCATTCACCAGTTTGACGCTATGATTAAGGTAAACACTTATAATTCTGCACTATTTAAAAGCACATGGATTATTTGTAAAATGTCCTTTCCAAAAACATTGAGCTAAGTAAGCCACATAAAGCATGTTACAAACGATCTGCTGAAGTATCTTTCCATTTCCTGATAAATGTCAGATTTCTAAAAAACTGCACATTTGACAAGAACTTGTTGTAGATGTCCAGATTTGGTGTTTTGTAAGTAGGGAATAGTGGGGTAAAGCTGTGTCAATTTTTTTAGCTACCTGATGTATGTTGTCCTCTAAGCAATGCGAAATTAGAATACATTTGTCTAAAATATATCTTAGTATGTAATATAAAAATATATTTAAAAATACATATATTTTTAAAATAAAAAATATATTTTATATGTAATATGAAAACATTTCTGCAGTCATTACTCTAGTTTTCAATATCACACAATCCTGCTGAAGGATCATTCTAATATGCTGATTTAGTGCTAAAGAAATATTTCTTATTATTATCAATGTTGAAAACAGTTGTGTTGCTTTATATTTTTCTTGAAACTGTGATAACTTTTTTCAGGATTCTTTGATGAACATACATTTTAAAATAACATTATTTAACTCTTCATTATTTTTTACAAAAACATAAAAATTACCCTTTTGAATTGCATTGTATATGATATTTGTTATTTGACCTAAAAATTTCCTTGGACATAGAATGTTGTTTAGCATAAAAATGCTTACCAATACGTGGTCACACGTCATGACAAAAACGGTACACAGTTTTGTAGCTAAAGGGGGCGACACATCTTACTCCACTCATCTGTTGTCTGATCATATTTTTCTCTTTCTGATAGGATCAACTTCCTGAGCTTCATTCCCACTTCCAGACTCAGGGTTTTCACACCTCTGTGTTCTCCTCCTCTTGGTTTCTCAACATCCTCCTCTCATCTTTACCAATCAGAGCTGCCATTAGGATTTTTGATATCTTCATGTGTGAGGTATAATTAATCACGTCACTGCATCTCATCATAACCCATCACTTCACACTGCATGTCATGTAACTTCTATGTAAACATTTATAGATAATAGATAAGAAATAACCAGCCAGTGATATTTTAGTATTATTTACATTCTATTTTAGTGTTTTGGATTAGCTTTTATTTTTATATTTTCAGTTTTCATTTTAGTTTTAGTAATTATGTTGTTTTTTTCTTTTTTTATTATTAATTATTTTTTATTTTATTTCAGATTTAGTTTAACATGAATTTGAACAGTTACATTCTGTAACAGTAATTTTAGTATTTAATCTTATTTATTTCTATCAGTAGTTGCGGAGTTTAGGTTTCAGTTTTCTTTTTTTTTAGTCATTTTATGTGCTTTATTTATTTATTTATTTAAGAGTTGCCTCATTTTTAAATTCAAGTTTTTCATCTAATATTTTATTTTATTATTTTATTTTATTTTCAATTACAGAAAACCTTTTAATATTTGTACTTTTACCTAACAATAACAACGCCAGTATCTAAATATTATTTGACTGACAGTATCAGTGATTATATATATATATATATATATATATATATATATATATATATATACGTGTGTTTGTAGGGTTTGGAGATCGTGTTCCGGGTTGGTTTGGCTTTACTTCACATGAAGCAGACAGAACTCATCAAGCTTGATGTAGAGGGAATGATGAATGTAATGGAGCACCTCAATGAAACTAAATTTTTGTTTAGTTTTTGTTTGTCACTTGCTAGCGTTAAGGATTTTTTAAAACGTTTTTACAATCATTATGTCTTTGAAATACTGCCACTTTGAATTTTCTTGGTGTTCAGAGTGATTCTGTTGTTTTCAGTGCTTACAGAATCTGGAATCATGGGCTTCAGATCCTGATGGAATCATTGAAGCAGCATATCAAATAAAATACAACTCCAGCAGAATGAAACAGTATGTGTTTTTCCTTGTTCCCGTGTTTGCATATCCAATTGTCTATGCAAACAAAATGATTGATTTTATTGGTTTTAGATTGAGACAAGAGTATGCATATATCAAGACAAAAAAGCTGGAGGAGCAGGAAGAACTAAATGTGAGTGCTTTTTTGTTTCTCTTCACATAATATTTCTTAACAGTACAGAAAAATCGGTCTTCAGATTCTGAATCAAAACCAAAGCCATTTTCAGCCACTGAGAATGCTTAGTTTGTTCTCTTGCCTTATCTCAAGGGACTTTCTTCAGAGAACAAACATTTAAAGCAGAGGCTTGCCTTACTGGAGAAGGTAAGTGTATTGCAGTGCCTATATGTTAATGTTAATTCCTTTTTTCTTAAGATATGTTCACGCTCTTACTCCCACATGTGCCGACCTTCCAGAGGTGCTCAGAAAAACTGGTGTCACAGCTGAAGAAAGAACTGGAGAAAACTCGGCTAAACACAGCCAGGTCACAAAGCGCTTTAAAAGAGATGCAGGCAAACATCTTGCAGATGGAAGAGGTCAAAAATGAAGTCAAGTCTTCCATGCAAACTTGTTTTACATACATTAATATGAAGTATTAAGCGCAGTTTTAGAGTGCTGCAGTGATGACCTAATATTGTAGCCCAACCCAGAAGTTAGCATCACCCTGGTTTCTGAGAGAAAAAAGTCAGCAGGAGTTTTTCATTGCATTTTTGATTACTGCAGAAAATAAGCTTTGCATCCAATAAAAGTTTATGATTCTTACAAATTTTTGTTAATCATGATAGTCTTCACAAATAACACAACTATAGTTGATTTGAAGCCTAAATACAATCGCCGGAAGTAAAAAGTTAATGTCACCATCGCTAAGCTCTTTCAGTCTTTATTTAAACAAACAAACAAACAAACAAAAAATATCCCTGAGAGGTTAAGTTAGAATAGTTTTCAAAAGCATGATTGACTTTTTGAATTATTATTTTTTTTTAACGATGGAACCGGAAGAACTCAAATGCTAACTCTTTTCCAGGTTTTGGCCTACAAAAATAGGTCATCCTTAGTTTATTCATAGGCTATAGTGAGTTAAAGCATGTTAGACATCACATGCTGATATTTAGACAGGTTTGGGGTTGCTTCCGTAATTAAAATGTGTGTGTTTCTGTGTTGTAGAGCGGCGCTGTGCCTAATGAGGACAGTGTGATGGATCTGCAGACGGAGCTGATCAGCTGTAGATTGCAGGAAGCAGAGGCACTAACTGAACTCAAAGTGCTAAAACAACACATTAAAGACATAGAGGAGAAATGGCAGGTAACTTTGGATGGGGGTAGAGAAAAGAAGATATTCATTGTTCAACATACCATACATAAGTAAGGGTTATCAAAACCTCACTGTCTCTCTCCCAGAGGCAGCAGGTGCAGTGCGGAGGTCAGCAAAAGATTAGCAGCGCACAAAATGAACTGCAGGTGGAGCTGTTAAGCACAAGACTAAAGGAAACGCTCACTCAAGCCGCGCTTAAAGAGAGCCGCCACAGACTGATGAAGCTGCAGACAGAGGTTAAAACCCTCAGCTGATAATATCTGCTGGTTTACTGTACAACTTTATGCACTGCAATATGTGGGATAGAAGAGCAATGAACGCTTAGTTCTGATCGCTTACTCCTGGAACTGGTTTTAAGTAAAAATATGACACTTAAATACACTATAATATTAAGTGCATTTAATATATAAATTATATATGATATTATAAAAATATATAACAACCTATGACACTCTTGCATTTGCACGCGTGCACGGGGATAATCACTGAGACTTGAACAACGAAAGCCTGGCCTAGATTCAAATTTGAGTCTCTCCAATAAACCAATACAGGTCCCTCTCTTTCTCACTTGCATACAGATCTGCAAGTTGAGATAATTCTTTCTCAGAAGCTATAAATAGCATTAAAGTGTGGGAATTAAACCGCGCTAGTAGCGTTGCTTGAACAACCCATCACGAGCCGCTGAGGACACGACGCAGATCAAGGCAGCAGCGCTGTGTGAATCGCGCAATCCGTTTCGCTTCAGTCGTGCTGCGTGATACAGAGAGGATGACGCTTTACAGTCTTTTTGCTGTATTTGTTGTCTTTATCTTTCCGAAAAAAGAGGAAAAAGAGAAAAGAAAGAAATGGCCGCAATCAGACTTTTAGCGTTTAAACTGTTAACTTTAACACAGCCAGTAATTCTAAAAATCAATAACCAAAAAAAAAAAAAACGTTTGGATTGATCATTACGCTGGAAAAGCGTGGGCTCTAATAAGTTTCAAATGTGAAATGTATTAATTACATTCCTGAATTAATTTTTCTAACGTTATGAATTTTATATTGAAATCAACGTTACTTACCGTTTCTATAGGCCTAATTATTAGTGAAATGTAGGCTACTGTATTATAGTGAAAATTGTTTCATCGTAAAAGTAAATCTTACCCTTTCTTAAAAAATCTAAATTTTTTCCAGTGTGCGTATATGTGGCTGGTGGTGATTAATTATTAATTAACTAGGAAAATGAAAAATGGGACTTCGCTTGCTGACGCATGTTATATAATACTAAATAATATGTAATATTATTGTAATATGTAATATATAACATTATTTAGTTTAATATATAATAAAGTTATTTAAAAAAAAATCTTCACATTATAATCATTTATTATAATAATTGCATTTGATTTAGGCCTACTGCATTTCAGAATTTCAGTATCTGTCTTCTTTTCCGACTTTTTTTAGATAAAATCCCCCTTTTTAACTTTTTGGTAATTCAATATTTTTTATTTGTCACATACATGGTTATATAGAGAATATATGACCAGCAGTGAAATGTAAGTCAGGTCCGCTCCATGGACAGTGCAATTATTAAAGAATACAAACACAAGAAAATTACATATAAATATAGGTATGGACAAAGTAAGATCAAAAAATAAGAATAAAATAAAATGCGCAGGACAGTATACTCTAGACTTAATAAATATTAAGATGA
>NW_015546102.1:219686-236892 GCF_001515605.1 Sinocyclocheilus anshuiensis | reverse complement strand
AAAAAAATAAGAATAAAATAAAATGCGCAGGACAGTATACTGTAGACTTAATAAATATTAAGATGAGCAGGAATATACAAGAGAAGAATGTGCAAACAGGTTGTACAGGGTAGTTACATAGTAGCAATAGAGGTAAAAAAGTAAAGAAATAAAATATTACAGAAATTGCTGTGTGCAAGTGACAATGTCAGTATATTAAGTGTCTTACTGATAATTAAGTGAAGTCATGTTGGTGTTAAGAGACTGAGTTTGAGTGTAGGAGCCTGATGGCCTGGGGGAAGAAGCTCCTCCTAATTATGTTAATTATTATTTGTTTATTTTATTAATTATGATTTTTACTTGTACTTTTATTAATTATGATTTGTTTATTTTTATTCAAATGCATAGGCTACATATTTCATTTACCAACTGGAGAATTTGTCAATATCATTGCATCATGATGAAACATCCTGAGATTTCAAAATGATTCTTATCTCTGATTGGGAAACATTACAAAGATGTCTAGAAATGTCTACGGGTTCGAAAGACAGGACACCTAAATCAGATTCTGACAAACTGAAATCACTTACACAGTTAGTACTGCAAATCAATGCTAAACTATGTCCTGACATGGGGTTGTTAAATGTGACCTAAAATTCAATCCTCTTGTTTTAACGGTTCTCTTCTCACTACAGAACAAAATGTACAGTAACCAGCTAAAACCAATTGAAGCACACATAAACAGCCAGCAAGATCATCTACAGGAGCTGACATCTCAGAACCAAGATCTGTGCAGCCAGTTACAACAGAGCAGACGGTTTTCAACTGTTCAATACAAGGTAACACCACACCTGACATCATCTGCTATTTGACAGTCTGGAGGTGTCTAATTACAGTGTCATTTACCCTCGCTGACTTCCTTTAGGCTAAATTAATCCTGGTCTGTACAAAGAGCATCATTAAATTTCTCTCACTCACCTCTTAAAGGTATATTTTAGGTTGAGCACAAGTTAAGCGTAGTCGACAGCATTTGTGGCATGAAACCACAAAAAGTTATTCCCAATTGTCTGCATCAAAAAAGCAAAAATCTGGGTTACAGTGAGGCACTTACAATGGAAGTGAATAGAATAAAATACTAAAACACTGTTTCAATTGTACAGCCACAAGACGTAAACAATATTATCATGATTCTGGTGTGAAATAACATTGTTCCGTGTAAAGTTATATTCAATTTTAAAACTTTGTGACCATGACAACACAATGCCATGAACACTAAAATATGATTTAAACAGCTTTACAGTCAAATAATACACAAGTTTTAACAGAATAATTAATCTAAGTGCTTTTATGGAATTTGAAACTACACATTTTTGCTTTTAAAACCTCCAAATATTAGTCCCATTTACTTCCATTGTAAGTAACCAAATTTGTTTTGTGATTTTTGTGATAATTAATATTATGCCAAAATGCAGTCTATTGAGCATATAACTAGCAACCTGGAATATTCCTTTAACTCATTTTCTGACTGACTGACAGTCACTGACAGAGGAAATGAAAGCACCTCACAATATACAAGCCTTTTCCATGAGCTCTAATCACAGTCCAAAAACAAAAACATAGTTCATTTGTAAAGCTCAGATCAGCGACTGTTCCATTTATTCATCACACATGACATATGACACACATGTGCAAGAGTGGCCTGTCTGTTGATCACCCAAACAGCTTTGAGGGAACCGGTATCTTCTGCTTTTCTAGAAGCAGATCTATGATAATATCTTTCTCACTCTGCTGGCCAAATCTTCAGATGCTGGCGTAGTTCACACACTCAGACCAGGCCTCCACATTGCACTTGTCTATCAGCTCTTTTATGCAGAAGTGATTTTGCAAGAAAATGCCAACATTGTATCTCACTTTACAGTGATGTGAAACAGACAACTGCTTGCATTAATGTCACTGCAAAAGAGTTCTGCACCGTATGGGCTAGTCTGGTGCGATGGTGGTAGACAAAAAGATTCGGATGAGTTTAAGTCTAATTTCAAAACACTGAATGTTACTTTACTGCTCATATTGTGACTCCAATTGCTGTGCTTCAGTGAATTTAAGAGGTGTTTACCTTTTCCCCAGCGAAAAGAAAAGCAGGACAAAGAAGCAGCAAACTTGACCATCATTGCAGTTCTTCAAAAGCAGATCACAGAGTTACAAATTCAAGTATGTTTGACCTTTTTCATTTCATGGCACATCAGTTTCTCTTTTTGCACTTCAATAGGCCCAGCAGTGTACTTATCCACAGTGTTGGGGGTAATATATTACAAGTAATGCAAGTTACGTAATCAGATTACTTTTTTCAAGTAACTAGTAAAGTAACACATTACTTTTTAATTTACAAGAGAATATCTTTCTTACATCTTTTTCTTCATCTGTATTCTACTGTACGGACGTAAATTTACTTTCCCTTCAGCCTGAGATTAATTTCACTTTTGGTGTGAAAAGGCTTTTATATTTGCTAAAAATAGAACTTTTTTATTTTAAAATCAAACAAGCAAGCCCTGTCCAGATTTAAAAAGTAATGCAAAAGTAACGTAACGCATTACTTTCCATAAAAAGTAACTAAGTAACGTAATTACTTAGTTACGCAATATTGTAATGCATTATTTTTAAAAGTAACTTTCCCCAACACTGCTTATCCATAGCTTCACAGACTGAATGTCAGTTTTGCTCATGAGTGATTGGACAATCAGTATTTATGGTCATTTTAGCTAATTCACAAATGAAAAGTAAAAGTCTGTCGTTTAAGGGTTAAATCACCCAAAAATGAAAATTACTTATCAGTTACTCACCCTTAATGAGGTTTGCTATCATGTGTCAAGCAAGTATGTTTAATGCTTCTGTTTACCGTATTTGATGTGCTCTATGTATGTGTGTTGATCAGTGTTTATATGTTAAAATATTTAATCTGTTCATCATAAAAAGTGATCAATAGACTTGGATTAAACCGCTCCAATTAATATGGATTACTGTTGCAATGTCTTTATGAACTCATACAAAATCAACAAAATCAACTTTTGAAAGAAATTCGACTTTCAGTGGAGGGACAGAAATGTCTCAGGTTTCATTAAAAATCCTCATTTGTGTTTTTTTGAAGATGAACAAACGTCAGGCTCAGAATGACATGACGATGAGTAATTAATGACAGAATTTTTATGCCTTTTGAAGGTTTAAAGCAGGGCTGCCCAAACTCGGTCCTGGAGGGCCGGTGTCCTGCAAAGTTTAGCTCCAACCCTAATCAAACACACCTGAACCAGCTAATCAAGCTCTTACTAGGCATGCTAGAAACTTCCCGGCAGGTGTGTTGAGGCAAGTTGGAACTAAACTCTGCAGGACACCGGCCCTCCAGGACCGAGTTTGGGCACCCCTGGTTTAAAGTTTCGATGATACAGAAGTAGCGACAGTTTTTTTTCAGTATTGTGACGTACATCTGAGCGTGAAGGCCTGTCCAAACCAAAGACGATAACTATAACTATAAAGTTTTAATAATCCTTCCAATTCTATGAGAATAGAAAAGTCCAACACAGAGGAACAATATAGTCTGAATCACTTTAATACATTTTTACCAACTGATGAATGATAGAAACATTGACACCCAATCAGAATCTACTCAACATTAAAGAGCATAAGAATGTAAAACAGTGAACAACAGAACCTTATAAAAACATCTTTTGGGGTGGACGATAATATAGTTATCATAATTGTTATCTTTCTATTTATCGTTCTTGGCATGAATGGGCCTAAACCTTATGTAAAAGAAAAAATGTAGAGTGAGGATATTTCTATCGGAGTTATAACATTTTACGAGGAAAAAAAAGAAGAAAGAAACATATATATATCACACATTCAGTTATTTTACATGTACAAATCCAGACATATTGCAAACTGGTATTTGTTATCATATTATTTTAATTTATCATTATAATCTTAAACACACTGGTTTGTAGTTCAAATAGTTTTACAGTTTACTGCACTGTTATTTGCCTATTGTGCTTAATGAAGTGGAAGTCTCACACATTCACAGAAAATAGCTTACTTCCGGATAACAAGCAGTTACAAAATAGACAGGGTGAATTTTAATTTCATGATTACTTTAAGCAAGGAAATTCAACTGCAGCTTATTCTGAGATGTAAAGATTTTCTAAATTTTGATTGTCACTTGCTAGCCACATGTTTTACACATCTTGTCAAGCCGAGGTGGTGCACCCAGACAAATAAATCTTCCAGTAAGACCGCAGATTACAATTAGACTGTGTTACTGTGTCAGAAGCTACATAGTGAAGCTAATACACGTATGAGCATGCTAATGCTAGGTACTGCAGCACATCAAGGCACAGAGGAACCAAAACGAAACTTCTGACATGAAATGAAATTAGTCAAATACACGTGTCACAATAAGCCATCAGAGCCATGATCACGCACGCATGCTGTGGAGCCAAACTTCTCCTTATTGAGAGAACATTTTCTCAAATAGCCACACAATGGCCAGGAAACTCTTAGCACCTCTCAACACGTCTGCCTCCATGTGATTTGTAGCACCCCACTGTTCAGTAGATTTACAACCAGAAACCCCGACGTGCAGGTTCACGATGAGCATAGCTGATTACAAAGATAACGGAAAACCTCCTCCCATTGTAACCGGTTAACCGTGCTGCCTGGTTCATTATTGTCTTGCCACATAGCATTGTCAAAAAGGTGCTAGTGAGATAAACTGCTGTTCACATGGTGCAACAAGAAGAGAATAAAGCCACGTGACAAACAATCAGTCTGTAGCTAACATATATGTGACCCTGAACCACAAAATCAGTCATAAGGGTCAATTTTTCGAAATTGAGATTTATACATCATCTGAAAGCTGAATAAATAAGCTTCCCATTGATGTATGGTTTGTTAGGATAGGACAATATTTGGCCGAGATACGTCTATTTGAAAATCTGGAATCTGAGGGTGCAAAAAAATAAAAATAAATATTGAGAAAATCGCCTTTAAAGTTGTCCAAATGAAGTTCTTAGCAATGCATATTACTAATCAAAAATTAAGTTTTAATATATTTACAGTAGGGAATTTACAAAATATCTTAAAGAAAAAGAAATGATCAATATTTATGAGAACTTTTATTTGAATATATATATTTTTAAATTCTTTAGAATTTATAACAACATATAAAATGAATAAACAATTGATGAAACCTACATCTTTTTCTAATGAAAACAATATTAACAAAATATATTAATTTTACTTGAATAAACTCCTTTTTCAAATTTAGACTACTTGGCATGAAAACCTTTGCTCTACAACACTTCAGGCTGCAGTTCATTTGATATACTTTATTTGCGATGTCACTTGCATTTATTATCTGTTTATAGTGCTTTCATATTTAGCAATAAAATTCAGTCCTAAAAGTGGGAAATATTAAAAAATGATTTTTATTTTATAATTTATATTCTATTCTGTTATTTTTGTAATTTCTATTAAAATAATACAAATATTTAAATATTTAATATTTGAATAAATATTACATATTTTTTACATCCTTTTTTATTATTTGAAAAAAAATAAATAAAATGAAAAAACTTTCTGCATTTTTAGATTTTCAAAAAACTTCATTCAGTATGATTTATAAGGTTGTTTCCTCATGGGGACCTGTCCCCACAAGGTCCAAATTTACTGGTATTACTATCATTGTGGGGAAATTTGCTCCCCATAACGTGATAAATACCAGGTACACACACACACACACACACACACATTTCTTAGGCATCTTTTAAAACCAATAAATTGTTTAATTCCTAGATGGATATTTTTTCCCAATATGAAGAAGTTTGATTTTACAGAGAGAAACTTTCCTGTAGTTTTGATTCTAATGCAGAAATTTGCCCATGATGTTTCCTACTCTTCCCTATCTGTAGCGAACAGAAACACTGTCAGTGGTTTGAGGTCTGGTGAGAAACTGCCATTATCAGAAAACCTGTAGGTGTGAGCGCCCCTAAACACCTCCTGCTTGCTGACTGATTTTCTGTGGTTTCGGTGGCAAGGGGAGCCAGTCTGATTAAATTAGATGGATTCTTATTTCTCATAATCTGGTTTGTTACTGATAGCATTGTGTTTAGCTCATAAATGTTGTAGTCAAAACTCTTTGGGAGATTGTGTTAGAGTTCTGTGATAGCTAGAAGTTCTCATATCAGTCTGTACTGATGTAGAAATATAATGCTGTTGTGTTTTAAACAGCAATAGGAATGTATGCATTCTCAACGTTAATTCCCACATGCGTGGTTTTGAATTGAGAGATGTGTGTGGCTATGATCAACATCTCCTTATTTAAAGAGCTGCTAAGCCATGTGCCATCTCTGATTGCTCTCTGGTTGAGCTGTAGTCTCAAATTTAGAAATAACACTCTAAAAAAAAGATGGTTCTTTAAAGGTTCTTTACATGCAGTAATGGTTTTATTTAGAACCATAGCATTCTGAAGAACCCTTTTATGCTGAAGTGCTCACATACTACTTTTGGCCTTCATAAACAATTGTTTTGACAAACAAATTAAAATAGACAAACTGTATATCTAAACTCAGTTGTGCATTTCAGATGCTGTCAAATCCTACAACCTCATCATCTGCAGAGAGAAACTGCCATTCAATCACAACAAAATACAGATAATAATTAACTTAAAGGCATCATAGAGGGTTGTGAAGATATTTCACTGGAGCTTGGTCTTCAATACACTATTTTATGTTCTATTTTGTTTTATTTCTTTAAGCAAACAATTGTTTTCACAATGAATTGTCATTCATTAATGTATTCTGCTATTAACTGTTGTTAGAACACTGTCATTTGTGCTAGAGTTTCACGTAAAAAAGTACCTGACAAGTTGTTGTTGTTGTTGATTTTATGTAAAACTCTAATAGACACTTCAAGATATTATAAGACCAGGCAGATAGAGGGGTAAAAAAACAATATTAATAAATAATGTATACAAATAATACTATGATATTAACATACTAATATTAATGAAAAACTATCATTAAAAAGGTATATAGCAAAACCTATATAGCATTTTCAAAGCATGGTTCTATATGGAACCCTATAAAAAAGGTTCTATTTAGCACTAAAAAGGGTTCTGCTATTGTTACAAGCCGAAGAACCCTTTTCTGGTACTATTTAGAACCATTTTTCTTAAGAGTGTGGTCGTGAAAGCTTGTATACGTCTCATTCTTTCTTCTCATAAAAGTGAACGCTCTGAGAACCTTGAAACCTCAAACCATTATCACGGCTACTTTATGCAGCTATTTCAATCACGTACTCACTAAAGAGATGCAGAAAGTCTCTGCCATAGAAGAAAGCAGAGAAAGAAAAAAATACGTCAGTGTTTCAGAAGTATTGACCTATTGCTGCAGTCATAGTGTCTGTTCAAGTCTGTCTTTGGTTTCCTGTTCTTGATGTGAGGAGGTTTGTCACGTTTACACTCTGTGCTGAGATAGACTGCGTCTGTACTTTGACTTCGCATTTGCTCTTTATACTGCTATTAGCTTTAGTCTTGAAGGACTGAAGACAGAGGACAAATGAGTTGGACTTTCATCATAACATCAATTCTAAGTAGACCACGGTAGCAGAATATTAAAAACATGTTTAAATGTTTAAATAAATTTGAATACATAATTAATTTGAATTCATTTTCATTTTAAAACATAATTTTAAAAATAATAGAAAATAAATACATAAATAAAATGAAAATAAATACAGTTAAAAATGAAAACAAATAAATATTTTTTTAAATGCATTTAAATTAGAATAATTAGTCATCCCATTATTATTGTTATTCATTAAAAAAACACTTACTATATTACTATATATTCAACAAAACCAATCTCTAAGACAGTGAATGCAAATATCTGACTCTACATGTCACTATGCTATCTGCAAAGACACACTAAATCTATAACTAGGCCTGCAACAGAATATTAAGAATTAATAGACCTATCAAAGGCAAGATAATAGATAAAGAAACAAAAATGCACTATGAGGATTTTTTTTTTTGCCTAAATATGTGAGACATCTTTTTTCACTTTCTGTGGCAATTGTGGTTAATTGTGGTAATTCTGCATATGCATATGTCAGTGTAGACACATTAGTGCTGTGTGCCTTAAAGAGACAGTTCACCTAAAAAATGAAAATTCTGTCATCATTTACTCACCCTCATGTCATTCCAAATCTGTATGACTTTTTCCTTCTGTGCAACACAAGAGAAAATATTTTGTGTTCTGCAGAAGAAAGAAAGAAAATCATACAGGTTTGAAACTATGTGCATACGATATTTTTGGATGGATTATCTCTTTAAAGCTTAAGTGCCAATATAATCATGCCTTAAATGTTAGGTTCTGTATAATGTTTTCAATCAGAATGATTATGTAGTCTTTGTGTAATACAGGATTGATCTAATTCTTTACAGATTCAAAGCCTC
Organism: Sinocyclocheilus anshuiensis; assembly: GCF_001515605.1. Taxonomy (NCBI): domain Eukaryota; kingdom Metazoa; phylum Chordata; class Actinopteri; order Cypriniformes; family Cyprinidae; genus Sinocyclocheilus; species Sinocyclocheilus anshuiensis. Next base: position 228,413 of record NW_015546102.1, on the reverse strand, counting down.
TCCAAACATACTATGTTTTCTCAACCCGCACCGAGGCCTTCCACATCCACCTCTCGGAAGCACAATGACACCTAAAAATGGACAGCTGCCCTAACGTCCCGTCATCCTATCTCCAGAAGCACGCCATCCGGTGAGACACTGAAGATGTTCTATTAAGAGCGCTACCCACAGCTGCAGTGTCCACTATGAGAGAGTCTTCACAGCCCCAGCTTTTAAACATGCTGCAACACTTTGAGTGTCATGAGCAGAGACACACTGTGACAGTTTTGCCATTAACACTTGAAAGTGACAGCAAGATTTCTCATTCTTAGCAAAAAAAAAAAAAGTTGTTAAATGTCTTAGATCTAACATTCAAGTAAACATCACAAAGCACTTAGTACTGTCACACTGTAAAAGAGGTTTTAGTCATGGTCAGCCGCAAGTATCTTAATGCTGGATACCTGTACTGAAAATCCGACTGATTGAACAACAGTGATTTCAGCCAAATGAATCTCTATTTGACCCAGTGTCACTGGAATTTATAGTGTTTTAGCCTCCAGGATTTCTCTCTGCTGTTTCAAATGTATAAGGATTTGATCAACTTTATGTCAGTGTCAGTAAATAAATCAATATGCAGTGAACAGCACATATGTAATGCACTGAAATATCAGTTCATTTTTAAACAATTTTCACACTGTGTACTATGATCAATGGTATAGTGATAATAATATAAGATTATTTAATCATTTTAATCTGTCTTTTCTTTTATTATTTTCTCTTTATGTTCTTCTATAAAACCTATGTCTCAAATCTACAAATATAATTAAAAAATGTATTTTAATTCGAAATCGAAAACACGTTCATCATAGAAGAGGTGTATTCAAGTCATTGTATGTATGGATTGCATTTGAATGTATTTTTGAAAATACAATAACACCCAGCGTTGGCTGAAATGTTATTTCTGTAAGAATAATTGCAGAAAACCACACCTGGGGCAAATATAAAATCGTCCCACATAGACAAGAAGCCAAAAATCCTAATGTGATTTAGATCACTATGGGCGTCTACAGTAATCAGACTACATCATAACATGCAGTTCATAGAACAACCATTTAGGTTCTTTTTCAACTGGCATTCAAATGCATGGAGTTGTCGCTGCAGGCACTTACAAAAATGGGGTGAAATGTTTGTGAGACACGATCAAACACGGTCGCGTTCAGGAAGTTAAAATGTGTATTTAAGGCGCGTGTTTGCGCGGAGGCAGGTCGAGCGCAGCAGTCATCAGTAGCGGAGCACAACAGCGCAGCGCAACAGGTGAGTCCCGTCCTGACTCAGGACAATCAGTTTAGACCGACAGCGTGCAGCAGACTTTAATCTTGATGGATGCCTTACTTCTCTTACCTCGATTTCTAATTGCATTTTCATTCGAATAGAAGGCAGGTGTCATAACTTAAAAAATTCGCTTTGGATAAAGTTTCAGTTATCTTGACGCATTGACCGAGGTACGTTTTAAGAAATCTTCGTGTCTGCACATACTTTGCTAGGTAGGCTAATTCTAACTTTATGGAGAAATTTTAAGAGATAGCCTACTAGTAGTCACACACTTAGAGTGTGCACAGCCGGTGCGCCAAAGTTTTTCCCATTCACAGCCTGACTGGTAGTAGTTCAACATCACTAAAGCCAGTTTATACAACCTCCGCGTTGGTCTTTCAATGTTGTTAAATTTGGATTCAGCTGCAGACAGAACATTACATTGCCTAATGCAGGAGTTTTCAAACGGGGTCCGGGGACCCCCATGGGGCGCAAGGGGGTGCTAGGGGGTCTGGGGAAAATGTCAGATTAAAAGAAAAATGTAAAATGAAACGGAAAATGGAAATTAAACAAAATGGGAAAGGTAACATTTTATCAAAATGTAACAATATAATGATTTTATATTGCTTTCTATAGACTAATCTGAAATAATGAGAAGAATCACTATTTGATTCTTTCGATAGGCCCAGTTTTAACTTAGCATAAGAAATAAAAAGCATGTGCTTTTGTGAAGCATACACTTGTTATTTATCATATTTTATTTTTATTTGATTATTTATAGTTATCGTTCCTTCCTTTTTCATGCGTATAAGGTAGCCTAAAGATATGTTGTACATAGGCTATTGCATCATATTATCTCTCCTTTATCTTGTTTATTGCTTTCAAGGTATAAAACTGCTTTGGAGCAGTATTTTTGTAAAAAGTGTTGCTATACAAATAGCATAGGCTACTTAATTAAAAATGTTTCTTCTCAGGTTTAAGTCAACAGAAAAGATATACATTATGAACTACAACTTAAATATTTTCAAGATAACAGCTATGATAATAATTTCTTTTGGCTTTAGTACAATACAAAAGCCAATTATTTAATTGTGAATGTAACATGTATGCATGAAAATATAGCTCATGTTCATGGATGCTGAACAATTGTCCTAAATGAATGGTCACGATTTATAAAAAAAAAATTCGCCGTTTTCCAACAGAATTACGCGATCAGTAGAGGTAGTAGCCTATAATGCCGTGACACATAGCTAGGCTATATAAATGCACAGAGAACAACCAATTAAATATTTTCTTTAGCTAGCCTACTACTTAAGTTTTCTATTAACTATGATATTAGCCCATAACCTGAACAACATGTCATTGTGCCTGAGACAAAAATAAAGGTGCTATTCATAATTCTAACCTTTTCAAATAGGCTTAAATGATCGTCTTAATTTAATAACACGGCCTTATTATTAGGGAAATAAATATATAGTGTTAAATGCTTGTTGAAACTGTTTGTACTTGCATTTGATGTTCCTTAAGTCTCGACATCAGGTGATTAACGACTAAAACAAAACCAAGTAGTTATTGGCAATGATACCCTGGGCTCCATTGCAGGCCGTGGAAGTGACGTGAGGTTGGTAGGCTATATCACGCTGACAGAGGATCAGTTTACTAAACAAGGCTTTGAGATCAAGTTGCCAAGAGGGAGCCTATAACAAAGTGTGCCGTGGAGTGCCTCGACTTCAAATCGTTTTTGCTTTATTTGGGAGGTTTTGATTGCAAAAGGCTGCATGGTAGAGATTTGACAGACCAATCCTATTGAGTTCTGTGAAGATCAGGTGCACAGGTGCACATTTCTTCACACCGGTGCTCTCGATCTAAATCCATTTTGCTCCATTTTTAGGCAGGATTGGAGAGCCGTGAGTGATTGTTGACCCTGAACCTGATAACGGAGAGTAAACATGCCGAGGTCATTTTTGGTGAAGAGCAAACGAGCGCACAGTTATCACCAACCCCGTTACCTGGATGACAACTGCATCCCAATTGAGAAACTTCTCACATGCCAAGGTACGAACTATAGGTCCAAATTAAAATAGCTACTATAGTAATTTATAGTAAATACTAAAGTGTTTTTGAACCATACTGTAGTAAAGTGTATTATACTGTATAGTATTTACAACACTTTGTTAATGAATGCTACAGCATACTGTAGTATTAACTATAGTGAACTGATAAACTGTAATAAATACTGTGGTATACTTTAGTTTTTACTACACTGTAGTGTATTGTAGTAAAATATTCCCTATAGTTGTAGAAAACTTAGTACAGTATTGGGTACAGTAATTTGTTTGTATTACTATATTTGTTATATTACCACAGCAACTATAGAATTACCACAACAGATTAATTCAAGTACTTTACTATAGTATGGTTCAAAAACACTATAGTATTTACTATAAATTACTATAGTATTTTTTCATGTGGGTAGTAATCAGGCATTGAAAAACGTTAATTAAAATAAAGATGGCTAATGCATTGTGAATTTTATTGGGTTTAGAAAGTCAAATGGGGCAGATCCCCGAGAGCCCGGTGGAGGTGGGTAATCATTCCCCTAAGGCCAGCATGGTGTGCACAGCGGATCATTCCTCTCAGCAGTCCCCGCTGAGCTGCGAGGGCAGTGTGTGTGACCGCTCATCCGACTATGAGGACTTCTGGAGACCTCTGTCATCGGGAACCTCTCCAGGTTGACATGTCATTCTCTCTCACTCTCAAAAAAGTTACAAAACTGTCACTGTGGCGGTAGCCTATACCTTTCAAAACAAACATGTACACAGTAGATAGCCTATTATGCTGGCTACTTAATGTGTAGGCTACGTTAGTAGCCTACCAATAACCTACACACCTTTGCTAAAATGTAGGCTAGCCTACCATTTAGGGTTAAATAAGGCGTAACCTAGCTTGCCTACCTTTTATATAGGGTACCGACACTTTGACAGCTTTGTAACATTTTTTTGGGAGTGTATCGATTTTACAGTTATGAAAACGCTTGTGCACAATACTCATTACACTTTCCTTTCAAAACATTTCACTCTAGATCTGGATAAATGCCCGGTGTCTTCTCCAGATGACTCTCAGCCCTTCGACATGACTTTCCGTCCGTATGTTTGGGCCCATTCAACATCCGAACTTAGACACCTCATTCAATCCTGCAACCGTGTTTCTGTGGATTCAGACATGGACAGAAGACCGGGTGCCCATCTACTCATTGAACCAACACAATCCGGGCGATTTTACCAGGACTATGGCTCTCTGACCACTAATTTGTTGGACAAAAGAGGCTTTTATGCCGACATCAAGATGTCAACTAAAGCAGCAGAAATTGACTCAGAGTCTGATATTATGTGCACGCGTCTTCAGCCAAATGGGTCGTACAAATGCGTAAAATGCACTAAGGTATCAACATTTCTATTATTTAGTGACTTCTAAAAATATATTTCTAGGCTATAGGCTATTTCTATCAGCAGCTTGTCCTTAACTATTCGCTCCAAATGATCTATTAAAAGAATAGAAAGTAATAGTTTTAAGAAATTCATAATTAGTAGGCTATTTGTCTAGAAAACGAATTTCCAGTATTTAAGTAGGCTATAGTAGCATATTTAAGCCCGTTCACACCAAGAACAACTTGGTTATATCGTCCACAACAAGGTTCTGTTTATTAAGCGCACGCTGCAGTAGCCTATGCCATAGCCTATCTGCCGCTATCAAACGACTGTTTAAAATTATATAAAATTAATTTTAAATTATTTAAAATTGAGAATTATGTTTCTTCTTCTAAACACTTGCACTAAACAGTTCTAAACATGCTTTTGTTCTTAAACAGGTGTTTTCGACCCCTCATGGGCTAGAAGTTCATGTGCGGCGGTCACATAGTGGCACGAGGCCCTTCGCGTGCGAAATCTGTGGAAAAACGTTCGGCCACGCCGTCAGCCTGGAGCAACATAAAGCTGTACATTCACAAGTAGGGCCTAAGCTTGCATCATCACAATATTTCATAATTCTGCCAGACGATCTCACTAATGACATTTTTTTCCGGCAGGAAAGGGTCTTCAGCTGCAAAATATGCGACAAAAGCTTCAAGAGGTCGTCCACTTTGTCCACGCACCTCCTCATCCATTCTGACACCAGACCGTATCCCTGTCAGTACTGCGGCAAACGATTCCACCAGAAATCGGATATGAAAAAACACACGTTCATTCATACAGGTGATTTATATTTTGATGAAAATAATGCACATACATTTTTCTGTCAAGTAGCCTACTGTTTGTGCAGTGATAAAGTCCATGTGAGTCAAAGTTTTGCTGAGACTAAAGAAAAAAAAAAAAGAGAAAAAATATTCTTTATATATTTTACAGGTGAAAAGCCCCACAAGTGTCAAGTGTGTGGCAAAGCCTTCAGTCAGAGTTCAAACCTCATCACGCACAGCAGAAAACACACAGGATTCAAGCCTTTCGGATGCGAACTTTGTGGCAAAGGCTTTCAGCGCAAAGTAGATCTGAGGAGGCACAAAGAAACACAACATGGACTAAAATAATAAGACCAAAAATATTATTTTTATGACTCTTTGTTTGCACGTGACACTTTGTAGAATTAGAAGGTAGCCTAATATTGTGTGGTTTTATGGATTAAGGCAATTTAGCAGTCAGAAATTTCAGATGCTCATGACAATTCCCGTTTTTTGTAACAAGCTGTGATATTTTCTCTTTGCCAAGTATTAAAAAAATTAACAAAATATCAGTTCTTATATTTTTACTTCAAAATATGTATTAAACATTTAAATGGATTAAAATGAAATGCTCCATCATAAGATCAATATGTAGGACAAAACAAATTTCATCAAGTCTGTAAACACATATTCTTGTGATGGTTCCAATCCTTACAGCAATTTACATTTACATTAACATTTAGCAGACTTGCAAGCAATGTACCTGTCAAACAAAGTAGTGGCTTGAAAATGAACATTTGAGGTAATTTATGTTGTAGAAGAAAACATGAAAGTACAAATTAACCACTACACCACTTTAACCACATATTTTTAATCTAAGAATATATTCTGCAATGTGTTGTACTGCATTTTAAGGTTTAATAAATGTGTTTAGAAAAAAAATCCTGACGTCATCAAGAGCATTACTTTGCATTTGCATTTAACATACTGGAATTTTTCAGAGTGAAGAATCCTTCAAAACTTCTGCTTAAGAGTAAAGAAGGTTTTTTTCCCCAAGCATATAAACAATGGATAGTTACAAACTACTAGATATCAATTACTTAAATAAAATATTGAGTATTTAAAAAGGAAATGATGCACAGAATCATTGTTTCAGGTAGGTTTTTAATATAAACTAAATGTGTGTGGTACATTATGTTTGTGGAGTAACAAAGGGTTTGAAGAGCAGCATGAGATTGTGTAGATCTTTGTCCTCCAATTTCAGCTCGCTCATGATAGAGGAGATGTACTCCAATGAAGATGGACTAGCCAATGACTCTCTTAGCAATGGTGACACTTCTGTTAATCTGAACAAATAAAACAGCTTTAGCACCACAGGCATGTAAACAGGTATGATTCAAAACAAAGGTTAGAGAGAATAGAGAGCACTTTGAAATTGTCACAGACAGAATATTTAACTTCAATACTATTAAGTACACACCTGTTAATTAAATGATCTGTTTAGGTATTGAAAATAATGATTCAATGTAAAGTTAAACACAAACACCTGCATTTATGCTACTTTAAGAAGTCATCCATCCATAGTTCTTCTTTCTCGAAGAGAAAAAAGGGTTATTGCAGCAGCTCGGATTCAACCTGTTCTACAGTTTCTGGTGCTTTATCTATTATTGAACTGCTCTCAACAAAAGCCCAAAAGGCCAGTGGCACACCTGACATAAGGCACAGAGAGGTGTGCTTCCAAATTATTCATGAAGGGAAAATAACAGGCCCATTGCTGATAAACAGATTGAAAGCCTCAAATGGTCTCTGAAACTAAATGTAGATGAGCAGCCAAAAACAGTTTGAAATACACTGAGATCAGTGAACAGTTATTTCCAATACATAATGTTATTAAAGGTATTTTCAAGCACATCATTCCAAACATGTCCCATCAAAACTAACACTTTAGATTTAGTAACACTATTCACTATTTTCCAAGAGTTTTCCCTTAAAAAAAACGTATTTATAGCAAGAAAGGTAGTCGTTGTAGTAGTTATGTTTAGATATGATGTAGGGTTAAGGGATCTAGAATAAGGTCATGCAGAATGAGGCATTAATATGTGCTTTAAAAGTACTAATAAACAGCCAATATGCTAGCAATATGCATGCTAATAAGCAACTAGTTAATAATGAATAGTGATCCCTAATTTAAAGTTACCAAACAAAGTTATAACACATACTTTTGGGGGTTCTCAGAACATCACAATTTTTACCCTGCTGATGCACATTTGTTCTCATGGGATCTAATAACCAAACAAAGCTTTTCTTTGATGAACTGGTGAAATTCTCCAGCCAGTCAATAATAAATCAGAGCCATGTCTTTAGGCAGATCTTTAAATGAGGAGTGGTTTAATTGGGGTTGCATGTTGGCTCTTCAGGTGGAATGTTTCCCATGCTGTTACTGCAGCATCACGGATCCACAGCAATCAGGCCGTGATAAGATATGGGCTTCTGTTGACACAGCCAGGGAGCAGCACGGAACTCTCCTCAGAGTTAGTGGCTCTGTCAAGCATTCATAAACCTGAGGGAAGTCATACACACCACCTGGCACTATACAAACATGATTGTGTAGCCTTTTCTACCACACACACATTATACGCACTTTAAAACAATGTAATTTCCTTTAACAGAACTGCAAGATGGCATTCTGAAACTGTCTCGAGTCAATGACAAATAAGAGAGTTACCAGTAAATCAAAGGAAGAATCTAGTTTGAAATGTGCAAAAATGTAATTATAATTAACATTTTCCTACCATATATACATGTGAGTGTACACACCTTAATAATTTGATTTAAATAAATAAATATATTATATATATATATATATATTCTTTCTTCAATTTTAAATATAGTTTTAAAAGTTTTTATTAACAAATATCATGAATTATTATATTTGGGGAGTCACAGCTTATTACATTTTACAACCTGGGCTAAACTTGCCTCGCCATAAAAATATCAAATTATGATATTTTAGAGACTTACTGACCTTGACACATAGTCATGAGGGTCTACAGGGGTGCTTTTTATGATATTTTGATTTTCAAAGAGTTTTATTTTTTTCTGCATATAGGTAGTGCTACATGACAGATTTTTTTAATTAATAGAGCCAGCAAATCTCTCTCTATATGTGTGTGTATACATACATACATACATACATACATATACATATACATATACATATACATATA
>NW_015546102.1:216454-219365 GCF_001515605.1 Sinocyclocheilus anshuiensis | reverse complement strand
GAGAGGAGAAAGAGAGAGAGAGAGGAGAAAGAGAGAGAGAGAGGAGAAAGAGAGAGAGCGAGAGAGAGAGAGCGAGAGCGAGAGAGAGAGAGAGAGAGAGAGGAGAGGAGAAAGAGAGAGAGAGAGAGGAGAAAGAGAGAGAGAGAGGAGAAAGAGAGAGAGAGCGAGAGAGAGAGAAGAGATAGATAGATAGATAGATAGATAGATAGATAGATAGATAGATAGATAGATAGATAAAAGATATCTCACTGTAAAATAAATCCACAATCAATCCTCAAAATTTTCTTTATCAAGTAGACAAATATTAACTTGGAGCACAAAGAAATGCACACAAATCATACACGCACTCGCACAGACATAAATCACTTGTGTCTTATAGCTTTGCATAGTGTGTTCCTGAAGAGAAAACAATGCTCCCTGATTTCCTCAGTGCTGTTCCCATATACTCTTGTTAAAGCCAGGCCCTCCAGCTGTTGATCTGTCTACCACATACTTTCACTGTCAGAGCACAGCAGGCCACCGAGGTGCCATAAAGCCCCAATCAACAGTCATCCTCAGATAAACCCACAGCATTATCTGCAGTTGTAATATTCTGAGTCTTTATACAAGCACATGTTAGCTTAGTTGGGCCAGCCCGGCTAGCCTCTCATGGCTAATACCAACACATGTGGCACTTTCCCATGCATGAGAAAATGGACAAAAGCCATGCAGTAGTAGATAATTAGCTTAAGCAATCTAAAGATCTGTTTGACATCTAAAAGATACATTTGTTGTGACTCGACTCTGGTTGGAAGTAATCTGGACACCCATTTAGTTCTGAGGGACAATATACCATCTATCAACAACCTAGAAACTTCAGAAAATGCTTGAATCCAGTTTCAATGTATTGAATATTAATTTGATACTTACACTGACAGAAGAACCACAGCAATTAAAGTCCATTCTGGCCTTTTGTGAATAATATTAGTGTTTGTAAACCTAAAACAAATGACAATTCATAGCACCATTAACAAAAATGCACTTAAAAGCTTTAAAAATTTGAATGTGCATTGATGTCAGTCATAAAGACTTGTGCATGCATATGATACGGGGAAATGAGTGCAATATTAAAGTCAAACTGCTTTATTTGGTGTAATGTTTTTGAAGTTTGGATTTAGTAGCTCTCAACAGGAGAGACAGAATTCCTGGAAGCAGGTTCAACCCAAAGGTGAAGTGCCCCTTCAGAGGCATGGTAAATCATCTTCATAGTGTGACACACTACTTCCTGTTGACAGCACTTCTATGGCAAATCATAATTTATTGGCCGTGAAACTCAAAACTTCATGGTTTAGGCCAAAAAGGTCAAACGAGTGTCTGATAGGCAGACATAAACACTGATTTTACCCTGTCATCCACTATTATTGAAAGGTTTGGGGTTGGTAAGATTTTATTAATGCTTCAGAAAGAAGCAATTATTTGATCAAAAATACAGTAAAAACTGAAATATTAGAAGCTAAAATAACAGTTTTTTATTTTAATGCTTTTTAAAATGTAATTACTTCATTGATGACAATTCTGAATTTTCAGCAGCATTCAATGTCACATGATACTTCAGAAATCATTCTAATATGCTGATTCGGTGTTAAAACATTTCTTAAAATTATCGATGTTGAAAATAGTTGTGCTGCTTATAACTTTTTGGAAATCATTTTTTCCCCTCATTTTTTTGGATTCTTTGACGAATAAAAATTTCAGCATTTATTTGAAATAGAAATCTTTTGAAGCATTATAAATGTCTTTACTGACACTTTTGATTATTTTTAGGTATCCTTACTCAATAAAATGATGAAAGTAATTAATACTTTTGAACAGTAGTGTACATGTATTACCTTGTCTAAAATTCTTAACTCTTCGTCTAGTGTGCAATGTGACTTACCTGAATGTCCTGACCAAATTATTTATGTCATTGATTACATCACTCATCGTTAGACGCAGGGGTCCCACAGCATCTCTCAAGCTTTGAAAAGATACAAAGAGGGGGCAGACTTTTAAATGAGATGTTTATTAACTGATATGTACTTACATCAAAAAATTATTTTTTTTTTTAATTAAAACAAATAAATAAAAAACACACTTAACACTTTTGCTACTATTGAGGTGGGATATGGTTAAGGTTAGGGACAGGTTTGGTGGTATGGTTAGGTTTAGCTTAGGTTTAAGTGTGGGTCAAGGTAGAGGTAGGATCAACAGTGTAATTACAGATTAATTACATATGTAACTACTGGGATGTATTTTTAAATATAGGTACAATGTAAGAACGTGTGTACACAATAAGTGCATTGTATCAAATATTAATTTAAATGTAACTACATAGCACAAAGATACTTGAAATATAGTTGGTTCTAAGGAGGTTACGATTTGCAAGAAGACTATGAGTACTAGGTACTTTGATTTTCTTTCCAGCACATCTTAGAACAGTAACACAGGGCACCCTTTATACAGATTTCAAGCATGTCAAATGCACAAGATAACATTATTATAGTGCGAGCAAAACATTGTTAATGGTGTCTGAAATGACAAACACTGATCCAACCATTGCTGAACACTGACCTCTGGCTGAGCTTCTCCACAGCAATGCGTTTCTGAATCAGATGCTGTGCATGAGAATCAACCAAGGGCAGAGGAGGGTCCTTCCCACTGTCCTGCAGGACCATGAAAAAAAAAGTGTCAATCAAGAATGTAACATGCAGAAATCAATGAGAGATGCTGCCAGTTATCGTGAGGAACCTCAGTCTAACAAGCTTGAATTGAGCACCCACAACACAGGACAGTCCAAGTAACTGCAGGTTCAGACTTCAACATGCACATACTTGTATGTTAAAGCTACACTTTCCCAACCAAAAAAAAAAAAAAAAAGTAAGTCATTTAAAGT
>NW_015546102.1:211492-216313 GCF_001515605.1 Sinocyclocheilus anshuiensis | reverse complement strand
CCCCAACAAAAAAAAAAAAAAAAAAAGTAAGTCATTTAAAGTCACATTTTCTTAAAAACATTAAGTCATTAAAGTCATAAAGTTCAAAACATATTTGTGGCTGTCAAACATTAGCAGCTCAGGTTCATAGTAGGGTTATTAAAACTAAAACCATTAAAACAAAGTAAATGTTAACTGAAATAAAATGTAAATAATACTAAAACAACAATTCACACATCCACTAAAAAACCCACTGTGAAACCATTTGGTAAAAATCACTGCAAAAAATATCTCAAGTTAGTTTTTTTAGAAAAAAAAAAAAAAATCATCAGTGTAAGTCTTTAAGTGTAACTTTAAGGTGAGACAGGCAAATCATTCAGTTCCCACCTGTGTGTCTTGAGTGTTTTTGATGGCATCTGTCTTGACCTCTTCAGGCAGAACATACGTTCCTTTATAAAACTCTCTCACTCTCAGCTCCAGCAACTCTGTCTCCTTCTGCAGTGTTTCAAAATCAGGAGCTGAAGCACTGGGTCTGGAAGAACTTCCACTGTTCGGTCTCAAGCTCACTTCCACCTCAGCCTCATCCAGGTCATCTTCATCCAGTTCCTCCACTTCCTGTGCAGAAACCTCTGTTCCAGAGGCATAATCAGGCCCATAAAGAAACTTCATGGTTTCCTCAGTTCTCCACTCCATAAAAGTTTGTCGTAGATGCTCTAGCAGGCACAAACTGATGGTTGTAGGAGTTGTTTTAGCTTTGTTATGGTCCTTCAACAAGCCTTTGAGGCCTGCAGCTCCTCTCTTACTCATGCTCACCTGAGTGATGTTCAGACCACTAGTGGAAGGGGTGGAGTTTCCAATCTCAGACTGTGAAGAAAGGTTAGTTTCCTGTTGGGTTGCAGTGTCCTTCAGACTACACCGATTCAAAAGCTCCAGAGTTCCTTCAACATCAGATCCAGCAGATGTGGTTTTATTTGGTATAGACAGACAGGCAGTTGGGTCTGTCTGTGGTTGAGGAGTTTTTGAAGATCCACTTTCATCATTATTTTCTCCATCGAGTGTTTGTGTTGGTTCAGGATGTGCATATCGCTTATTTTCAGCACTCAACCTGTCCTCACTCACTCCGTCCCTCTTTGGCAGTTTTCCCCAGTGTACCCTCGCGTGTTTATGCTGTCTGGACACCACACTGGAGACAAAGTCTTGCTCAATGTCACTGTTGTCGCTCTGGTTGAAGGGAGGGGAGTCCTTGTGAGATTCAGGAACTTCTAGGACAGCATTCTCAATGTCAGCTTCTGTCACAGGCTTGTCTACCAACTTTATTTCCTGTCCAGAGCTGCCTCTGTAGACAGATGAAAATACATTGTGAGTCAGTTCATACAAATATAATCTACTAATTTCTTTAGAATGTTATGTCACTGCAAAAGATCTTCTACTAAAACATGAGATTTCTCTAAGACAAACAAAACAGCTTGTACATACCCCTCTCCTTCGTTCATCAGCTTAACTTCAGGAGGCCTTTCATAAAAAAGAATGTAATTTTTTTTTAGAAATAAAATGCTAAACATTGTTACATGAAATAAAAAATATGACAAAAATGCTAAAAATCTTATTGCTGAATCCACTACCGCTCAAAAATGTGGTGTCTGAAGTTATTCTTTTTTTTTGTTTTGAAAGAAATGAATACATTTATTCTGTAAGGACATATTAAATTAATAATAAAGACATGTGTAATGTTATAAAAGTTTTATATTTCAAACAAAGGTTATTCAGGTTATACATAATAATAAGAAATTATTTTTGAGTACCAAATCAGCATATTAATACAATATTTCTGTTTTTACTGTACTTCTTATCAAAATAAATGCAGTCTTGGTCAGTATAAGAGACTTCTTTCAAAAACATAAAAAAACCTTTCAGAATCCAAACTTTTGAACAGTAGAAGAAATGTAATACAATTAGTTATTATATAAAATAGATATGTGATTAATAATACATATTTTTATTAATAAATTACACATTCACCTAATTATAATTAAGTTTAAGTAACACAGTTAAGTAATTGATTGAAAGATACACTACCTCTCCTCCTTTCTAAGCCAAAGTGGTGTTTTTGATATCTGGAGCTCAAAACATTTGGAGGCTTTGTAGCAGAAATTACTGCAAAAACACTGTAAAATTAAACAAACAAAAGAAAATGATGAACTTGTCTGCTTAATCTACTATTAGTTATTAAAAGAGAAATTAAAACAAAGCAAGGAATAAAATCATACCTTGCGCTCTGTAATATCATAGACTCTGTTAGTTTTGGTGGATATTTTAAACTGTTGAGTGGGTATCTGAAATGTAATAAACTCTTATGAGACAGTCAGAAACATAACTGATAATGCAAATTAAAAACGAGGGAAAGAAGTGATGTTTACTCTGTAATCCCTAAAAGGTTCTTACGTTAGTTAGTTTATTTGGACACCTAGGATATCCACACAGTTTAGCAATACACCTTTCTTCCACTGTGTCTTTGTAGTTGGCAGGAGTGATGTGCCATGCCTATAGAAAACAGTACATTCTCTTTGAAGCACAACAAACAACTATTTAAATCTCCAGCTGAACTGTATAGAGGCCAATTACAGTACGTTATGTGACTTACACAGTCGATGAGGAACTCCTCTGTCACACTGTCCTCTAGCAGCCGCTCAACTACCTGCAGGGCTTTGCGCTCCAACTCTAGCTTCTGTCTGAGCGCCACTTTAATAGCTTCCCTCCTGCAAACATTACACTCCATGTAACCTGTATCACTTTAATAACGATATCAACGTATCATATAAAGTGTTACTCAAAAACACTCCAACTAAAGTAAACAAACATACTTTCTCGCCTCATCCGCTGCTGAAATCACCTGGGTTCCTTTGCCCCCTAAAATTCAGGACAAATATTCTGTTAAAATGTAAAAACAAAAACTTCGAGGAAAAATTCCATATACTACCTTTCTTCTTTGATTTCGAGGCTCGAATCTTTCCTGTCGCCTCCTTGCTTGTTCATCCGCTGCTGAAATCACCTGGGTTCCTTTGCCCCCTAAAATTCAGGACAAATATTCTGTTAAAATGTAAAAACAAAAACTTCGAGGAAAAATTCCATATACTACCTTTCTTCTTTGATTTCGAGGCTCGAATCTTTCCTGTCGCCTCCATGCTTGTTTTCTCACAACAAAACTCCTTCCGCTTACGTCACAGCACTACGGCAAGCACCCAGCAACACGCTTCATTCTGCTGCAGTTTCTAAACATGCGGAGCTACATATTGAAAGTATAGCTGTAAGTGAGCGCGCTTTTGCAATTTGTATCTTGTTAAGTAGACGTATATCTCATTAACAAAATAAATCAGCAGCCATGCCTATACAAAGCTACGCGAAAGCATAATCTTATTGTAGAGCTTATTTTGAACACGCCAGTCGTATAGAGATTTTAGCTATCTTGCTAATGACTGCAATAACCAATTTGACATCAGTACAGACTCTGTGAGGAAGACTGAGGTGTATTTATTAATCTTTTTTATTATATGGATATTTTCTCTAATATGTGTGTCTGCTGTGTTTGTTAATGATAGCTGGACAGTGTGTGACAGCTCTTTATAAAGATGTCATGATTGATCATGATGTCAGTGCACTCTTGTCTTTGCACCTCATTATTCTGTTGTTATCAATTATATAATTTCTTTATACAGAAAGCCTTGATAACAGAAGACGTTTCTGGCCACCAAGATGGCTCTAGAACTGCTCTGTGATGTGGTCCAGAGATGTGTAAGTGTAGCTATGTTCTACTGTACATTTACAATGTGTCAGCTACGCACAGTCACCTATGTATTCATTTTTTCTTTAGCAAGCAATCAAGGATGAAGGCTTCTCACCGGAAGACTATGATTTATTCTTCACTGCAGGAAGAACCTGTATAGAGCAAGGCAACAGTGCTCAGGTTCTCAGCATCCTAGTTGATGAGAAGAACAAGGTGAGTTGAACAGTGTCTAGGGTGCTTTGTGACTCATGTATGAAGAGGCCAAATTCAGGAAGCTTTATCCTTGTTTTACTCAAGAGCATAGTGAGATGCATGGGCTGGAATCTGCTGGGGCCACTAGTACAGATCCTCTTGAAGAAGGAAGACAGAAACCTTCCACACTGCCATGCCATCCTGTCACATCTGCTGGAGGTTATTTGTGATTTGTTTTTAAACTGTGATGAGATATTTGGTTATGACCAGCATGCAGTTTCCATACTGCTTTCATTTATTCAGTGATGTTTTGTGAAACAGGTTTGCAGTCCTAAAGAGCTGCTGGTGGGTTTATTGGAGCAGGTGGAAGAGGCTGATACTGGCTCCATCGCTGAGACAGTTACTCTTCTCCTCAAGCCTTTACAAACAGGTTTCTCATCTCTTTGTCACTGAATCTTTAACACTGAAAGTAAATACATTGCAAGATTTGATCCTTTTAACATTTTTAATCTACACTACTGCTAAAAATTGTGGGGTTGTATTTTTTATATCTTTGAAAGAAGTCTCTTATGCTCAAAAAGGCTGCATTTATTTTGATTAAGTAAAAAAATAACAATTATAGAGTTAAAACAGTAAAATTAGTAGTTAAGTATTGTGAGATATTATTATCACAATTTAAAATAAATGTTTTCTATTTTAATATGTTTGAAAATGTAATTTAGTCCCGTCATTTAGAAAAACCCTTACTGACCCCAAACATTAGAGGTAGTGTAGATAAACTCTCTAGATTTCACTAACTGACTACTCATTTTGTTTGTCCAACTAGTCGACCATCCTGCCCATCCATACTAACTCTTCCATGTTACTTT
>NW_015546102.1:189317-211304 GCF_001515605.1 Sinocyclocheilus anshuiensis | reverse complement strand
TGAATATTTATTGAAAGGATCCTAAACTAAATGACTCCTCTTTCCCACCCATTGTCTCCTGACCTTCTCAGTGCTGCTGCGGCTGGGCATGAAGAAGGCCTCGACTGTGGGCATGGCTCTCTCCACACTTCTTAGCCAGGTGGCCAGATTGCCGGTGCCTGTCACCAAAGAGCAGGAGGAGGATGATGTTTTTGGTCTGTGTCACTGCTGCACTGCTCTTCTACATTTTGTCAAGCCCTTTGTTGAGGAGATCAAGGAGGTTGTGAAGGATAACAACAGAATATCCAAGGACAATGAGCTCAGAGTGGAACTACTCAAATTGTAGGTGCCCAATTTGTTGTTTAGAATTATGTAGATTGATTTTTTATTATTTTTATTATGCAATATAGCATACAATTATAATATTGGCCATTTATTTCTTAATCATATTTTTTATCCAGCTGTATGAAGAGTTTAAGTAAGCCTCTACTGGAGGTGAAGTTGAAAGATCCAGACACACTTCTGAAATCCCCTCTGAGAGACTTTGCTACAGAGATACTGGTATAATACTGCATGCATGTTCTTAACTATTACATTCCTTTATTGCACTTACACTACTGCTAAAATGTTTGGTATTTATTCAGCAAGGCTACATTAAATTGTTTAAAAAAAGACTTTATAAATATACTGTTCACTTTTAATGCATCAAAGTATCCTGAAAAAATGTTTCCACAAAAAAAACCTCTTAAGCAGCACAACTGTTTTCAACATTGATAATAATAAGAAACATTTTTTGAGCGGTAAATTAGCATATTGATTGATTTCTGAAGGATCATGTGACACTGAAGACGAGTTTTCAGCTTTGCCATCACAGGAATAAATTGCAATTAAAAAATGTTAAAATAGAAGAAGTTATTTTAAATTGTCAAAATATTTCACAATATTTCATAATATTGTATTTCTGCCAAATAAATTCTTCATTCTAAAAGACTTCTTTCAAAATCATTTAAAAATCATTCCAAAACCAAACTTTTGAACAATAGTGTAAGTTGCACTAATAAAATTGCATCAAGTAACAAAATGAAATTTAGAGGCATCTGCCAATGTATTTCAATATTACTGCCTTGATGTACATTTTCCTAATTTATCTGCATTATGTCTACAGATCATTTTGTCAAGTATTGGGGAGTCACTCCCTGATTTGTTAAGTCGTAATGTACTGAAGAGAAGGGAGGTCCCAGGTTTTCTTGAAGAGGAGGTAAGATACCCGAAGGAGTCATTGGCCTGCTTGTCCCACCTGCTTTTTGTGGATCATATAGCTGTGGACATCTTTCCAGCTGTTCTCAGGTGAAGAGTGAAGCTGTTCACCATGTTGATTTACATTTGTATTAAGAATGAAGACAGCAAATGTTTTTGCTGACATTTTGTTTACATGTTTTTTCAGTCCGATTTTTGTTCTGAAATGCAACATGGAATATATTGAGCTGCTGTTAAGCAGGTAATTATGGAGTTATGACAATAAATCTGATATTAAAATGAGAGTCTTCTGACAAACAAATTTGATCTGCATTCATAGAACTGAAGAATCCCGTCTGCAGAAAGGACTGGTATGAGTGTTCTTTACAACAACAAACCATACCACGTCATATTTACGTTTTATACAGAGATTGATAGCAATAATTTATTATGTGCGGTTGTAATATTCCTTTAATTCTGTCATCATAGGAATTGTATGAAAAAAGTCTTATCAGAGTGGAAGATAACAGTCTACCAGTAGATCTTTTGGAGCTGAAGACATTTTTCAGTGTTCCACAGGTAAAATGTTAAAACTTATGGCATTTTAACAATAGTTTTGTGCGTCTTTTAGGTGTTCTAAGATGTTCTGTTTTCTCTTTAGAATTTGGTTAAAGTTATGACGCTGTGTCCAGACCAGACTTTGGTAAGTGAGACCTTTTGTGTGGAGGTAACTTGTAATAGAATGGGGTTTGTTATCATTGTTGATTTTGATTTGTCTTTGCCCACATCACCACAGAGAACTAAAGGCCTGAAAGTGTTTCAGCTGAGCATTGACAAATTCAACACAGAGGCCAAATACAAGTTTTTCAAGTAAGCCTTTATTCTAACATTTAAACATGAAAACTTCTCATTATTTGGTCCGACACAAAACATTGGTAATAAACATGGTTAATAAAAACATACACGAAAAAAAAAAATGACTGCGCTCAACTTCAGTGTTGGGTGCTTAGATCATAAAAACATACAGAGACTGCCTATGATATGTTAAAAAGCCAATTGTAACTGTATTTTTCATCATTTTGAATTTATGCTTCACAATGTGAATGTATATCTCGCAGAGTAGGACAGCTAATTAATAAAATTGATAAGAATTGCTATTTAAAATAATGAACAACAAATCTGATGATTGATAACTCGTGTCTGCGCTCTGTGAAGTGAAAACACGTCAGCCACTTTACAGTTGTGAATAATGCAATTTTGAAATGAAGTATATAAAATAAGACACAGATTGAGCTGCTTTGGGGAAATTGCCCGACCCAAGTTACCGTAAATATGAGAATGTTTATATTAAGTGATTCAAACAGTTGCATAAATTTTATTGTGGCCTGCCATGTCAGGTGCTTTGAAAGATGCATTTAATGTGTTTGATTTGTTTTCCTCAATCTGTAATTTTACAGGTGTATGTTTGTCTGTAAATGTTAGAAAATCTCACTTTTATTTCCATTTTGTATAAAGGCTCATCCTGGCCCATTCATTTTTGTAAATAATGGATTAAAAGGAATAATTTCTCTAAAATTTCTCATGTAGGTAGTAAATCCTAATGGTAGTTTTTAACGACAAATAAGAGTTTGCGCTGGCACAGGCTGTTAGTAAATCTGGCCAGTAGTAAAAGATTCAGTAAATGATATTCTTCCATTTTCAGGGGCATGTTGAAAACAAGTCACCATGCAGGGGTGGAGGGATATATAATCAAGAACATCAAGAATCAGATTGACTTTTCACTCAAGGTAAGATAAGTCATGATATCATGTCATCAACATTACCCCATTGATTGTTTTGATCTTGCATTTTTTTTTAGCCATATAATGGTAATGATTGGTTCCTGGGTAAACATCTGCTGCCACTGCTGCGGCTAGTGCTGTGCCTTCCACATGGACCAGAAACAGACCTGCTGCAGAACTTAGACAGGTGAGACCCTTTAAACAAACAAAAGTCTTTCTGCAACTGCGGTTGGTTCAATGGCAGTCCATTTGACTTGACAAAACTGCTATCAATATCAAATAGGATCATGGAATCACTGAACCTCCTGAGATACATGCTCATCCGAGATAAAGAATGGGAGAATGAGGTAAGCTCATTCCATCCTTTAATGACTATGCAGTACATCAGTAGTTCAACCAAAGTCCTGGGAGCCACTAGGGGGCATTAGCACACTTTCAGTCTATTTTAAAATAATTTAAAATAAGAAAAAACAAGCCTTAAAAAGATAAAACAACTACAAAGATTAATATTAAGAAGAAAAGGATATGAATCCAAGATCATATTTATGGTACTATTATTGGGTAAAAATTGCTGACCAGTGTTATTTTAGTATAGTAGAGATACTGTTATAGTTTTTATTAATATTTTGAATGACTTTTTTTGCACATCATATTTTTTTTTATGTTTTCCTATTTGTTTAGACAGGAATCTGGACAGAGCTTTATAAGATTGAGGACAACTATCTGAAGCCACTGAGGACCGGTCTGAACATGTCCAAAGCACATTATGAGGCAGAACTGAAGAGCGCGAAAGAAAATAAGAAGATCAGTTCAAAAGGTGCAATACACTCTCGTTCATAACATTGAGCTCTCTGAAAGTAACCAGAGAATGTATTTAACATTTATGCTGTGTGAATATAGTCTGTCACATACATTTTCTGTAGTCAGGCTGTTGACCCTTTTTTTGTTCAACAGACTCTAAAGCATCAGTCTGCACAGTAACTGTTGACAATGAGAAGCTGCCCAACATGACACCAGAAATGCAGATTCAGGTATATTATTTTGTGTATTAATCCACATTAGTGCTGTTATACAGTGGACACAGTTAACAATGTTTGCATGCCACTTCTGCAGGTTCTGCAGTCAGCCGTCTTCACATTTGATCTGATAGAGGGTGTCTTGGCTAGAATTGAGGAGATAATCGAGACTAAAGAAAGACCCCTGTCATGATGTGAGAGACTGTATGACCCCTTCAACATCTTTCCTTTCGGTTAACATAGTCACTCTTCTTGAAGCAGATTCTTTTAAAGACCCTAAAACCAATCACAGGGATAGATAGCCACCGGCTCTAGGGTGGGGAACAAAGCATGGGCTTTTTTTTTTTGTGGGTTTATTTAGCGGTATTTTCTCTCTGTCCACTCTGGCTCCAGTTGCGCATCACTATACAGTAACATATTAGTGTAGTTTATAGACAGTGAGAAAACACGAAAATCATATTTGTAACTTTTTTTTTGGATTTTCAAGGTTTGACCACTGAACTATGATTGTGCAAATTTGTACATGTCAAGATACTAATGTAGAAAAGTCATGTTAGGTAACCTAAAAATGTATATGACAGTACAATATGTTGTTGGATTATCATTATTTCCAGGCTTGAAATGTTCAGCTTTGTGTATGTCAGTCACAAAAAACAAACACTGTGAACTATGCAAAACTTGCAAAAACTATGCACAGGTTAAGATTGGAGTGGAAAATGACCTAGAGCTTTAAGATGCTGTTTGTACCTGCATTTTTGCATCTTTCTTGCCTGTGAAATCACTGCTCTTTTGTGAGGGAAATATTTAGCAATGTTGTTCTCTTCTGATTTTGCTTTGAGTAAATACCATTGTTTCCAGATGCAGTTTTTCTTTTCTCATACAGGGTCTCAGTCACTAACCATGTGTAATGCACATATATTTAAAGTGAAATCACTGTGTGAGTGATCATGATTCATCAAAAGCTTTAGTGTATTCTGAATTTTAATGATTTTTTTAAATGCAAAATTTATTCTATATGTACTAAATAATTAGTAACAATCAAAACCATGTGTATGTCACGATATCACATTTGGTTGGCCTTATAAACATAAAATATTGACTTATTGCTCCTCAGGCACACATTCAGTAATCAAAATAATGTGAAAACCTGGGAAATAGGCAATATTTTTTGTTAAGGTGTTTCACCACCATTTGCCTTCAATACAGCTCCCAAGCTTCTTAGAACAGATTCATGCAACTTTGGAATAGTCAGAACATCTGCCAATAGCTCCAAAGATGTAGGAGCAAATCGCTTTCTCGTTTTCTCCAAACCTGTCCAGTGGTTTGATAACATTTAAGTAATATTTTCTGGCCACAGCAGATGTGGAAGTTCATCTTTGTAATCCTAATGTCTAGTTTTTATGATTGCCCTTTTCTTTTAGTTAGAGAAGTTGCAGCTCTTTCATGGATGTTGGCTTTGTGAAGTTCTCTGCCACAGCTTGTACTATAGTACCACTGCTGAACAACTTATACTACATTGATTTACAAACTAGTAAGTACAGACAACAAAAAAGAAGATAATTGCAATACTGTAGCTGTCACAAATGATATTAACTCCTATAATATATAAACAAAACAGTCTGGTGGTTTTCAACAGGGTTCATAAATTTAATTTCATCCAAATATGTGTCAGAACCTTACATTCAAGAAATACTCTCTAAGATGAACTTTAAACAATAAGTTTGAACTTTTTATTCTCAAAAGTGAATCTCAAGAAACCCAAAAAAATAAGACTAATAAATAAAACATCGCTGTACAGCATGTAGTTAGAAAACAGATGCATAAATGTAACTTTACAGAACAATACAAAATTAGAAGATGGCACAAAAACTAATTAGTCATATCTTTGAAAAGTGGATGCTGCAGTGCCACAGGAGCAGTTATCCTCGATGCTGGGTTTAAATCTAAGAGTTTATCCAGGAGGTCATACACATCATCAGGCACTTTATCCCAGCCCATCTCCTGCAGCTCTGCACTGCTTTTGAGAGAGCTCTTATGCTTCTTAAGAGGACTCCCTGCAGCCTGTTTTCCTTCTGCTGGGTTATGTGAGGCTTGAAACTCAGCAGGAAGTAAGCCGTCATCCCATGATCGCAAACCTCTTAGAGTCTCACAGAGGATCTTCAGGTCCAACCGAGGAAGCTCACGACTGCACACTATAGATTTACCTGCAATCAGACATACAAAATAATATTCAATCAACTGAGGTACAAGAAATAAGATGAGAATCAATGTACAACATGATCCAGAGACATCTGTACACTTGAGCCTGTAGACAATGACTTGCCGAATGTCTTAGCAGCCTCAATCGTCTCTCTAGATCCTCGGATGGTCATGATCTGAGTAAGAGCGATCAGATCATCACTGGCTTTGAAGAATGGATACCTCCCACTCAGCAGTGACAGCAAAATGACACCTGCTGACCACATGTCAATAGCTGCAGAGAGATGTTGCTTCATTAGTCAGAATTTATTATTGTTATTTGTGAAAAGAATATATATGCTTTGAAACATAAGTCAAGTCAAGTCAAGTCTGCTTTATTGTCAATTCTTCCACATGTACAGCACATACACACAGAGAATTGAAATTGCGTTACTCTCAGACCCTTGGTGCATACAGATAACACTAACAGTAGAACATAAATACAGATATACAGATTAAATATAAAATACAACTATACAAATATACAAATAAGGTAAAATGTAAAAAAATATATAAAAATATATATATAAAGCAGCACACGGCACATGGCAGGTAGAGTGCAAACCAGTGAAGTAAACAACAGTGCAGATATAATGATTTGTAGTGCAAAAAGAGCTTATTTAGACTGATTAAAGTGACTGTGTGTGTGTATTTGGGAGGGGGGAGTGGGAGAAGAGAAAAAGAGCTTACTTATTATAAGCTAGACAGAATTGAACTGATTATGAAATGTACATCACACTGAAAGTGCAGCCACAGTTACTGTTGCTTGGTGACATTTTAGGCGAAATCTAGTCATTTCAAAAGTAATCCACACAAGTGAAAATTTTGTGTTCCCCATGCAGATTTGACTTTTGTTCAAGTTGGTCATGTGAAGTTGCTGCTTTGACCAACAGAATGTTACTTGGTTTGAAAAGTTACTTCTGCAAGAACGATGCTTAATGCATCACTACACTATTTATAATGAACAATGCCCGTGAACCCATGAAATCAAAGTTGATATCTACTTAATATCTCTGTATTACAACCATGAAACATGTTGTCTGTCCAATCCTCAAATGATGACATGTGCACAGAATATCAAACAGAGATTTCTTGATTTGTGTCCAATTTTGACTTGTGTTTGAGTTCAGTTTGACTTGATTTGATTCAGTTCTGATTCACTTGGGTATAGTGATGTTGATTCAGTATGTGATTTTTTGAAAGATTCGTTCAAAGAAATTGACTCATAAAACTCATTTGTTTGTCAATCAGACTACACTAGCCATGAAGATAGCGTTTGCTTTCTTGTACATTTATGTTGGAAGTCTACATCAAGTGGCATTGTACTTTTCCAAGTAGGAAGTTGGAAAATTTACAAGTTGAATGGAACACACTATTGGGGATAAATCACAACCCAAATAACAATATGAAACAAATAAAAAATGTCTTTTGGTAGCTTTACCTGTTCCCTGGTTAGGGCACTTAGTCAGGACCTCAGGAGCCCTAAAGCCTGGGGTACCAGCCCTCGGAGCCACCTGCTGTTTCCTAGGAAAAGCAAAGCGTTCTTTACTCATTGCACTATTAAATTAATGCTGTAAAGCCTGACATATTAAATAATATTCAGAATTTTTTTTTTTTTAAATGGCACAATTTATTGAACTACTAGACAAAATCTAAAAAAATAATGTTCGCATTTTTTATTGTGGGGGGCAAAACAATGCAACGCAAGACAATGATGAATGAGAGATGTACAAATAAGTGTACCTACAAAATTTTGCCATGATTTTTCTAAAAAAATGAGGATAATCCACAATGTTTAGATAATCAAGTAAACTTAAATTACTTCAGTCCAATAAGTGTTCATCTTGAAATACTACTATAAAATACAATAACTACTATATATACAATATAAAAGTTATTCCTACATTTACTTAAAAAACAAAAATCAGTAAAGATCGCACAGCTAAAAGACCTAAAAGTGTACCCAGCTAAAAGGGTACCACGTCTTGAAGGTTTTTACAATTATACTAAAAGAACTTTTACTTGCTAAAAAAGTATAAAATATTATGTAGTACATTGTGTAGAACAGCAAATATTCCTGCATAGTTTTGATAATTTCTAGGCCTTAGAAATTTGCATATCAATTAAGATAAAAAATAGGCTTTATAAAAATAAAAATCTGTAACTATATGACTTGATTAAGAGCATGTACCTGGACAGGCAGATGTTGCAGATGCGGTCAGTCATGTAGCAGTTGCAGGTGAGACTCGGGCTGACGGCAGGGGGTTTGGGTTTTTGACTCTCAATGGGGGCTTTTTGTCTCTGATTCAGTGGTGTTCTCACTGGTACTGAACGGTGTTTTGAAGAAACAATCTTGCGTGGAATTAATTCCTCTCGTTTTGGTTTTGAAAGCAGTCCCTGAAATACAATTTGACAGGTGAAGAGCTTATAGTCATTCAGAAGGTGAAGATGCAACCAGTGTGAAAATAGATGCTAACCTCAACTTTGTCAGTGCCAGGATTATGAGAGTTTGTGCCATTTATGTTTTTCTCCCCAAATACAGACCGTGGTGCATTATCAAGTTCCAACAGTTCCTTTGAGAGGAAGGACATAAGTTTTGACATAAGTTTCCTCAAAACAAAACAATACAAGTATGTAAACTTGGAAGTACAGTATTCCCCTAATTTGACAACCATCATCATATTAAAAACTGAATTTATTTAAAGAAACCAGTGCAGACACCTTGCTGTGTTTAATGCGTGAAGCTGGGCATGGTCTTTTAGCAGGTGCTTTAGTGCTGGACTGGAGAGCAGTGTTTCTGGTGTTGGGTGGTAAAGGCACAAGTTTCGGTTTCCCAAGTGATTCCTCCACCATCTTAGTAGATGACCCGCCACCTTTATGAGATTTTGATTTCACCACCTTCAGCAGTTCTATCTGTGTATCAGGAGTGCCCTGTGCCAGGCCAAAATCCACTAGAGCATACCTGAGGAAAGAGAGATGGCATGCCTCAGTTTACTTGGATCTATTCCTGTGGTTATCAACCTTTTTTATTCCAAGTCCCCCTTGGTCCAAGACAATATTCGAATGCCCTCCTAAACTGATCATGTAACGTTGTTATTGTAACATTTCGATTACAACCCCTTCACCCCAAAATTTGCAATAAATAGACTATTATGTGTATAAATGTCTATAAATCAAAAACTTTGACACTTCAAAAAGACTTAGTAAACTTTTTCCATATTGATCGATTAATCCAAGTCGGGAAAAGAAAAGAGCAACAGAAACCTCAGGTTTCAATAAAAATCATCTGTGTTTTGAAGACGAACAAAAGTCTAATGGGTTTGAAACAGCACAAGGGTGACAAAAAAAATTAGGAAAGCACAATATTCAGCACCAAACTGGTTACATTAACGAGGAAAAAAAATTAACAAATGATTTTAGCAAATGGCTGCAATATAACAAAGAGTGAAAAATTGAAGGGGGTCTGAATACTTTCCGTACCCACTGTATCAATATTAAAGGTAATTTCTCCCACTATTACATTACGATTACCTTTGCTATCATCTAACACTCATTTAGCTGGTTAATCAATTGTTACCATTATCTTAAATAAGCAAGAAACTGTGGCGATTACATGTGTTTCAGGAAGAGAGTCTAGAACCACAGAGACATGAACATCAGATACATACTCCCTCTTTTGTCGATTGAACAGGAAATTAGTTGGTTTGATGTCTCGGTGGATGATGCCAAACTTGTGAATGTGTCTCAAGGCTTTGAGCAGGTGGAAGATGTAATGCCTCACATCCTCAAAACTCAAGGTGCCAACAATATCCTACAAGGAATTAAAACTTTTGGGTAAAATCTTGGGTACTGGTTAAGCAATTCATGATGTATCATTATTTGGGGTAAAAGCACATACTGCGGACACTTACCACAAAGGTTTGATGCTCCATGTATGGCATAACAATGACCACGTAATGCTCTTTCCTGAAGCAGTATGTGACTCCCATCACATTTTCTTTCCCTCTGTGGAGGGAAATATAATTGACAAATCCTCTACTGTAACTCTGAAACCCAAGACTGTTCCTCACAAGGTATCTATGCCAGAATACATGAAAATAAATGGTAATAGGTCAAAATATGAAAATATTTTCACAACTCACCCAGCAACAGTCAGGCACTGGAGTTCAGCGGCTATACGCACAGGGTGACTGGTAGGGATCAGGTGTTTCAGTGCAAACATCCTTCTCGACCCATCGGTCATCTGTGCCTCTGCCAAATACACTGAGCTGAAAGTACCTGTAAATGACAATAAAGGATCTTAAAGGTTTGTCAATCAGCAGAAGGAAAACAAAAAGCGTGATTTCAGTGCATTCAAAGATATCCCATCATACAGTATTTTAGCAGCAAGAAATATAATGGCAAACCTTCTCCAATTTTATCTATGATACGAAAAATTTGAGACAGCTGCGGCAGAACTTCATACAGGTATGCAATGTCTGTCTCAACATCCCCTAAACAAAAGAGAATCAGGTAGGTTTAATTATTTTTATAAACAGTTATAAAGTTATCTACAAATGTCACAAAACAAGCATTCATTCCCTTGAGAAAAGGAAGTACCCTTCAGCATACCTAAAAGAAAGTACTCAGTGAAATAACACACTGTAAAAGAATATACTTAAATGCAAACTGAATGTAATGTTTTCGGACAACTAACTGCATGTTAATACAAATTAAATGAGAATGTATTAGATAAAGCATACTGCTGAATGTACTGACAAGCATTTTAGGAAACCTAAATTCTACTTTAATGTTATTTCTGTTGAAACTTGTATGTCATGCATTTATATACATTTTTAATTAAATGTAATCTCAAATAACACATTACAGTTCCAATTATAATCAAGTACTTAACAAAAATACACTTGAAAATGTGTATTTCTTTAAGGCACAGGAAAAGATTATTATGATTACATGCACTTCTTTCTCACAGGGGTTCCTGCATATTGAAAAATTGTCTCACTCACTGGGTATTATTATGTGTTGGCTCCTGCCCTTTGCAACACTTTGTTGAGTGCTCCTCTGGACAGTCTGAGCTGCTTCCATTTAATCCCACAATAACCAACAGCTATAATGTGGGAAACTGTTGGATGACATTAAATAGTATTATTACTCATTTACAGCTTAACTGGCATATTACTAGTTTAACTGTATCCAAACAAGGCCAACAAACACACAATAATAGTAAAAAAAAAAAACTTAATATACCTTTTAAGGTCGTAAGTTACTGCGGTAATGAACATATTATAGCTTACCTGTTTTTGTTTTGTTTTTTTCACCGAGTTTATGATAAACACTGTCCCAGCAGACTGCACTGACATAAACGGTTACCGCGTAGAGTTCACAAGTTAACTTAAGGGCCTATTTTGATATTAAACACTAAATTCGTCACCCTGTCAAACACGTTTATTTCTAAAAGAAAGAGCGAATATTTTAATATACAAACTTCGGCCTTGCTAAACTGTCTCTCTTCCCGACAACTTCCAAGTCCCGCGCTAAAACAAGACGCAGATCACGTGACCAGTGCTATGCCATTTGGTTCAAGAATGCAGTTTCACCAACTCAGACAATGCGCGGTTTACCTTTAACAAAGTTACATTTTCATACAACTATAGCTGATATGAATTTAATGATGGCTGAAATTTAATATGGAAGTTTTTCCCTAATAAAATTTTAATTATAAATCGAATGCTCAAATACAATTCTCAAAATAACAGTTCAAATGATGAAGACAATGTAAAATGCAGTTTAATTTCCCCATTTGATGAAACATGAACATGTGTTTTTTTTTGTATTTTATAATTTCAAACAAGTTAATTAGAATTTATAATTATGAATTAATTAATTATAATTAATTATTAATTATTATATTTTTATTATATAGTATATATATATATATTATTAATTATAACTATTAAAAAGGCGTTTCTCTTATTGCTAAAATGTTAAAAGATAGATATTACACATTTCTATTATTTAATGTATTAGTAATTTGAAGACTGAATTGTTTTTATTATGTTTTTACATTGGCTTTTTGTCCGTGACGGCTAACTTTAAGAGGGCTTTTATATTGAAAAATCTTTATCTTGCACTTTATCTTACTTCACGCTCTCTTCCGGTGTGAAGTAGAATTCAATTACTATTGTTTTTTTTGTTTTTTTTGTATTGCTGCCGTACAGTTCCATTCACAGATGTACAATGCAGTAAGTGAAAAAATTAACTGTAGCTAGAGCTGGTGTAAGTAAACTATCGTTCATATCAGGTTTTTAATCATGGATAAATTTGTAGTTCGGTTACCAAAGGCAGATAGGGAAAAACAGGAACCAAAACAAGAGAGGAATTACAAGCAAGCAACCTTAGAGTCTCTGCGGGTAAGTCATTGGTTGTTTTACCCTGGCCATCATTTTTTTTAACCAGGTGTGGTTTTATTTATGTAGTCATCTGTATTTGTTCCAGAGAGTGGTTGTGATTGAAGACATTGAAAGGTACAGGTCAATCCTTGAACTGCCTGGCCAGCCTAAAGAAAATATGATAGAAGCCTTGAAGGAGCTGGATAAGAAAATGCCTTCCAGAGAAGTGCTGAAGACTACCAGAATCGGTAAGAGTTTATTGTTCTTTTTTTTCCTTGATGTTCTTGTTATATCCCTCTTTTTATTTCTCAGTCTCATAGATATTGAGACATTTGAAACATATATATTAGTCAGTTGCTAACATCTGCCACTGAATTATAGACCTAAGGTGTGGTATCCCCAAAAATCATTCCCCTAACAAAATTAAAATGAAGAAAAAAGCCACATTCTAACAAATACTATTTATAATTCATACCACTTTGTCATTGTTTTTAATGCAGGACACACAGTTAACAACCTACGCAAACACTCAGAAGATCCTGAAATCAAGTCACTAGCGGGGGAGGTGTATAAACACTGGAGGACCTTCATTGAGGAACATGCAAATAAACCTACTATAGAAGTTCGCTGTGACAAACAGACAGAAAGTTTGAGGAGCAATGCAAAGAAACTGCTATCTGAAGCCACAGGGCTGAAGGTACTGATCCTAACTGGTCATTACAATTTCTTAACGACCTATGCTTTCAATAGTTTATTGCTATATAAAGAATTAGTTGAATACCTCTGCTCCCAACCACTAGAATGTAATAACTGTGCTGTACCTTCTAATTGCAATCCAAAAAAGTGATGTTCTTCCGCAGTATTTTTGTATTGTTTTCCAGTTCATTTACTAGAAACTGAAAATGACATGCAATGCAAAATCTTCTTTTCTGAGTAATTGATAAAAATGAAGTGAGTTTATAATGAAAACAAGAACAAATATCTGTCAATTGCCAACTATTGCTTAATTGAAAATCTGAAATTGTATTACCTAAAATTAAGGCCTTTCAAACATTTTAAGTTGATTTTTCTGAGCCAACTGGCAGATATTTGTTAGTTTTAATCATAAATTTACTTAATTTTGATAAAATTCTCATAAAACTTACTGTTCTATGTGATTTTGCTTATCAAGCAAATTAATCTTGATTTTAGAGTTTTAGACATTTGCACTTCAAAACAAGACAAAAATACTAAGGAAAAACATCACATTTTAGCAGTGTGATCAGTAGCTGTTATTTCTATATTCTAGTGGTTGGGACGGGAGCAGAGCTTTTCAAACCTTAAAAAAAAAAAAAAAAAGACGTGAAGTGGCCAAGTATGGTGACCCATACTCAGAATTAGTGCTCTGCTTTTATCCCATCCAAAGTGCACACACACAGCAGTGAACACACACACACCGTGAACACACACCCGGAGCAGTGGGCAGCCATTTTTTTGCTGCGGCGCCCAGGGAGCAGTTGGGGGTTCGGTGCCTTGCTCAAGGGCACCTCAGTCGTGGTATTGAAGGTGGGAGAGTGCGCTGTACATTCTCTCCCCACACCTACAATCCCTGCCGGTACGAGATTCGAACCCGCAACCTTTAGGTTACGAGTCCGACTCTCTAACCATTAGGCCACGACTTCCCCAAAGGGGTTAGTTAGGGTTAGTAAACTTATATCCCTTATATCCCTTAGAAGAGGAGACTGGTTTTCCTTTGCTAAAGTAAGGAAACTTTGCTTCCTTTGCTCCTGTTAACAAACATTGGTTTTCATGAGACTCACCGGCGCATGTGCAATGCCGACCTCATACGTCATCAGCCCGGAGCTGCTTCCGTGTACAACTGTTGGCGCAAGCTACATTAAAGTGATTATTACGTTTTGAATATGGATATTTTTCTTACAAAAACGCATCGATTCGCTACAGGAGGCCTTTGTTCACCCCCCGGAGCCGTGTGAGACAATTTTTTTTTTTAAACGGATGGGTGCTTTTTATTTAACTTCTTTTGGACTGATGCATGCAACACCCGCTGAGTGGCATTAAACTGGATTTGTCTGAAAGAAGAAAGTCATATACACCTAGGATGACTTGAGGGTGAGTAATTTGTGGGCTAATTTTCATTTTTGGGTGAACTAACCCTTTTTAGCTATTTCTTTTTGTAAAATTAATTAAAAAGTAATCGAGATCTGAAGCGAGTTTTATTTTTATACTTTAGAGTGTTGCTAATACAACTCATTGTGCACTTCCTAGACATATACATTTAGAGAACATATTGACATATTGCGTTCGCTTTAAATTATTCCCTAAGAAAGTCTTAAATGCACCTTTAGAAATGCTTCAGGAACCCCATATTAAATATTATCATGACACAGTTGTACTTTAAATTCTTATTGTACATAGATAATAAATATTTTTCTGATGTTCCAGGTGGAGCATGGACTGGTGGAGAACATAGAAAGAGAAGTGTTTCACCAAAGCTCTCGACTTGTTAGTGGAGCATACAGAAGGACTGTGAGGGCTCTTGTCTTTGCACTGAAAAATAGGACTGACTTGAGAGCGCAGGTCAAGGATGGCAAACTACCAGTTAATAAATTTGTAAGCAGTCACAAAAAAAAACTGTGAAGAATTGAAAAATTCAAATATGGGACCTCAAGAAAACTTTTTTTTTTTTAACTCTTTTTAACTTTCAGTCTTGTTCTTAAATACAACATTTGACTTTTATTTACATTGCATTTGTCAGAATGTTCTTTCCAAAACAGTACAAAAACAGAGATGTATCAAGTCCTTATATATGCATTGTGTGGCACACCTATAGAAGCACCAACCACACAATAGCAATTAACATGAGGATCACAGCGAGAACACAGATGCTGATGAAGATGATGTCACTGGTCTCATGAGGTTCACTTTCTTCATCAACATTCTTGTTGTTTGATTCCTTGGCCAGACGGGCCAGTTCATTGAGACGGTTACGCTCCTCAACTGAGATGATGTTGACCATGGCCATCTTCCTCTGGGCGTCACATTGCACCTCATACTCCTGAATATTCTGCTGCGGTCCATCAGAGTAGTCGATATAAAGCGAGTTCACCAGCATGGTGATGTTTTGACGTTTCTACAGAAGATCACAGGATATGGGGCAACATTAATTTTAATTTGAACAAAACCATATTAAATCTAGTCTTTAAGCTGATGTAAGATATATCAGATATTTGCTAAAATCAGCCAATGAATTAGACCTAAATCTAAGACTGTCGCTGAAAAAGGTGTAGGGTAAGTAGAGGTGTTTTAAATGTGGTATCCCAAGAAATCACTGCATGAGTGTCTCTTTGTCTTATATACCTGTCCAGCAGTTCCACAGTTGACAAAACGGGCTAGAATTTTGTAGGATGTTTCTGTCAGCTGGGCCGAACAGGATGGATTCCCAAGATAAATGTTCTCACGGTCCAGCTGGGGCAAAGCCTCCCTGGAGATCTGAATCTGAAACTCAGTTCGGGTGCAGCTTACATTGACTGGCACCACTGCGAGACACAAAGACAACAAAATAACATTCAGGTTGAGTTCAATGTGGTGTTTACAATAATTATGTGAAGAACATAATTCTTTTAGTATACTTTTGAGGAATAAATGCAATTCTCTTTTGCCAAACAATGTGATTGTTTTAAATAATAAATACTTTTGAAATTGAGTCTTATGAAAGGTGTTCACACAGACTATTGATTACTTTTCACTGGTGTTTAGTAATTGACTTTACATGCTTTTTTTATAAGAGGCCTTAATGTAATGACATTATTGGCCTTAAAGCTAAACTGTACATTTTATTTTTGCTAAATACTCTTTTAAATAAATACTCATATTTCAGAGCTGTCACAACATTTTTGTGGGAAACAGCATACATACATAATTCGCCCATGTGCCTACTCGTAGTGCCTAATGGTCTAATGTAATTTATGTTAGAAGAGTGAATTCAAACTATGATAAGTGAGCACTCACCTCCTATATAGGAGGCCGTGAATCCCTTAAAGGCATAGTTCTGGTCAGTGCTGAGAACAACCAGTAGTTTATTTCCCTTAGAGGTCAAAGATGGAGGCTGTTCACTGCCACACCACTGACCCAACAGCGTGTCTGTCTCGCTGTCCCCATCGTACACATACATGGAGTCATAGTCGCACATGTCAGTCAGGCTGTTTCGATCCTCAAGCTCCAGAAAGGGGAAAAATAGCTTAATCCTGTAGCCAGCTGCTAAAGTGATTGTCCAGTGACAGTTGATGTTGTTGGGGTAGATGTTTGGGTAGTGAGGGCTAGTAAAGTTCCCACTGATATCTTTGAGAATTTGCTGGCACTCTCCTTTAAAAACAGGAATATCAAGGAATAAGTATTTGAAATTTTATTTTATTGTGATAATATCTGGTTTGAAAACGTGTCTCACCTGAGTAGTAGTAGGCTTTAAAACCTCTCCCGCCAATATTAAAGTCAGACTTGAAGACCACAAGCAGATGGTTTGATGTGGTGACGGTGTTGGGAGGTCTCTCATTACCACAGTAATTGCCCAGGTGACGGTGTTTAACAGAGGGGCCATCAAAGAGGGCCACGTAGTCGAAATTGCACCCCTCATTGTTTTCCAACTGGAAGTCGAGGAACACCAGGCTCACTACACTCTGATTGGACACGTGTACAGTCCAGGAGCAATCTGCATTGTTGTTGTACTCTAGTGGATAACCTGGGCTTGAGATGACCCCCGATAGACCGGTCAGTACCCCACCACACATATCTGATTTTGAGAAAGGAACAAATTAAGTTACATTAGTTGTAAAAAAAAAAAAAATCTGTCATCTAGCATGCTGTCATTTACCTCAAAAAATAATTTAAATTTATTTCTTAGTTTGTACTTCGCTTGAACTTAAACAAAAAAATTATATGGGGCAAGGCATTCTGGAGGCTTTAAAAGCAGAAATGTGCAGCTCTTATATTTGTATACAGTGCTACAGACATAATTTCTGTCAGTGGATTTACTGATTTTAATCATTAACCCATTCAGGTCATTTTTACCTGGAAAAGATTACTAAAACTAAAGAAAAAAAAAAATGGAATATTAATATGGAAACCAAACTTGTGAAACACAAAATTAAAAAAAATATATATTTTTATGTACTTATTTTGAATTATTAAGTGTTTAAGTCTAGAATTTGTAAGAATTTGTAATTTTTAAGAGATTTTAAAAGGTCAAGTAAAATGAATGTAGAGTAATATTTATGTTGTTTTGATGTAGAAAAAGACATACATTTCATTAATTTGGACTGTTTTGAGCAATCTTGAGTAATATGTTCAAATGAATTTAATTAAATCCATCGATTTCAATATATTTCACTATAAAATAGTAATATGTGGAATACTAACCTTTTTTTAATGAGGGTTAGTTGGTCATGAGTCATGACAGTTGAAAGACTGGATATATCAAGGTTAGTAAGCAATTTCATCACACTAGACTAATGTTAACACATATGATGTTGAAGTTTTGTGGCTATACTACTGAAACAAGGTGTATTATCCCTGTGCAATGTCTTGCCCCATAGACTTTAATTGTAAAAGGACTGCAGTAAACACAATATTTGCTTATTTTTACAAACTGAGGGACAAGTGGTAATTATTGTCTGTTGTAATCAACTGCATATTAATTGATATTGCACCTGGAATCTTCAGTCGCACTCCTCACCTTTCCTATAGCCAACCGAGAAACCCTTGCGTGCAACATGGCGGTCTGAATGGAAGATGATGGACATGACGTTCCAGGACGAGCTGAACTGAGGAGGAGACACATCTCCACAGAATTTCCCCAGAAGGTTGCCTTCATCCTCTGAGATGCCGTTGTATATCTTGATGTAGTCATAAGCACAGTCTGTATGGTATTCCAGCTCGAAGTGATGGAAGGTTAACAGTACGGAAGAGCCTTCCGAGACCACTATCAACCAGGTGCATTCAGTATTATATGGGTACAGGCTTGGAAAATTAGGGCTTGACACATCGCCACTGCTTGCAGAGAGGATTCCTCCACATTTAACACCTATAAACATATTATACTGTAAAAAATTCTATGGTAACTTCCCTTATAGTCTATAGTGAAAAACTATAATAGATCTAATTGGACATTTCATGTAATTTTACTCTGAAATACTGCTAAATTTACAGTTTTGGAAGTGAAAAGGAACAAGTCATCTTATAACCTCTTTGACATTTCACATTTGTTTCTTCTTAGTTTTATGCTTATCAATTATGTATAGGGTTTTATGTTGCATCTTATGTTGTTAAATTAATGTTAATTGCATTATTTTAGTGTCGTGTTTGTTACCATGATACCGTATCTACCTCACCTTGTGGAGAGGCTACTTGTGATGAGCTTTGATTCATCATTATAAAGGTACAAAACTGACTTTAATATTTCAGTAGGTTAATATTACTTGAGTTAATTCAATATATTGAATACATATTAAGTTCAATCTGCAAAATCTAAAATGTTGATACCATATTTCTGGCAACCACAGATGCTTGTTTTTACCACAAATATTTACAGTAGATTTTTTTTATAACAGTGTACAGTTGAATAAATGTTTATCCAAAGCAACAAACAAAATCTACATTGTATTCAAGATCTACACTTTAGAAGTATGCTTTTCCTACTGAATATACTTGTGTTTAAGCTAATGCTCAGAAATGCACAGGCATTAAAAACTATCACAGAATCATCAAATCTAGGAAGCTGCCATACATACTTACAGAAGAACTGAGGTGTTTACAATGATACAACATTCATAAGGTGTACACTTTCACCCATGAGATAGGAAGCCGTCCTACCTTTCTTGGAGGTGACTTTTCCAGCAATGAACAAAACATGAATGAAGACAGTCATCCTTAAAACCATGTTGTTTCTTGTAGTATGTAGTGTTTAAGTTCTTCTGCACATACTGTCCTGCAGGGTTCAGAGAGCAGACGTAATATAAAAGCTCTTCATTCTGTGGCCTCTCGTTCTGGGGCAATTGGATAGGTGGTCCACTCTTTGGCTCTCTGACTAAATTTTAATGAGGACTATCAAATGCACGCAGGTGGCTTGTCAATACACTGTTTGGAGAGAAAGGCATGAAAAGTTAATGAGTGTATCGTGCACATGGAACAAGTGGTGTGTTTTAAGTTGATAAGAGGAAGAGACACACAGATGACCACGTGTATTACAAGCAGTGTAATGCTGCTGATGTTTTAAAGTTTAGACAGACTTGTGAAGTTTAGACACAAACATTATTATATATCCACAATTCAGCAAATTGTGCAATTCATTCAATTTTTTTAAAGGAGGGTGATTTTTTAAAATTATTATTCAAACAATACAAAAACATTTTTGTCAAACCAAGGAGCTGATAAACGAACAAATGAACAAATTAATACAAATAAAAAAAAAAGACATAAATTACCATAAAAAGAAATCGTCATATATTGTATATATATATGTACAAAATATTATGTTAGACATAATACGGTGCCCTCCACTAATATTGAAAATCCCCATTTCCACCATCAGGACAATAATTAAGAGGTTCCAATATGTTTCATATCGTTCGGTATCGATAATTATTGACAATTTTTTATAGCCTTTCTTAAACAGAGAGCAGTAGAAAAAAGGTTTAAATTTAACCACAGTATTTTTAATTTACCCAATTTATTAAGACAAACAACAACTTATTTTAGTCTTAACAAACAAAATAACAAATAAAACAAAATAGAATAAAATTTAAACAAATATCTCCTTTCTTATAATTTATATGCAGATTAAATAAGTATGAAGGAAACATTTGGCCTGTCTCCTGAGGCCACAGGAGGGCGCAGTGAGCAAAATAATGCACCTCATTAAACAGCTAAAGCATTGAAAATCCCCATTTCCACCATCAGGGCAATAATTAAGAGGTTCCAATCAACTAAAGATGTTACAAATCTGCCTGGAAGAGGATGTGTGTCTATATCGTCCTAATGCACGGTGAGGAGGAGAGTTTGAGTGGCCAAAGACTCTCCAAGGATCACAGCTGGAGAATTGCAGAGATTAGTTGAGTCTTGGGGTCAGAAAGCCTAAAAAAATATTAAACAGCCCCTACATCACCACATGTTGTTCAGGAGGGTTTCAAGAAAAATTCTCCTCACTCATCCAAAAACAAACTCCAGCATATTCAGTTGTCAGATACGACTGGAACTTCAAATGCCACTGGCTTCTATGGTCAGATGAAACTAAAAAAATAGCTTTTTGGCAGCAAACCCACCAAATGGGTTTAGTACAAACAGGGATAAAAAGTACACATGCCATTCCCACGGTTAAATATACTGCAGGATCTTTAATGTTGTGGGTCTGTTTTTCTGCTGGAGGTCCTGAACATCTTGCATCATGGATTCTATCAAATACCAACAGATAAAAAATCGAAACCTGACTGCCTCTGTTAGAAATCTTATAATGGGTCATGGTCGGATCTTCCATCAGGACAATAATCCAGAACAAACATCAAAATCAACACAAAAATGGGTCACTGAGCACAAAATGAAGCTTTTGCCATGGCCGTCCCAGCCCTCTGACCTGAACCCTATAGGAAATGAGTGGGGGGAACTGAAGAGAAGAAGCACCAACATGAATGTTGTGAATCTGAAGGATCTGGAGAGATTCTGTATGAAGGGATGGTCTCTGATCTCTTGTCAGGTGTTCTCCAAACTCTTCAGGCATTATAGGAGAAAACTCAGAGCTGTTATCCTGGGAAAAGGACGTTGGGTGCCAATAATTGTGGCCAACATGAACTAGAGAAAGCATTTATTTCACAATGAGACTCCCCCCCACTTTCAATTGTTTTACTTCAATGATAGGTTAGAATTTAGTGATTTTTTGGGGTAAGAACCCCAACATATTCAGTTGTCAGACATGATTGGAACTTCAAACGGGACTGGCTTCTATGCTCAGATGAAAAAAAAAAAAAAAAAGAGCTTTTTGGCAGCAAAACCACCAGATGGGTTTGTTGCAAACAGGGATAAGAAGTAGCCCATGCCCACAGTTAAATATCCTGCTGGGTCTTTAATGTTGTGGGCCTATTTTTCTGCTGGATTTTTTTTCTTGTTCAGATATTGGCATCATTGATTCTATCAAATACCAACAGATAAAAAATCGAAACCTGACTGCCTCTGTTAGAAATCTTATAATGGGTCATGGTCGGATCTTCCATCAGGACAATAATCCAGAACAAACATCAAAATCAACACAAAAATGGGTCACTGAGCACAAAATGAAGCTTTTGCCATGGCCGTCCCAGCCCTCTG